>NC_050574.1:318592854-318961477 GCF_011100635.1 Trichosurus vulpecula | reverse complement strand
CTTAAGTCAGGAAGACTCCTCTTTTTGAATTCAAATCCAGCCTCAGATACATACTGGCTGTGTGACCCTGAGCAAGTCATTTAATCCTGTCTGTCTCCATTTCCTCATCTGTAAGATGAGCTGGAGAAGGAAATATTAACAACTTCAGTACCTTTGCCAAGAAAACCCCAAATGGGGTCATGAAGAGTCAGACACAACTGAATAACTCAACAACAAAATTGCTTGTCATGCAGATGTTTGGTGATCTACAGCTGCCTCAGATATGGTCCTGATAGGAAGTAACATTTTTCTGAAAAACATACTCTATATGTTCAACTAATGTCCCTGGAACCCTGGTCTTGGTCATGGGAAAATTTTAGGAAAAAAAGTTAGAGATTTAGTTCGTATTTTCAAACTTTTAAGCCAGACTTCAATGAAATCCTTCAGGTTTGCTAGGAATATTACCACGGGTTCCAAAGAAGTAACTCTCTCCTTTCCTACTCCATATTTCCCCCTAAGTCCCCTATTGTGCCCCTTTGACTTTGCCACTTGGAGCATCAATAATAACTATAACCCCCAATCTATTTAATAATGTAACATAATAAGAATTGCCACTTACATGAGTTTTAAGGTTGCCAAAGTATCTTGTGTCAGGGGAGGTATTGTTTTTCAGTTGCTCAGTCATGTCTGACTCTTTGTGACCCCAAGAACCTTAGATCATCAGGCCCTTCTATCCTCTACTATCTCTCAAACTCTCAAAATGAGACATAGAAAGGAGAAATGTCTTACTCATGGTAATATGACTAGTAAGTGATAAAGGCAGGATTTGAACCGAGGTCTTTCTGACTTTCAGGTCTATCATTGGAGCCAATGAGCCAGAGGGAGCCACTATAAGAGAACAATACTTGTACACTTCAGTTGGTCAAATAATACTTTAGTTTGGGCATGTGCAGGACCTACGGTGGGCACTGGGTAGAGCTACAAACAGATCAGGAAATATAGTCCCTTTCTTTAAGTAGTTGAATAGAGGAGACAAGGCAAGCACAACACATGGAGTATCTCCATCCTCACCTACTTTTTGGGTAACTATCTACCAATTAGCTTCTCTTACAACTTCTGTTTTCAGCATGATGGTTTGCTTATTATATGTCTAAAGCATGGAGGAACCTGAGAGGTCATCCAATCTAGTGTTCCTCTTCCTCAATTTAGAGATCAGGAAACTGAGGCCCCTGGGGGGGGGGTTGGGACTTGATTGTCCAAGGTCACTCAGGTACTATGAGTCAAGGCAGGATTCGAACTCAATTTGAACTCAAACTTAAGTCAATTCAAATTCTCTGACACTAGAGCCAGTATTCTTTCCATTGTACCATGTTGCCTCCCTATTGAATAGTGCTCATTAGGAATTCTTAGGCAGTGCCTTAGAGGAGGGCTAGGGAAAGGAACCAACTCCTCACCTCTGGCCCAACCTAGAATACATAAGAGTAAACTTTCTTATTGAGGCCATAGCCTGTAACCTTCAAGATCTCATTAAACTCTGGCCATGCCATATCAAACTCTTAACCCCATCCATCTATCCATTCATCCATCCATCCATCCATCCATCCATCCATCCATCCCATATGTATGCCTATTCAAGAGACAGGTCCTTTAATAGAAACATGTTGTAGTTATCTCATTTTTGATTACTTAACAGAAATAAAAAATTCTTATCATTTTTTGGCTTATTTAATTAAAAACTGCATTTCCAACAACTTTTTTGTTAAGTACCCAAAACATCAGACAAATTGCATTTTAAACCCTGAATTCCCTGTAGTGGGATGCATGATTAAAACAAGAGAAACAGCCTAACGACTTAACTGGAGAGATTGAACAAGGTAATAGAGAAGCACCCAGATGTACAGAACATTTTATTTGATCCTTGACAGATATTGCTCACATCAGCTCTTCCTGGAACACTTTTACTTAATATAAAATTATCACTTCAATTTCTTTTTTCTTAAACAATAATATGCCCTCAAAAGTTTAAACAACTTCTTCCCAAGGATCTTAAAGTATGTTCTTAATTTATCCTTACGATTTAAATGAATCCAATTTAAAGCCAAATAGCAGCATTGCCAAGAATAAACAGGTCAGAATGTCCAGCTTGTTTCTGCTTAGTTTTTATGATCAATGCAAAATGAATTTTGTAAATGGCATGGGAGGAATGTCATTCGGCTTACCTTTCATAGAGAGCATAGGTCTCTTTTAAATAATAGGTGTGATCATGTCACTCAGCTACTCCAGGAACCCCAATGGCTCCCTACTACTTCTGGGATAAAATGCAAGTCTCTCTGGCTTTCAAAGAGCTTTACAACATGGGTTTGGCGATCATACTTTTCTTCTTCTCACATTCTATATTCTTGCCCAAACTGGCCCACTTGATATTTCCCTTACAAGACATTTCTAGTCCCATTTCTCCATTTTTAAACAGGCTATTTCATTCCTGGAATTGTCTCCCTCCTCATTTTTGTTTCATAGAATTCCTAGCTTTCTCCTAAGCTTAATTCCTTATGGGAGGCATATCCCAATTATCTTTGTTACCTCCTGCCCCTCAACCCTGAAAAATTACTCAGTATTTATTTTTCCTAGGCAGATTTTATTTTTGCTTGTTTGTATCAACATCATTTCCTCTCTCCCTAGAATTTTAGGTCCTTGAGGCAAGAGACTTTCATTTTCATTTTTGTATCACTACTGCCTAGAACAGTATCTGGCATATAGCAGGAATCTAATAAATACTGGTTGGTTGTTAAATAAACACTGTCTTTGGATTTTATTTTTGTTTTATTGACGCCCTCCTGCCCAATGACTACATCTGACAGGATATAGTATTGATCATACCCATAGTCCTCCGCATCTCTAAGGAAAGGGGGAAGTGCATTTCTTTTTTTCTTTACCTAGCACAAGATTTGTTCTTGAATTTCCATAGCACGCGACTTTGTTTTATATTAACGTTATTGTAGTCATTGATTATGTCATTTTCTTGATGCTCCTTTCATTCTACCTTAGTTCACAGACTATCCTTGGATTGCAAACATGCCTCTTTTGGAGGGGCAGTCTTTGATAATAAATCCACATCCATTTCTTTGGGTTAAAGCTTTCCTTTATTAAAATGAAAATCCAAGGTATAACATATTTACTTTTCATTAGTCAATAGGAATACAGTAGGAGTTAATAACATGTATTTGTTATCAGTTACTAATACTTTATTATCAATTAAAGATTATCAGACCCTTCCAAATGTGACAGTGTTTCAACAATCTGGCTAGCAGCTGCTGTGGGGGTGTAAAACCAACAACAACTATCTCACAGAACGCTGTAAGCCCAGGTTCTTTTGATCTGCTTTACCAAGGAAAGCAACGTTAAGGAGTCGACAATCTTACTTTAATCCAGCATACAAATATCATTCACTTAGTTCAGGGGAAAAAGCAAGCACCCTGAACTTCAGAGCAAATACAAACAAATTACAAACATTGACAGACAGACCAAATACAATTCATAGTTACTGACATCTGAGTTCAGCCAGGAAGCTCAAAACAGCAGCTGGCCCAGAGTCACGTGAGCCACTACTGTTGTGGGTCAGAGCTCTGAAAAAGGAAAGCCAACCCCGGGTTTTATATCTTTTTCAGGGTCAAGGGTGAGTCACACATGCGACTCACCCACGTTACCTAAAATCATCACAAAAAATTCAACTTAAACCATGTGGTCTAAAAGCCTCTGAAGTCATAAACATGTCACTCAAACCCATGTAAATTAGTCTTTCTCTTGAGGCAAGGAGGTCCTCAAGGACTCCTAATTTAATCAAGGAAATAAAGGCCAAACTCTTCAAGGGCACTTGGTTGAATTAAGTGCTAAGAGTCCATTTTGATTGCCAATACAGACAGCTAGTCAGAGTTTGAAGGGGAGGAGATATGAAATTCCTTGTGCAGGGTATATATTTTGGATGACTATTTGGGAAAAAGAAAGGTATTAAACAGAAAGTTTAGGCCTGGAAGATAAAGTTTGGCTATTTCACACCATTACTGAGGGTCATTTCTGATGTTGCCTGAGCTACACAAAAAGGAGAAGATTATGGTGATCTTTCAAAAAATAAACATCCTAACCTGTAAAGGCAATGGGGAACAAGGGGTGGGTAGGTACTATGGCAGATCTATCACTATCCGGAGAAGCAATTGGGTGTGTTAGAATAGAGTGCTAGATTTTTGAATCAAAAAGATTTGAATTTGAATCCTATCAGAGCCTCTTATTATGTGATCTGAAGTGAGTCAACCTCTCTGAATTTGTTTCCCTATCTGTAAAAAAAAGATAATAATATCACCTCCTTCACCAGGTTGTTATGAGGAACAAATGAAATAATGTACATCAAATATATGTCAAATAAACATGAGCTATTATTATTCTGGCATTCAGACAATGGGCAGAATGCTTTCAGAGCCCTTTCCAGTGTTTCCAGTGCAGTATATAGTATTTTTAGTGACCGAATGTCAGTCCTTAAATTCATGTACCAGCTGCAGATAATAGGTTAGTAAGGATGCCAAACAAGGCGTGACGAAATCAATGTCACTTGTGTCTGGTGTGAAAAATCCCTGGTGTGTTGGGGGTGGGGGAAGGTATCTTCAAATAAACTTCTGAGTCAACAAGAAATTGAAATTAGCATACAGTATTGAGCTGCCACTGAGTGCAGAGCAGTGGCTGGGAAGTGTACTTTTTTTCCCTTCTCCTCACCTTTCCAGGATAAGTAAATGTATGTCCACAGAATATTCTTGCAAATCTGGTGGCAGCTCTTAGAACAGTAGAATCTTGGTGTTGAAAGACACCTGAGGGATAAACTAATCTATATAATCTATATAATCTTGGTGATGTGGGGGTGGATTTGATTTTGGGAAATGGATTAAGTCTAGTTTAAAAAAACAGGTGATCGTAGTGCATATAATTAATTGTTAGGGGTTCGAGTGGTTTTTTGTTTTTGTTTTGTTTCTTTGGGGCATCTGGTTAAAAAAAAACACCACAGCAACTTCTCTCCAAACTCAAACAATAGCAAGATGAACTTCAAGAAAAAGATACGAGGGGCTTTTTCTTCAAGGTCTCTGTCAGTTCTAAATCTACGATCCTGTCATTCCCGCCTGCCTTGTAAACTGGTGTTGAAGTCCAAAACAGACTACCTCAAGTATGTTGGACAATGCAACAGGAAATGCTTTCCTGAAGTGAGTCCTTCGAAAAGAACAAGAATCATTGGTGGGGGTGGGGGGTGGGGAGATAAGCTCAACTTATTGCAATAAGCACTTTGATCAGGGAGCTAGAGGTATAGGGACAAAATTGAAAAGTCTTTGCCCTCAAGAAACTTATATTCTGAGTAATAATGACCAGCATTTGTATAGCCCTCGAAGATTTGCAAAGTACTTCAGATATCTCATTTGATCCTCATAACAACCCAGTGAGGTGGGTGTTACTAATTATCCCCATTTTACAGATAAAGAGACTGAGCCAGAGAGGTTAAGTGACTAGTCCAGGGTCACACAGCTGATAAGTATCTGAGGCTTGATTTGAACTCAGGTTTTTGTGACTCCAAGTTCAATACTCTATCTACTGCACCACCTAGGTGGGCATACATGGACAAGGAAGCAGTAGGGACAGAAGCAGAAAGGGAACTATTAAGTGCCTTTTGTGTGCTAAGTGACTTACAAATACCATCTCATTCCATGCTCACCACAACCCTATGAGGTAGGTTCTATTATGATCCTCATTTTACAGCTGAGGAAACTGAGGCAGAACACAGGTTAAGGGACTTGCTCAGAGTCCCACAGAAAAAAAGTGTCCAAAGCAGAATTTAAACTCAGGTCTTCCTGACTCCAGATCCAACACTCTATCTGACGAACCATCTAAATTCTAGGCAATTTGGAGAATGAGAAAGCATTAACAGATTTAAAGGAAGGTGAGAATTGTGAAATTATAAATTATTATGCAAATTATTATGACCGATGTTAACATAGCCCTTTGAGATTTGGAAAGAGTTTTGTATGTCTCCAATTAATCTTCACAACTTAAGGAGGTTTGCCAGTATTATTATCTCCATTTTACAGATGAGAAAACTGAGACCGAGAGAAGTTTAAATGATTTGCCCATAATCACTTTAGTAAGGTAAAGACAAAGTGTTAAACATGCAGCCTCTCTGCACAACACTGCCAAGCATGGCCTGGACCAGATTGAAATGTCAGTTGGGAAATATTTAATAAAATAAAGATACAATAGAGATAATGTTAATTTGTGGTTTTCCAAGTCCATAGATCATCCACAGGGATGGTGGAAGGAAGAGACTAGAGGCAAATGGACCAGTCTGACTACAGAAGGTGATGGTGAGATTCTTGAACAAGGGTGGAGGCAGTGTGAGGAGGGAGAGAGAAGGTGCTAGATGGGAGAGACACTGTGGCCGTGAAATAGACAGGACGTTGTAACTTACTGGCTAGAGAGGAGGAGAGAGCTTGGGGGTGATGACCGAGAAAGGAGGCTGAGAAAGAGCAATCATACAGGGAGGAGGATAATCAGGAAAGAATAGTATCATGGATGCCAAGGATGGCAAGAGTATTCAGGAGGAATAGTAAAGCTTTGTTGTTGTTCAGTCATTTCAGTGGTGTCTGACTCTCTGTGACTCTGTTGGGGCTTTTCTTGGCAGAGACACTGGAGAGGTTTACTATTTCCTTCTCCACCTCATTTTATAGAAGATAGATAGAAGAAACTGAAGCAAACAGAATTAAGTGACTTGTCCAGGGTCACACTGCTAGAAAGTATCTGAAGCTGGATTTGAACTCAGGAAGATGAGTCTTCCTGTCTCCAGACCTGGTGCTCTGTCCACTTCACTAGTCTAGCTGCTCAACAATAATAATAATAACTACCATTAATATAGTCCTGGATGGGTGCAGTGGATAGAGTGCCAAGCCTAGAGTCAGGAAGACTCATCTTCTTGAGTTTAAATCCAGCCTCAGACACGTACTAGCTGTGTGACCCTGGGCAAGTTACTTACCCCTGTTTGCCTCAGTTTCCTCATCTGTAAAAGGAGCTGGAGAAGGAAATAACAAACCACTCCAGTATCTCTGCCAAGAGAACCCCAGATGGGGCTGTGAAGAGTTGTATACAACAGAGCAACAAAAATATAGTATTTTAGTTTGCAAAGCACTTTATAAATACCATTTCATTTTATCCTTGCCCTGGGAGATAGGTGTTACTGTCATCCCCAATTTCCAGATGAAGAAACTGAGGTAGACAGAAGTTAAGTGACTTGCCCAGGGTCACATAGCTAGGAAGTATCAGAAGTGAGATCTGAACTCTGAACTTTCTGACTACCTGTCCGGCACTCTCCACTGCATTGCCTAGCTGTCACAAATAGTTAGGAAAAGTGATCAAAGGTACCACAAATTACACAGTTTAAATAGGGTGAGAATTCAGAAAGGCCATCACATTTAGGAGTTAAGAAATCACTGGGGCAGCTAGGTGGCACAGTGAATAGAGCACCACCCTGGAGTCAGGACACTTCTGACACTTGATACACTTACTAGCTGTGTGACCTTGGGCAAGTCACTTAACCCCAATTGCCCTGCCTTCCCCCATCCAAAAAAAAAAATCATTGGTAACCTTTGAGAGAAGTTTCAATAAATTGTAAAAATCTTTTTCTAGTTTCAAAATTTTTTATTATTTATAATAATCATTTATTTAGGGCAAGAAAGTTCTTAGTGCCATTAATTACATTTAATTTAAAATCACTTACAACATGGGGATTGTTGCTTTTATTTTCTTCATATTTGTGTGTATCTTATTACATAAGTAATATATTAATATAGTATCTCATGTATATCATTTAGAAATAAATATACAGGAACAGCTAGGTGGCAAGTTCTCAGACAAGTCACTTAACCCAGATTGCCAAGGAAGAAAGAAAGAAAGGAAGAAAGATAGAAAGAAAGAAAGAAAGAAAGAAAGAAAGAAAGAAAGAAAGAAAGAAAGAAAGAAAGAAAGGTGAGGAGAGAGAGAGAAAAAGGAAAATAAAGAAAGAAAGGAAAGAGAAAGAAAGAAAGGAAGGAAGGAAGGAAGAAAGAAGGAAAGGAAGAAAGAAAGAAAGAACAAAGAGAAAAGAAAAATAGACACATATGGTAAGTTAGGTTGCATGCTCAAAAGATTTTATTTTCAGTAATAGCTCATTTTATTTTTTTTTAAATTTATTTATTTATTTAACATATTTGGTTTTCAGCATTGATTTTCACAACAGTTTGAATTACAAATTTTCTCCCCATTTCTGCCCTCCCCCCCACTCCAAGATGGCTTATATTCTGGTTGCCCTGTTCCCCAGTCAGCCCTCTCCTCTATCACCCACCTTCCCTTTCATCCCCCTTTCCCTTCCTTTCTTGTAGGGCAAGATAAATTTCTACGCCCCATTGCCTGTGTATCTTATTTTTTAGTTGCATGCAAAAACTTTTTTTTTTGAACATCTGATTTTAAAACTTTGAGTTCCAAATTCTCTCCCCTCTTCCCTTCCCACCCACCCTCCCTAAGAAGTTGAGCAATTCAACCTAGGCCACACATGTATCATTATGTATAACCCTTCCACAATACTCATGTTGTGAAAGGCTAACTACATTTGCTCCTTCCCAACCCATCCCGCTTTATTGAATTTTCTCCCTTGACCCTGTCCCCTTTCCAAAGTGTTTGTTTTGATTACCTCCACCCCCATCTGCCCTCCCCTCCATCATCCTCCCCCCTTTTATTTTTTTTTTATCGTCCTCCCTCTTCTTTCCTGTGGGGTAAGATACCCAACTGAGTATGTATGGTATTCCCCCTAAGGCCAAATCTGATGAGAGCAAGGTTCACTCATTCCCCCCTCACCTGCCCTCTCCCCTCCTCCCACAGAACTGCTTCCTCTTGCCACCTTTATGCGAGATAATCCACCCCATTCTATCTCTCCCTATTTCCCTCTCTCAATATGTTGCTCTCTCATACCTTAATTTCATTTTATTTCTTTTAGATATCTTCCCTTCATCTTCAACTCACCGTGTGTCTGCTCTCTCTCTTTTACATATATATATAAACACACATATATATATACACATACATACACATACATACATATACACATAGATATATACATACATACACATTCACTTATATATATACATAAACATATATATATATATATATATATATATATATATATATACACACACATATTCCCTTCAACTACCCTAATACTGAGGTCTCATGAATCATACACATCATCTTTCCATGTAGGAATGTAAACAAAACAGTTCAACTTTAGTAAGTCCCTTGCAATTTACGTTTCTTGATTACCTTTTCATGCTTCTCTTGATTCTTGTGTTTGAAAGTCAAATTTTCTATTCAGTTCTGGTCTTTTCACTGAGAAAGCTTGAAAGTCCTCTATTTTATTGAAAATCCATATTTTGCCTTGGAACATGATACTCAGTTTTGCTGGGTAGGTGATTCTAGGTTTTAATCCTAGCTCCATTGACCTCTGGAATATCGCATTCCAAGCCCTTCGATCTCTTAATGTAGAAGCTGCCAGATCTTGGGTTATGCTGATTGGGTTTCCACAATACTCAAATTGTTTCTTTCTGGCTGCTTGCAGTATTTTCTCCTTGATCTGGGAGCTCTGGAATTTGGCGACAATATTCCTAGGAGATTTCTTTTGGGGATCTATTTGCGGAGGCGATCGATGGATTCTTTCAATTTCTATTTTGCCCTGTGGCTCTAGAATATCAGGGCAGTTCTCCTTGATAATTTCTTGAAAGATGGTATCTAGGCTCTTTTTTTGATCATGGCTTTCAGGTAGTCCAATAATTTTTAAATTATCTCTCCTGGATCTATTTTCCAGGTCAGTGGTTTTTCCAAGGAGATATTTCACATTGTCTTCCATTTTTTCATTCCTTTGGTTCTGTTTTATAATATCCTGATTTCTCATAAAGTCACTAGCTTCCACTTGCTCCAATTTAATTTTTAAAGTAGTATTTTCTTCAGTGGTCTTTTGGACCTCCTTTTCCATTTGGCTAATTCTGCCTTTCAAGGCATTCTTCTCCTCATTGGCTTTTTGGAGCTCTTTTGCCATTTGAGTTAGTCTGTTTTTTAAGGTGTTGTTTTCTTCAGTGTATTTTTCAGTATTTTTTTGAGTCTCCTTTAGCAAGTCATTGACTTGTTTTTCATGGTTTTCTTGCATCCTTCTCATTTCTCTTCCCAATTTTTCCTCTACTTCTCTAACTTGCTTTTCCAACTCCTTTTTGAGTTCTTCTATGGCCTGGGGCCAGTTCATGTTTTTCTTGGAGGCTTTTGTTGTAGGCTCTATGACTTTGTTGTCTTCTTTAGGCTGTATGTTTTGGTCTTCTTTGTCACCAAAGAAAGAATCCAAAGTCTGAGACTGAATCTGGGCACGTTTTCGCTGCCTGGCCATATTCCCAACCAACTAACTTGACCCTTGAGTTTTTCAGTGGGGTATGACTGCTTGTAGACTAACGAGTTCTATGTTCCATGTTTGGGGGGGAGGTGCCAGCTCTGTCAGACCCGCACTACTCCTTCCCCAAGAACCCCCAGTCCGAACTGGGCTTAGATCTTCAGCAGGCTGTTGCACTCCTGCTCTGATCCGCCACTTAATTCCTCCCACCAGGTGGGCCTGGGGTCAGAAGCAGCAGCAACTGTAGCTGCCCCGGGGGGCTGGAAGCCGAACCACGAACTCCTTCCACTCCTGCAACTTTTCCCACTAACCTTCTCCACAGTCTTTGGTGTTTGTGGGTCGAGGGGTCTGGTAACTGCCGCAACTCACATATTTAGGGCGCTAGGGGCCCCATCTGCCCGACTCCAAGTTTGGTTGTTCCACGCCGCTCAGGCTGGGCTCTGCTCTACTCCGTTCCCAGCTCCCAGCTCCCAGCTCCGTGTGGAATAGACCTCACCCAGAGACCATCCAGGCTGTCCTGGGCTAGAGCCCTGCTTCCCTCTGCTGTTCTGTGGGTTCTGCTGTTCTAGAATTGGTTCAGAGCCATTTTTATAGGTTTTTGGAGGGACTCGGCACAGAGCTCACTCTAGTCCCTGCTTACCAGCCGCAATCTTAGTTTCACACTTTTAACACATCTGGAATCTGGATTTATCTGAATGAGGGGATAAGTTTTCACTTCATATTCAGATAGCTGTCATTATGTAGGCATAGTCTTAGTCACTACAAGCTTTTGTTTTATCCTCCACCTACACATCTCATCACACCAAAGCCCAATTCATGGTAGTTTGTTACTTTTCCCCAGTGGCTCTAGCCTGTCCCCTCTGAACCCAGATCCCACCCAGGATATCTCCTTCCTCATGGGCCTGGACCTCTCTACTCTCCTGGCTCCAGGATGGAGAGAGAAGCTTACGTGCCTGGGAAGATCAGGGGTCATAAAACAGAATCCTTTCAGGGAGAGGCTAAACGCCAGGCTTTGCCATCTGCCCCAGACCTTGCCACCTGCTCTGCTCCTGGATTGGAAGGATCACCAGGCCTTTCTCTCCACCCTGCAGCTGAATTCTGCCCTATTTGTTGTTTCCTCCAATGGGAACACTAGCTCTTGGAGAACAAGGACCATCTCGATTTTCTCTGTGTATTCCCATTGTTCAGTAGAGTGCTTGGCAGATACTAAGTGCTGAATAGATGCTTTTTTCTATTTCCATTCCATCAAGGCCATGTCCAGAGGGGGTGCAGAGCTGCTTCCTTTGCTAAACACTGCTAGTTTCCGTGTATCCTCTCTGTTCCTGTGATGTGACCCTGGATAAACTCTGTGCTGTTTTCTCTGAACAAATCTGATTATTTTAGTAGCCAATAGTGGGTAGCTAGGTAATGCAGTGGATAGAGTTCAGGGTCTAGAGACAGAAAGACCCAGCTTCCTGAGTTTGGCCTCGGACACATTAGCTTTGTGACCCTGGGCAAGTCACTTAATGCTGAATCAGTTTACTCCTCTGTAAAATGAGCTGGAACAGGAAATGATAAACCACTCCAGAACGTTTGCTGAGAAACCTCTAATGGGGTCGCAAAGAGTCAGACCCAACTTAAAGGACAGAGCTATAACATAACTTTACCTTACAGTAAATCTTTTTTTGTGAACAGAAGCAGTTTGAATCACAGTTATCATCTGTGTGACTGTGGCCAAGTCACCTAACCTCCTTCGGATCTTAGTTTTCTCATCTGTAAATTGAAGGGCTGAAATAAATAATTTCCAACATCTCTTTCAGCTCTGCTGTTCTAAGATCTTATTTATGACATGATATGCATGGGGGTACAGTGGAAGGAATCTAATAATGGGAATCCAAAGCCCAGGATTCTTGACCCTGCCCTCAGGTTCCTTGATTCTGTAAATGCTAAGAGCTATTGATATCTCACTAATATGATCCCCCAGGACATTTGGGGGAGACAGGAGTCAGACCTAAGATATGGCTGCTCTTTAAAGGGAAGAATAATGATTCTGATGGACTTGTTGCCTAGTGTTTGTCATTAAAATTATGTCCACAGCCCCATTGTATGAGATGACTCTCAAGAACAGATCCATAAATTTACTCAATAGGGGGAAATTAATTTGTTAAAAAATGTATTTCACATGCGGCATTTTTATGGCTTAGTGTAAGATTTATTTTTCTCCTCCTACTGCTTCTCCCCCACCCCCACCTTTCAAATCTCCTGGGTATTCAGGGCTCTTGGCTGTAGGAGATGCCTAATTTCACATTCTGAAACCTGGGTACAGAATCTGTCAGTGGGTGATTGTACCAGCAACTCACCTCTACCCCTAGGGGCAGGGAAAGTTTGCCTGGTTCATTGCAAGCTGTCATTGCATTGAGACTTTCCAGTGCTTTTGCAACTTTCTCCATTTTGGCTTTTTTTTCATTCAGTAAGCACTTAACAGCTTCCTCTTTGTGAAGGAAAGCCTTGGTCATCTGTGCTAACCCTTGCTGTGGTCAGGATGCTGACTTCTGCGTGTGGGAAATGAATTAGCTGATATATAGCGGTTATTAGAGGCATTAGGACTTCATGAGCAGTGAATGACAGGGAGGGACTGAATGGTTTCATATGTCACTGTTGACAACTCATTCTGAGAAGGATGGAAAATGTGGATTTGGGGTGGTAGCAGTAGAAGAAGAAGGTTATTGTCCACTAGCCTCAAGCCTTAGCTCTCTACCACCACCACCCCCGTTCCGATAACCCTGCCCACCCCCACCAATTACCTTGCTTTCTGAGGCAGTGGATAGAGCACTGGGCCTGAAGTCAGCAAGACTGGAGTTCAAATCCAGTCACAGTCATTTACTAGCTATGTGACTCTGGGTAAGTCCCTTAATTGCTATCTGCCTCAGTTTCTTTCAACTGTAAAATGGGAATAGTGTACCTACCTCCAAGGGTTGTCGTGAGGATTAAATGAGATAATATTTCTAAAGTACTTAGGACAGTACCTAGAATATAGTAGGCACTTAATAAGGCTTGTTCCCTTTCCCCACTTACTTTTGACTTTGAAATTGAATGCCTTAAAAAAAATTGAAATAAAAGTAGCAGAGGTTAAAGTCTTAAATTTCCTTAGCTCTCTTTCCTCCAAAAATGTCTCCTTCAGGTGCTTTTCCCACTATACCACATTGACCGTATTTAATTTCAAAGTGGGATCCAGGACTGTATCATAGGACTGATCATAGACAATGTGGAATGGGTATTGAACCTAGAGTTGGGGGATGACTTCAAATCTAAGCTCCACCATTATCTCTTGGTGGGGGGGGCACGGTGCATCACATAACTTCTCTAGGCCCCAGTTTCTCTATCACCTTTAGTGTTTGATTCTGGGTTTCATTTCAGTTTCTGCTCTGGCCACTCAGCTGGACACTCTTTCCCATACTTTCATTTCAGTTTTATACCTATGAGCTGTTCAGAATTCCTGTGGTTTCTCAGAGGCTAGGGGGAGGGTCAAAAGTAGTTTATACACTAGAGATTTTCTTCATGATGGGCTGGGGTGGGGGAGGGACAGAGCAGTCTAACTAAGATCAATCAATACATCCTGGTTTGGTTTCATTATCGTGCTTATTAACCTTCCCTTTTCCACTCCTTTCCCCCACCTCAACCCTGATCCACTCGACCCCTCCTGGGTAATTATGCTACAGGTTATGGTTACCTTTCTCTTGACCTTGGCAAGCCTTTTTCCTTTTGTGTAGAATGTAGTCAATGCCTTGATTACTTCCTGGGATAATTGAAAAGATGGGATCAAAGGGGCTGATACTTACGAACGTGCCCTGGAAATTCCTATCATTGTTATTATTATTATCTGTGCCTGATATAATGTTCTCTTAGTGATACTATTTATAGTATTATTGTTGTAGTCTTAATTGGCCTGTGTTGTGCCAGATGTGATGGTCTAATAGACAGCACTGATATGATCCAGTAAGAAAAAAAAAAAGGGCAAAGAGTGCCAGACCATTGAGACTGTTATGAAATTATTTCAGTACTTCCACATATCGATGATTTCATCCATATGTCAGTTCTTTAAGGAAGGGGAGAGCAACCATTCATGTTGTATTATCCTATGTAACCCTTACCTATGTCTTCTCATAAATCCTACATAGGGGGTTTACTTAGAGTGCTGAAGGCCTTCTTCTAGGTCTCTTAACATTATATGTCTACCTGGGAAAATATAATTTATTTACCTGTTATCACTTGACCGGATCAAAAGACTGGCTTGCCTCTTCTTCCTATCACATACCCCTGATGATAAAATTTAGGGTGAATGCAATTCATTGATCATAGGCTGCATCCTGCAGAGACCATCCCAACATGCATCTCCACTGAACTTTGGATGACCTGCAATTTTGATTACTTGGAGGTTGTGGTATTCTAGGTTTCTTTTTCTTTTTTTAATTCTACAAACATTTATTAAATGCTGACAGTGTAAGGTCCACTAGATACCTCCAGAGAGTCCTACTGCATTGAGTTCTTTTTTTTTTTTCAATTAACTGGCATTTTTATTAAGCTGTCTTTTGAGGTACTAACCGCCGCCCACCCCCCGCCCCGCCACACACACGCCAAACTGAGCAATTTTTTTTTTAAAGTGACAGAAAAATGAATCCTTCTATACATACCTGCATAGTTCAGCAAAACATATTGCCATATTAGGCAAGTCTGAAAATATGTTTCTTTTTGGATTTTAAGTTATCTCCACTATATCAGCGGTGAATGGTGTGTTCTTCATCTTCATTCTTTTAGATTTATGGTTTATCAGTGAATTGAGCAGATTTCTAAAGTCTTTCAAAGTACTTTCTCTCTAACTTTTTAGATATTTTCTGCTAGTTCTACTCACTTTGCTCCCCAGCAGTTCATAAAAGTCTTTCCATTTCTCCCGAACCTTTTCCATTTCATAATTTTTATGAAATTACAATATTTCATTAAATTCACATGCTGTAATTTGTTTAGCCATTCCCTAATAGGAAGATACTTTTATTTTCAAATTTTTTGCTACCACAAAAAGAACTTCTACAATTTTTTGCACATTTTTCTTTAACTTCTTTGGAATATAGGTCCAGTATAACTGGTTAAGGTATACTACGTGTAGACTGATGCAAAGAGTATAGGCTAAAATTGGTAATTTTCTGGACATAGTTTCAAAATACTTTCTAGAATGGCCAGATCAAGTTACAGATCAACCAATAATGTACTGGTGTACCTGGCTCCCCACATTCCCTCCAACATTTGTCAGTTTCATTTTTTTAAAAAAATTGTCATTGACATTCTGATAGGTATGAAGCAGAACCTTAAAGTTTCTTTAATTATTATTAGTGATTTAAAATTCTTTTTAAATATGATTGCTGATGGTTTAGATTTCTTCTTTTGAAAGCTGCCTGTGGGATATCCTTTGACCATGTATCTATTAAGAAATGCATATTGATCTTACATATTTGAAACAGTTATTTATGTAGCGTGGAAATGGAACTTTTATCATAGAAACTTATTGCAAAGATTTTCTCCCCTCCCCCCTCCCAAGTATTCGTTTTAAAGCCATATAGCATTAGGGGAAGAAAGATTGGAAGTAGAATGTCCTGCTTACCATGATGCTTTCAGATAGATATGTCTAGCTTTTGGTATTTAAGTTTTCCTCCCACATGCTTTCCTGAGCCTACAGTTACCCAAGGCTTTGTCAGAGTGAAGGCAGAGAGGTCAGCACTCGGTTTGGAAGGGCTTTTCTTAGAATGCATCTCAGTCTTGCGGACATAGGAAGCTAGAATTGCAGTAGTTTTAGGAATATTATGGGAACCAGGAGGAAGAGTATCTGAGGACGATCCTTAGGATTCAAGCTTGCATTTTTCCATCACACTGGTTCATATACTTTGGGTTGAGGGAACTCCTTAGCATGTACCCTCTAGTAGTAAAGGCATGATTTATCTTTTAATTGAATGCAAACTCTGAGAATCAGTAATAGATAGAAAGAAAGCCTCTCCAGTTTCATTGTACATGTTATTCTGAAGCTGAATGGCCCCATTGCTATTTATATATTTGATCCAAAGAACTTATTAAGATGAACTGATCCTCCTTGGAGCAAATTGATCCTTGAACAATACATTAGCTTTTCAGAGAGAATGAGTTCCCCCACTTCTAGAAGCTGAATAATTTATTACTCTTGGTTTTGTAATTCTTTAAAATTCTACATGTTACCCTAATGTGTGATTTTTTTAACCCAATACATTCCTTGTTGAACTTCATCATTGAGAGACAGGATAGAATGGCTTAGTAGAAAGAAAGTTGGACTTGGAGAAGTCATGGATTTATAGCAGGAAGGGACTTTAGAGCTTATCCAGTTCAACTCCTGTATATTACAGCTGAGGAAACTGAGGCCTAGAGAGGTTAAGTGACTTGCCCAAGGTCACCCAGGTAATAAGAGAGAGGGCTTGGATTTACACTGAGGCCCTCTGATTACAAATGTTTGCCTCTGTGCTACTGTTGCAGCTGTCACATGGCTTCCTTGGAGTCAGAAGATCTGGGTTCAGATGCAAACACTAGCTGCTGCTGGGCAAAATGCTTTGTAAACAACTCAAAGCAATATATATGTATATATATATATATATATACATATATATATAAAATATATACGTATATATATATACGTATATATATATATACGTGTATATATATATACACATATATATATACATAGTTACTTCCATTTGTAGAAAGCATTCTCGTATCTATTATTCCAATGCATTTTCACAGGAGCACTGTGCAATAAATAGGGAATCTTGTCCCACCCTCATTTTACAGATTAGAAAGCTGAGGAATGAAGAAATGAATTGACAAAGAAAAAGCATGTCAGTACCTTAGTTTAAACTATGGCTTTTGCACAAACTTTGAGTTTGGGTCATGTGGCTGTAGCCAAGGCACCATCGACAACCCTGGTGGCATAACATGGTATGCAATTTCAGGCAGATGATCCAGGAGGAAATAAAATCCTGAATGTCCAGTTTGCAAATCTAAAACTATAAAGTAATGAGATGACTGTTACACTTGTCTGCATTGAAGCAGTGGCTTCCTAATGCTGGTGACAAACTTTCTCTTGTGCTAGTGGTTCATTTAATAGTCCTTATTAATAGCCGTTAACTGAGTAAGAGGTGTGGTTTAAAAATTGAAAATTATTCTTGGGAACAAAAAAAAGTAAATCTAAACAAATTGATCATTTTGTCAGACTGACAAACACCATTCTAGGTGCTAACAGCTCCTAATGAGAAAAAGAGTCATCAGTTCCATAAACAAATCATTAAGTTGAAAACAAGAGTCGACAATATAATCCGTTAACCTTGCTGGCCTTTATTAGACCAGCAAAAAGTTGATGCAATTAGACATTATGCATGACTATATGAGAAAATACCAATTTGATAGCTCCTTTATGTTATTAAACCTTCTGAATACTTACACTTTCAAGATACCTATTATGAAAATTTTCAATTACTGATTAATCAATTTCTATTTTACGCACTCGGTCAAATGTGTGGTGTTCTTCATTAGAACATCTCCAAAAATCTTTAATAGAGAGTAAAATGCCAGGGCATTGGTATTAACACTGAGATTTCTCATTCAGCTCTGTGTTTGGTTTTGAGATGATGACTCCACAGTACATTGAAATTAATAAGTAATTTTCTGGTGGCAGCCCCAGGCAATTGAATGAATGTTTAAATTCTAGTCAGAAGCAGTGTGGAAAGAAGCAAATAAAAAGTATGTGAGGAGGGGGTTGTGGGGAGGGGGATGAATTCTTGGAGCCAGTATAGGGAAACTTAAGATAATACCATCTTTTCAGAGACAGTATGTGAGTAAAAAATCCCAAGTTACAGATTCTTGAGTGGAAAAATAGATCTAAGATTCCAAAATGTGAACTTTTCACGGAGCTTTTATCAAAAAACTTAATTGTCCAGTTGGGAAACTTGTTTGGACAAAGAATTCCACAGGATAGTCCTGACATCATGAAGTTTAACAGTCTAAGACAGGCCTTCACTTTAAAGGTCAGATCTCTTTCATCCCTGGCACTTAGCAGGCAAATGGGAATGGTGCTTTCAGAAAAATAAGGAGAATAAGAAGTCTGCAGGAACAGGGAAAGAGAACTACCTGGTTTACTAACTTTAATAATTCCCTCTCTTCCTCTTTTCCCATGAATTTATAGAGCTCCAGTAGTTTTACCAATTATTTTAAACTTACAGTGTCTCCTGGAGTAGAATGACTAACTATGCTTAAAGCATCTGGATTAAGGCATTGTTCCCTCCTATTCAAGGTAGTGAGGAACATCTCTTTGCCCTAAAATACTTTCTAGGGTATGAGCTTCTAAACTTTGGTTGACTCTATTTAAATATAAACATCTACCACCACTACCACCACCACACACACACACACACACACACACACACACACACACACACACCCATACACTCATACACACTCATATACACCCATACACAGACACCCCTCCACACACACCCCAAACACTTTTAGCTGAATACTAGTATCAGAAATTCTGGAGATGTGGTTTATTTTATCTCATATTTAGAAGTAGAGTCACTACAACAAAATAAATGGAAGTAACAAAAAAATTCAAAACTAAATGCTGTATAACTCAAATGATCACACTTGATCCAGGAAGAAGAGATAAAAAATGCATTTCTCTCTCACCTTTGTAGAAGCAGGTCATCAGACACTGCATATACTGTCAGGCATTAGTTTGGCTACACTTCTTTTCTTTTTTTCCCTCTCTTTTTTAATTCTTTGTTATCATGGCTGGCTCTCTGGGTAGTGGAAGGAAAGGATATATTTGGAAATGAAGATAATCTAAAGGGAGACCAGTTTTTGAAAGCACACACACAAAATAGAATGATTTCTGTTAAAGTTTAAAAAAAATTCCCGAAGTTCTTTGAAGTTTGGGCCATCAGGAGCATCTTCATTTTGCCTCCCCTAAAGTGACTCAGAGAGGAAACATCTCTGCTTCCTTTATGTTAAAGGGCATTCAGATGACTCCTACAAGACACTGGACATAACTCTCTGTGTTGGAGATACTTTCAGGTCTTAACTAGTCAGGAGCTCAATCTGATATTTCCACATGCCTGACATTGAATTTTTGCAATTTCATTTCTTACATTGCTCTGGGAAACAAAATTAACTACATTTCTACTTGGCCAAAGTAACACAGGCTCCCACATCTCTGAGAATTATTATACTATAAACAACCAGACTGGTGGTAATTGCAAGACAAGTAATGAGAGCCACTCCTTAGTGAATGGATGGATAATTTAGGAAAGGAGTAGAATGGCTCCTAGGGTACATTTTCATTTCCAGGGGGATACTGACCTATCACAACTCCAAGTGCCCCTCCTTGGATAACTTAAAATCACTGTGTTATGCTGTATGCACAAATGATAAGTCCTTCATCAAATATTCCATCCAGCAAGAACAATCTCTCTTTGTTCTATTTAACTGGCTCGCTAAGTTCTGTGTCTCATGGTATTCTGGTGCCTCAGGGTTCCAGGCCTCTAGGTGTCTCTCCTGTGTGTTAGCATGCGGCAAATGCTTGTTGTGTTCAATTGTCTTCAGTCGCTTCTGACTTTTCCCATCCCTGTTTGGGGTTTTCTTGGCAGAGATACTGGAGTGGTTTGCCATATCTTTCTCCAGCTCATTTTACAGACAAGGAAACTGAGGCAAGCAGGGTAAAGTGACTTGCCCAAAGTTACACAGCTAGGCCAGATTTGAACTCATGAAGATGAGTGTTCCTGACTCCAGGCCTGGTGCTCTATCCACTGTACCACATGGCTGCCCTCAGCTATTCTAGCTGAAATATACTTTATTGTAGATTCATAGGATCCCAGAATCAAAGAGTTAAAGGACTTTCATGCCCATTGAACCCAATCTCCTACCAGTAGTGGAAGAATCATCTCATCTATGGTATCCCTGAGAGGTCTCTATTGAATTCTTCCAGTGATACTGAATTTACTAAATAATGGGAGTTTAATGGAGCCCTCTTCATTGTTGGATGATTCAAATTGCTAAAAAGTTCTTTTCTTATGGTGAGCTGAAATATGTCTCCCTCTGACTTCAATGCACTGGTCCTAGAACCGTTCTCCAGAGACCCTGAGAGGTTAAGTGACCAATCTAGTTCCTCCGACCATACTATGGTAAATGATTTAGTGAGGATGAGGTTTTTGAATTCTCAACGCATCTAATTTTTCAGGCTCAGCATTTTCTTTGTGATGACAGAATATAGGAGCAAGTGACTCAAAGGCACAATAGGAAGGAATGGGGGAGCTGGACTTTGCATTCTGCTATTACAAGTGGCTGGACAAGTTCAAAGCTCCACCAGCAATGACTTAGTGAGCTTGTTCTTGAAGGCTTTCCTATGAGACAAATCTGCTAGAGACTGCACTTCTCTGATAGCCTTAGAGACCCTCAAGTCACCTTCCCATCATGGTGTGGGACAGAGCAGCTTCGAGCATCAGAGCCCTGGGGGCTGAGTGGAGTTAGGATGCCCACCCTTGCCAGGGGGCCACACAAGATTACTTTCTACCTACCACCCCAAGGGAATTACTCCGCATTTATTTTGAATAGATTTGGTATTCACTGATCCATATATGCATTCAGGTTTCCCCTTCCTGTAGATTAGTTCCCTTAGGACTGGGACAGCATATATACTTCTAACTCTGCATCCCTAGTGTCTAGCAGAATTTCTGGCACATAGTACTGGTGCTCAACAAATGCTTTGCTGAATAAATAAATTGCTTTATTTTGAACCTCCACATAAGGAAGGGGCAGAAAAGTCAGTAGTAGTAGCTGCCCTACTGGGGATCCAGCTGGCCAGTTCCAGTTGGGCAATGTAGTTCCTTCCTTCCTTCCTTCTTTCCTTCTTTCCTTCCTTCCTTCCTTCTTTCCTCTCTTCTTTCCTCCCTTCCTCCCTTCCTTTCTTCTTTCCTTCCCCCCTTTCTCCTTTCTGTCCTCCCTTCCCTCCTCCCCATCTGTCCACAAAGGGAATGATACCCTTAACCTTCGCGTACCGTACCCAAAGGAATATAAATTTTGATTGCAGAAACCTCCCAAGATATCTTGGGGTTTAGGGCTAGATTTTTTATGGACTATACCTTAAACCCAAATCACTCTGGCTCTCATTGATTGGCCAACAATAGGTCACAGGGCAAGCCTCGCTTGGTCATTGTTTGGATTCTGACGGCTCAAAGTGTAAATAGCAATTGTTTTTGATTTGGCCAGAAACCCTGAGAGTCTTCCTTTCCCAGGTTGATTTTATTTTAAAATTTTTTTTATTAGGTAAAAGAGGCTATTCTTTGCCTTGTTTTTTTTAACCTAGCCTTAATCAACGAATGGGCTAAGACCTTGGAAATACCTTAGCTTAAAAAGGCCAAGGTCTTCCACTGCATCCAAGGCTATCTCCAGTCATCCTGACCTGTATCTTGCCACTGGATCCAGATGGATGCAGAAGAGACAATGCGGCTGGTGACCTTGCACAGCCCTCCCTCACTTAAATCCAATTCACTTGCAAGTCATGACATCTCTTTCCTGATATCATGGTCCTCTTGGAGAATGAAGGACAACCAACAACAAAAACAATAGAGAGAACAATTTGGAGGCCACTCTAATAAGGAGTGGAAATAATCGATGCAATCTATTTTGGGGTATTAAAATTATGGAGATGAGCAGGAAAGAGGAAGGAGTTAAGGATGGTTCAAAGTTGCAAATCTAAGTGACTAGAAGGATGATGCTGCACTCCAGAGAAATTGAGAGGTTTGGAGAAGGGGAAACTTTAGTGGTGGCGTATGAAGAATTCTGCTTTGAATATAATGAATTTGAGATGGTCGTTGGAGATTCACATAGACAGATCCAATTATCAATTGTCAGTGAGGGACAAAATTCAGGGGAAAAGATGAATCAATTTGTAGATTTGGAATTCTTCATATAGAGACAATGATCTCATTAACTTCCATGAATGAATTCAGTTGAGAGAGTCCAGAGTAAGAAGACAAGAGAGCCCAAACAGATTCTTGGGGGAAACACCTATGCTTAGAAAATTAGAATTCCATGATGGTGCAGCAAAGGAGACTGAGAAGGAAGGGTCTGAGAAGAGAATCAGAAATCAGTACTATAGGAGCCATGGAAGAAGAGGATTTAGGAAGAAAAAATAGTCAACAGTGTCCAAAGCTGAAGAAAGCTCAAATAGGATGCGAACTCAGAAGATGCCATCCCATTTAGCAGCTAAGAGAATGCTGGTCACTGCATACAGACCAATCAAATTAAGACACAGAGATGAAAGGCAGATTGCAAGAGGGTGGAAAGTGAGGAATCAGTATAGATGAATTTTTCTATGCCTTCCTTTAAAAGGAGAGATTGTTGCAGTCCTATAGCTCTCATTGCTCTGGGGGCCTCAGCTAGAGCCAGCTTCTGGGGCTTGGCGTTTGGCAAGAATTAGTGCCAAGTGACCTCCATGAAGCCTCCCAGGGCAGGTCTACTCCCCGACTCAGCTCACAGCAATTAATCATCCTATAGCTGGTGGATCAGGCAAATGGAATGACATAGAGGGAAATCTCTCCAAGGAGCAAGACTTTTTTTAAAGAAAAATTTTAAACCAATACAGAAGTTTTAAAATTAAGTAGAATCTAACATAACTGAATATAAGTAATTGTTTCCTCCTTTTAATTAATTGACTTTCTTTTTGTTTTATTGATGACTTTGCTTTGATATCATAGTCATTTCCCTGACTCAGTAGCTGAACACTTCTTGGTAAACAGGGGATGACTTTCAAGAGAAATGAAGTTATTAGAGATTTTTTTTAATCTGTGACATGCCCTGCAGTCAGGCTATATTCAGCCTGGTGGTTAAAACCTTTTCCAATCCTATCCACAGTCCTAGACTGTGAAGATTGCTATTCATAATAATAATCCTGGCACCCTACAAGACCCTCTGTCATAGGGGAAAAATGATTCTTTCAAGTTTACCTGCAGAACTAAGATAGAGAAGTGGCTTAGACCTTACAGAAGAATGTTTAGCAAGAATGGTTGAAGCCCAAAAGGACTAGTGTTTAGACTTCAAATAAACAACAAAACAAAACAAACAGACCTGAACTAAGCAAAATGCCCTATTCAAATGAATTGAGATTTTACGACAGTTTGAATTCATTATATTTCCATGTCCAGTTACTTATCCTATCACTATGTTCTTTGTATCTGCTCTTTTGTCTCTACTCTTTGCTTCCCAACCTCAGGGTAAACCTTGGACATTTTGTTCAGACTCTTCAACACCAGTCTTTCTGCCTCCAGTCATGACCTCCTCTAAAATATACCCACCATGAATGCCTGCCACTTTGACTATGCCACTCACTCCATTTGAGTCCAACATTGGTGTTGCTTGGTTGTGTGATTCATGATCAAGTATCCATTCTCTTCTTGAAAATTAGGTTGTTTTGAATTGCTTCATCTACTTTTAGCTGTCTGATATCTCAAACCACCATTTGGTTTATCTTGGCCACACTTGTACAAAATTTCCTTTGTGTCTTCATCCTATTCTCAGCTTTTATTGCCCTCTAAAGCTCTACTTTGAGTATCCTTTGGTACCATGTTGCACTCCTTTCCCAAGGTGGTCTTTCTCTGTTTATTGAAATAACTTCAACCATCCTTCCTTTTCCAGGAAGCCATTCAATATTTATTAATTTAATTTATTCATCTAAATGATGATCATTTCTCCTTACCCTGTGCATTTTAGACATGAAGAGAGATTATCTTTCTAGTTATCAGGAAATTCATACTTTCTTGGCTGGTAACTCCATTTTCCATCAGCTGCTCTGCTATTTCATGCATCCCCCAAGATAAACTGATCACTTGAAATCTTATCACTCTGCAGACTAACTCAATTTTTGATACTCAACAACTCCTCTGCTCCCTCAGTTGACTTTCCATTAAAGAATGAAGCAATAAATTCCTCCCAAAGCCTTCTTTTATTAAAGGACTCAGAACTTTCCAACTAATTCCATCAATAGCTTTGCTTGGTTTCCATGGAATGTCACAACCCATGGGCAAGGCACCCCCCCCCCTTTTGTTTATTGTCTTCTCCCATTAGATTGTAGGCTCCTTGAGGGCAGGTACTTTCTTTATCTTATTTGTATCCCCAATGCTTAGCACAATGACTGGCATAATAGGGACTAAATAAATGTTTATTCAATTGAAGTAGAGATATGATGTTGTCATGAGGCTGAACACATGTAATCTGGGTGAATATTAGCTGACTGGATTTTTGTTTTTGTTTTTCCCTAATATGGGATTTTGCCATTGTAGAGAACTTCTGGTATAGATACTGCCTCTGTTGAGTCAGATAACCGAATAGCCTGCAACTTCTAGTCTTAAGGGGGTTGCAGGAATTGAACACACAAGTTCCTGACTCCATGGCCAACTCTCTATCTGGTATGCTATAAGGTTTCCCTGTCGATGGATTGGATCTCATTCAATAAAATAGCTATCTGGGGAATTTCTGTTCCCAGAGCCTTCAGGACTAAGGGCAGTGAAGAGAACCTAGAAAAAGAGGAGTGCCATATTTATCCTTGGAATACTACTGCATTCGTTAGGACTTTAAGTCCTCAGAATCCCCTGTGTGGTTAGTTGAAATAAATCTGAAAAGATTTGGATCAAACTTAGAAGATACTGCTCTTGGCAAGTTTTCTGGTCTCAAAGAAGCCAATCTTGTTTTCCATAACTCCTTGTGTAAGATCCAAGCATGAAAAAGGAAAAAAAAACTTTTCCCAAAATTTAAGATTTGTCCGTATGAAGTCAAATATCCAAATGTGAAGAGCATTTGCATTTCTCCACAATATTTTCTCCACTGCTCTTCCAGATGTTTGGCATCTTGGAAATGTAGTAAGATCAAATCCAATTACTCAAGTATGGAAATCTATCCTTTGTCTCCATGGCTGTGACATCAATGAAGACAGGAGAGCTGTATGTGCCTGATGCTAAATGTCACGATGAAAAGTGAGACATTAGGTCAATCATCTGTACTTTTTCAGATATCCAGAGGTTTGACACATTGTAGATAATACCTCCTTAAAAGAAAATCAGGACCTTGAGCACTGTGTACAATGGCCATTAAATTTTAGTGCGATGCTATAAAATTAGCTGTATGGAAATTTCCAGTTTTAAATTCCTTCTGTTGTGCATTAGCATTTGCATTGACAATATCTTTTGGATATCCTACTACACTGTTATTTCTTGAAGAAAATTAGAGTTTTAATTTTTTGACATTTAGTTTTATCATCAATTGTAAAGTTCTCATCACTGGTTGGGGATTTGCAGTACATACAGAAAAAGGACGTTTCATTTTTCCTTCTATGTACCCTTCTGATTTTTTTTCTTCCTATGAATTGAAATGTTACTTCTTCATTTAATGCCAGGTACCATCACTCAGACATAGCCAGCCTTATAACAATGTGGATAGTGAAAGATGAAATGACTGTGGAAGCAAAAATTTGATCTTTCTAGCATATCAATTTATTAAGAAATAAATGCCAATTGCCTAAGAAATCAGGACCACTTGCTGTTCTAAGCCCCTCAATTCTCTTAATTTCCTCAGCAGGAAAAGCAAGCTCCAGATGAGTAAGATAGTGTTTATATGAAATAATAAACTACATAATTACCTTAACATAAATAGAAATCCCCAGATACATGATGCAGAACCAATGGGGGAAAACACACCTAAGTAAGTACCCAAAAGGTACTAATGGGTACAATCCCTAACTGGCTGACTGTGATGACTTTGCTTTGATCAATTTATCTTATTTTCTTATCTGCTGTTCTAAGCAAAAACCCAGTATTTAAAAACCATAGTAGGACTGCCTTGCTATCATGAGCTGCCAAAATAACTTATATTCATCCAATTTGTTTGAAGTTTTGTTCTCACATGGATTAGTTCCTGCTCAGTTCTACCTGTGTTTAGTGTCCATCTCCCTCCCTGCCCCCCACCCTCCACTGGCTTTCTCAAGGCATTCACCTGCCCTGCCCCCAGACAGGCTGAAGTGGTCCTGCTTCCCATTTACTCCTCGTGCTACAAGTCTATGCCATCACTAGATCTGCCTCAGTTATTTTCAATTAACCTCCCCCAAGGACTTTTGCTGGATGAACAACTCAGCAATCTGACCTTGTTAAAGGGGTCAAGTTATTTTGGACAACAACCAGAAGAGATTTAATATAATTGAGCTATTTAACATTGTAATTAAAACAGATATTTAAAACAGATGTCTTCCAACTCTATCAAACTCTTTTTTGTACCTACTTCCCAGATTAAAAAATAAATAAAAACAAAGTATTTGTTCTTGTATGCACTTTAGGAACTTCACCTGACACCTTTCTTCAAAGTCCCAATGTGTTATTACCTATAGCTGTAACTTATGCTCATTTGAATGTGTGAAGCATTTGAAAGGAATCAAGAGAATGGAAAATCTGCGTCTTAACATCTTCTGGATTCTGAACCGTAAAGCAGAGGGAAAAAAGAAACCCTCATTGCTTGGAGGCTTCTGATAATGGGAGAAGTGATCTTTCTTGAGAAGGATTACAGGGTAAATAGGGGCTGTGTGGGTTGTTCCACGGACCTAGCCATGCATCTGTTATGTCCTCCATGATAGTGCAGATGAGGAAACAAGTTGGGGCTTTGACATCGCAGTGATAAATGAAGGGAATAAGCCCTCTCCAAATCAAGTAACTATTCGAGTGGAGAAGAGGAGCCATAATAAAGATGGGAGGTACCTTCAACTGAAGCTCCCCAGAGCTTCCCTTGCAGTATATTACCACTTACATTTATCATGGTAAATCAGGAGAGCAGTAGGGAAGACATAATTTCTTATTTTTATCATCTTGAAATATACAAGCTGCGATTGTTGCCTTAATTAATTTGCCTTGAAGTGTGTTTATCCAAAGCAGCCAAAGCAAGCGACTAAAGTCACTTAAGGGGAAGTACATTCAGCAATTCATTAAGTGCCTGTAGTAGCAGTAGTAATAATAATAAAAGTTAGAGAGTTTTAAGCTTTGCAAAACGAATTATGTATATCATTTCCTTTGATCCTCACTACTATCTTGAAATGTAGGTGCTATTATTGTCCCTGTTTTTCAGATGAGAAAACTGAGACCTGAAAAGGTTAAGTGATTTGCCCAGGTTTACATGGCTGGTAAGTGTTCAGAGTAGGACTTGAACTCAGGTTTTTCCCTAAATCCAGTTCATTGTGCTAGGCACCAGAAACGATATTAAAGGTTTGATTGGACACTGTCTATATCCACCTTCTTTGAGCTGACTGTCTGGGAGTGTATTATGCATTGCCACTGATCTGAGTACAATTTTCACCCACTCTGCTTAAATTGATGCTAATTTGCATTTAAAAGACTTATAAGTAATTTTGCTCAGAAAAGATAAAGAATATTGTGGAAACTAAAAAAATGGCCTTCCTGTCCCTAGGAGGGTATGAGCCAGCAAATTTTCCTAATGAGCCCAGTTTTGCTTTCTTTGAATTGTGCTTAAGGATAGAATGTAAATTCCTTGAGGGTAGGAATAATTTTGATTTTGTCTCTGTATTCTGAACACCTCCTTTGCATATGTGAGGAACTTAATAAATTTTTGTTGAATTGAACTGAGGGGTGATTGATTTCATTAACTTCACCAGAGTGGAGAGCCTTGAATCAACCAATAAATCAACAATCAACCGGCATTTTTGTGCCTCTATGAAATGCCAGGCACTGAGTATATAAATACAATAAATGAAAAAATGCCTGCTTACATTCTGCTGAGGGAGACACTAATAAGTGTATGAGTATAGGCAGCAGTGTGTGTGTGTGTGTGTGTGTGTGTGTGTGTGTGTGTGTGTGTGTGTACACAAAGATGTAGAAATCAGAGAAATTCAAGGCTGGGCGGGGCAGGTGCTCAAAGTTAGGGAGATCAGGAAACTTTAATGCAGAATATGGGGCTTGAGCTGCATAATAAAGAAAGAGAGGGAATCTATGTAACATGGGTAAGGAGGAAGTGCAGCTGGGATGCAGAGGAAAAGTTATTTGCTGTTTGTGGGCTGGTCAGGGCAAAGGTAAAGAAAGACAGGCATGGAGAACCTGCGGCCTTGAGGCCACATGTGGCCTTGTAGGTCCTTGGGTGCAGCCTTTGAGTCTAAGTTTTACAGAACAAATCCTTTTATTAAGGGGATTTGTTCTGTGAAGTAAAAGCAATAATAGTAGGTAAAGAGATAAGAAATGGAGGTGATTGGGGTGTTAAGGAGGTGGAGGTTAGGATAAGGAAGCTGGGTTATTGGGCTTTTTTCATTGACTTTGTTTGAAGTGTTGGAAGTTATGAGAACACACCTAGACTCAAAGCTATCTTAATTCATTAATCAATAAGAATTTGTTAAATATCTACCAGGCACCAAGCATTGTGCTCAATTACAAAACTCAAAAGGAATGATCTTTGAGTTATTCGATATTGAAAACATCTTGAAAATCTGCAATGTGGGCCAGATAGTCAGAGGCTGGCTAAGTTTAGGTCCATTCTTTCTTTTGTGCTGGGACCTAAAACATGTTTCACCCATCCTTCGCTCCCCCGGTTCTCTCTCTTAGTATTCCTCCCCACTCTTCTGGATGACACTTTGGCTACAATACTGGAAAGTGGTGTGTAATGTGGATAGGGTCCACTCAGCTGGGAGAATGTTCAAGAGCATGTGACAGTTAAACCCTAAGAGAAACCCCAGAGCGTAAGGCACTGTTCTCTCTTTGAGCATGGCTCTAGAATTAAGTGGGACCTCAGAAGCCATATAGTCCAACTCTCATTTTACAAATGAGAAAATTGAGACCCAGGAAGTTTAAGTGAGTTCTCCAAGGTTTACGCATGTCGTAATTGTCAGAAATAAAATTTGAAACCAATTTCTCTGCTTTGGAATCATCACTTTTTGTATCAAATAGTCAACATCGGCAAAGATTGAGGAAGTCCCTACTGTATGCCCAGCCTTATGGTAAATGATGTGTGATGAATAGGAGAAAGAAAAGACCAAGACTTTGATTTCAAGGAATTTAATAGTCTGTTTAAAGAAACAAGACATACCTGAAGTGGAAACTAGAGATGATAGTACACAGTAAGAACGTCAGAGAGGAAAGTGATCCTACTTGAGATAATCAATAAAAGGGTAAATATAAGGGTAGGCATTTTACCTACTCTCCCCTCAATTGGAAAATCCATAGAGGGCTACATTAATTCAATTCAAAAATCATTTAAGTACTCACAATGTACAAAGCCCTGTGTTAGGGACACAGTATAGCATCTGTCTTCAAGGAGCATATAGTCCAGCAAAGAGGGATCAGTTATGATGTAAACAAATAAAAATGATAAAGGTAGAATGTAATAAGGGCAAAGGAGGTGCTGAGATAATGTTGTATAAAAAATGATGGAGAGATGACTTTTAGTGGGGACCATCAGGAAAAGTTTCATGAAAAAGATAGTGCCTGAGCTAAACCTTGAAGGAAAGATTTCAACACCTAAAGATGTAGGAGGAAGTCCATTCCATGCACTGATGGCTTCTATGAATGCATAGAGTCAGAATAAGGCTTGATCTAGATCATGGGAACAGCTGGTCTAATTTGACTTGAATGTAGAGTAAATAAAACATAGTCACGAAGTAAGGATGGAAAGCTAGATGGGAGTCAGATTAGAGAGGTCCCTAAATGTCAACTAAGGAGTTTGTATTTGCTACTGGCAATGGGAAACTACTCTTTTTGGGGGGGGCAGGGAAGAAAAAATACTTTTCTTTTTTTCTTTCTTTCTTTTTCTTTTTTTTTCTTCCCCTCCACTCCTTACCCTAGAGATGGCCACCAATAGACACAAATACTCACGTGTGAGTATATATGTGTGTGTATGTATACGTATATACATACACATACACATATATACATTTGTGTATATATGTAAAAGCATTCTATACATTTATCCATCAGTTCTTTCTCTGGATACAGACAGAGTTTTCCTTCATATGTCCTTTGGAGTTAATTTGGGTATTTATAATAGTCAAAATTATTTTATCATTCAACAATCTTCTCTTACTTTTCAGTGGCAGGCTTGCGTAATCAGATCTGTGGATTAGGGGAATTATTTTGGTAGCATTTGGAGAATGCAAAGCTACCTAGAGAAATTAGAGAGTTCAATGAGAATGGATGAGAGAGAGAACAGGAAGCATTGGAAGAGTCCCATAAACTCATCCCGAACTCTGTGATAGGACAGAAAGTACTAGAAAAGTTGCAACATCTCTGTAGGCTAGAGCATTCCAGGAAGGGTGCATAGAAAAGCTGGGACTTTAATTGGATCTTAAAGTATGTATATGGTGCATATGGGGGCTTGCAGAGAATTGTTTAGTGAAAATTAGGACCCTCAGGGAGATAAGCTGTTATAGTGACTACCAATTTAATTATCTGACTACCCGTACCTTCTACTAGAAACTTAACAAAGTTGCCAGGCCTTAAATCTATTAAGGACCAACATTCTTTTCACCTGAGGGACTTTACCACTAATGACCATAAGAGTCCCTCTTAAGTTGAATGTCATAAAACCAAGGAGGTTCTTAATCTTTTTTTTTAATTTCATGAATCCCTTTGGCAATTTGGTGAAAACCATGGACCCCTTCTCAGAATGATATTTTTAAACTAAAAAAAAAGTTACTCAAGTTTGCTCAGGAGAGAGGTATTTAATGACAACCAGCAAGCATATGGGCTATAGGGGAGAAACACTAACTCACTACAAGTGTGCACATCTATCAAAAATGATTCCGTATGGGAAAACAGAATACTTAACAATAATCCAAAAAATACAAGACATTTTTCCCCAAAAGGATAATAGCTTCTCCTGGCTCGGGTTTGTCCTGCCTTAACACAAAACCAAGTGTACTTTCCAACTCTGGAGATAGAGGAGAGAGGATGAGGGCAAAGGGACAGAAAGAATATGAGGTGGGGAGAAAGGAGGAAGAGAAAGAGAGAGAGGATGAAAGAACCTCCACTGATCCACTGCTGCCCACAGATGGTGTAAAGATCCATGATGCTACCTACTGTTTCATCCTTAAAGAACAAAAGAAGGACAGAGTCATTGAGTTTCACCTCCCATTCACCAAGTAGAGAAGAGAAAAAGCAGAAGAATAGAATCAAGGCAGGTTTTTTTTTCACTCACCTGGAAGGAGTGAGATGTAGAGGAAAAAATGTGCTGTGAAGCCCTGTCAAGTACTCTCTCTCTAGTCAATGAAAATCCTGGTCATACTCCTTACAAGAAACCATCATTGTCCCACTCTTCCCTTATTGGTAGTTGTAATGAATATCTTATTTTCATTATTCCAAGTTCTACCAAAGCTGAATGTCAGTGTATGTATCCCCCCCCACACACACACTTTTCTACAGATCTAGTCATTTTTAATTAAAGGAGATTTGCCCCCTATTCATAATGTAAATCTGCCTCCTAAATCCAATCAATGACACACTGTGGCTCACTTTTCTGGCTGACTGGAGTCAAGTATGGGAAGGGCAAGATACTATTAAGCTCCCCCTACCACTATCATTTTAAATAGCCAGAAGATGCCAGTTGTTAATTATGATATTTCCAAGGATGGCTGAGCAGGCAGGCTCTTAACATAGTCCAGTGGAATATGAAACAGGTCCACAGGAAATAAATAAGAAATAAAGCAACTTATTGAGCAGAATAATGCATAGAGAACATATACATATAAATTCATAAGTACATATGTGTACACTGAAATGAGGTTCATTAGAGGGTAATTGGATGCTGTAGATTTAGTAGTAGAATCTGGGTTTCTTAGAGGAACCTTTCTAGGGAAGGCGTAATTTGAGCTGATTTTGAAAAGTCCAGAAAAAAGTGGGATGGAAGAGGAGAGGGTTTACTGTATTTATCTTTTTGAGAGACATGGCTTAAATTATAGTACAGTTAGGGGCATAGGAGAATGGCTGAATGTTTAGATTCAACGAAGTCATTAACTAAGTCAATGTTACTTTGGATGGTGGTTTCTAATGCTGGCATTCATCCTGTACTCTGTGATGTTCAACCTTCTTGTCAGTGACTTGGGTAAAGTCAGACATTGCCATGTTTATCAAGTTTGCAGATGCCACAAAGCTGGAGAGGATGACTAAAACTTTGAATAATAGTATCAAGGTCTAAGATGATCTCTATGGACTAGAGAGATGGGCCAAATCAAATGAGAGTGAATTATAATGGGGATAATTTAAAGTCCCAGATTTGGATGCAAAGAATCGACTGCATAAGCACATAATAAAGGACCACTGCCTGGACAGTGACTGATAGAAAAAGAGTCAGCATTTTGATGGATTGCAAGCTCAGCATGAGCAACAGTCTTAGCCTACATTAAGTATTGTAGCATCCTGGACTGTGCAGGTGATGGTTTGCCCTAGTCAGACTTCATTGGGTATATTGCATTCTTTCCTGTTGTCATATTTTAGGACATATGTTGATAAGCTAGAAAACATTTAGAGAACAGCCCAAACACAGAAGGGTCTCAAGACGATACCATGTCTGAAATATTTGCCTGATTGCCATTCTTTCTTCCTTTCTCAGGCTTTGAATCTGGGAAACCTCAATACCAGCGTAGGCTGGCCTTTTGGTTTATCAATTCTCACTTCTTCAGATTCCTTTCTTATAGGCAGGGATTATTACCCTGGAGTAGGGTAGGGAGGTGGGCTTTGCATATTCAGTATACATTTATGACTATCTTGCCATCATCCAAACCCTGGTTAAGACAGCTCTTTTTGCCTTCCTCTCTCTTTCTCCACACACCCCCAACACCCCCCTTCCCTGGAGAGCAAGTACCTGCCTGTTTAAATACAAAAGATTATGTGTGTGTTTGTTTTTAAAGAAATAACTGCATATTTGAACCTTCAAAAATGGCTTCAGAATTTCATTCCAAGTGCAATTTTGGAGTCATCTAAATTCCTATGGCCAAGTGGGAAATGGAGAAACTTAGTTTTTCATTATTTGAGTATGTGTCCTACTTCAGAGATGGCCCTGAGGGATCTCTGTACATCAATGTCTCTGACATCACAGTGCAGAGAAAAGGAAGGCATACATATTATTTTGTGCCCTGGAGACATGGTAAAAACACCAGACTTTCCTTAAACATCTAGTCACCATCTGGATTTTTCCTCAGGACATCAGTCATTTCTATTTTCTCTCTCTTCCCATTTTCCTCCAACAACCTAAGGATATATTCCTCAGTTTCTTTTACTTCTCCTCTGACTAGTCAATGACAAGTCACTCACCCTGAACCTTAGACAGCTGAAGGAAGTGAGTGCTAGATGGAGATCATTTTTCTGTTTGTAAAATGGACCCCTGGGAGTTTAATTAGCAGTACAAATATGGGCTTTTAAGCTTCATGTACAACCTGGCTCCAACCTGCCTTTTCTACCTTTCATACCATTTATTTTTTATCTTCCTGTGTGTGTTCTAAACAACCAGACTATTAGCTCTTCTCCAGTCCTATCAGTCTCTCCTCCACCCCTGAACTTCCATGCGGGCTAGGACCCATGTGCACTTTTGCCACATCTTTGCCTGATCCCTCCAGATGAAATGAATCTGTGTTGATTCAAAGTTTCTTAGCCCAATTTGTCTGGATCTCTCTTTTGTCTTCGTCACATTCTATCTCCTATCGTAACTGTTTGTATGTGCATGTCATACCGACACCTATTAGCATGGAGAGTCTTTGATGACACACACTACACAGGTATTAAGCTTTAATAGCTTAATTAAAACTGCAATAAGACTTTTGGAACCCCATCTATAGCTTTTCATCCTTCTATCCCCAATCTCAAAGCATGTACTTAAGAAGCATTTGTTGAATTTGTTTATTGCAACAAAGAAAGTGTGTTTAAAGTGTTTCTGGAGGCATTTCCTCCAGCTTCTTTGTATGGGGAGAGGGGATATGTGCAAGGAACACTGCATATAATCCAAGATTTTTCAATATGCTGGTTAACTTTAGTGACCTCCCACACACTTTTAAAATTATTTGTTATAAGAGATGGGAGGAAAGAACAGAATGGGAAATGATAGTTTAAAAACAAAAGTGATCCATAAAAATCATTTTTATGACATAAAATGTTTCTGAGCCTTGTGAAGATAAATAAAATCAAAATGCGGAAGACAATGAGTGTTAACATTTTAATATTAATCATGATGATGTTGAGATGAGTTCCATTCTCCATATCTAGGGCCAGTTATGCCTACCTGGCCTGCATGTAAAGCCAGCTCTGAACAGACCTCAACAGTATAGTAAAAGGGAAACAGGAACAGAGAGTACTTTTATCAGTTATTTTCATCTCTGTGTGTGTCTTCATATTTGTGCCTATTGCACAGCAGCCATTTGAAGTTGCAAGCTTCCAGAGGGAGGAAAAAGTTTGAAGAAATATTTATTACTTGGTTTTTGAAAGAGAAAGATAATGTGAACATTAATGATTTGTTTGCCATCGACTCTGGTGAGGTCTGAAGAAAGGAATGGGATTGCTAAATTCAGTGAGAAAATTTGACCTTTTCCCTTGAAACTTCCTTTAGGTAGGGGTTTTTAAACTTGCCTGGAAAACAAATCTTTAAAAAAATTGCTTTTCTTTATAATCTCATGTATATAAGTTTGTGTATTTTAAAACCTTCTGAGGAGGGATCCATTTGCTTTACCAGATTTCCAGACAGGTTCATGACACAAAAAAGGTAGAACCTATGCCTTAGGTGCCTATTTCCTAAAATAAAAAGATCAGTAAATGCTGAGAATGATTGATTTCTATCAGTTACAGTAAATTTCTAGATGGAGGAGATGGATTAGCTCAACTCTCAAAGAACCTTGGAGCTCTTGAGTGTCCTTGAAGACAGGAACTGACTATTTTTGGCGCATTCAGTCCTCCACCCTCTTCTTTCTATGTTTTCTCTCTTGTCAATCTTATCCTCTTCTCCAGCTATTAGTTCTAAGACTCCCAGATGTATACTACCAGTTTTAGTCTCTCCTCTGAGCTACATATTGCTTTGCAGGCCAGTGCAGCATTAGTGTGGCATAGATAGTAACTAGCACCTTGGACTTGGAGCCAGGAACACCTCTTCTGACACTTACTGTCTATGGGCTAGCAAAGCACAGAACTCTTTCAGACAATTCTCTGACTAAAGGGGCAGTGCAGATTTCAAGTTTTAGAGTCTTGACTGGAATCCTGCTGGCACTTCAAGCTCAATCTATTCCAAATCAAACTTTTTGGCTTAACATGAAAACTAGCTTTCCCTCCTGACTTCTTTCTACTAAGGTTACCACCATTTTTCTCAGTAACTCAAATTAAAAGCCATAGAAATATTTTACTTCCACCTCACTCCACTGCCATTTGGCTTTTAGAGTTCTTCATAACCCAGCTCCTTTCTATTTTTCTTTATTTTAGTTTGTTTATTTGCTTTATTGATATCTTTTATTTTTACATTACAAAAAATTACAAATTACCTCTATTCCATGAAAGGTCTATCTTGTAAAAAAACAAACAAGTAAGTAAAACACAACTAATAAGAAGGTGACTTTATTTGAACACACACATATGTTCCATTTTCTATAACTCCTCTCCACCCCTATTTTTTAAATCAGAAATTTTCTCTCCCTCTCCATCCTGACCACACAGAAAGAAAGAGAAGGAAGGAAGGATTCCTTACAACAAATGTGCATGGTTGAACAACACAAATGTCTTCAAGGACTGAATACAGTGTGTGTGTGTATCTGTGTGAATTTTGGTCTGAGCCCTAAACCATCACTTCTCTACTATGGAAAGCATATTTCATCATTGCTCCTCTGTGATCATAAATGGTTATTGTGTTGATCACAGTTCTTATGGTTTAAAACTTGTTTTTGCAATGTTGTTTGTATTGTATAAATTGTTATCCTGGTTCCACTATTTTTATTCTTCATCAGTTCACCAAATTCTTTGAAATTGCTTATTTTCATAATTATAAAATAATTTATAATAGTAATGAATTGTTCTGGTTTTTCTTACTTTGTATTGGTTCACAGAAATCTTTTTATATCTTTTTTGCAATCATTTATTTCCTCATTTCTTGCAATAGTACTCTATCACATTCCTATACCACAACTTATTCATTCATTCCTCAGTTGATAGGCCTCATCCTAATTTTTCCTTTATTTCCAATCATCTTAATATTTTACTCCCCATCATAAACTCAGGGATCCAATGACTGGCCTCCCTGACATTCCTCACATAACACTCTATCTGTTGACTCTGTGCATTTTCTTTCTGCATTTCCATGCCTGGAATTCTCTCCTTCCGCACTTCTGCCTCCTGGAGTCCTTCCTTCCAATATCCATTGAAATTTCACTTTCTGTGAGAAGGCTTTCTTGATCTCTCCTCATGCTAAAGCCTTCTCTTTGAGATTGCCTCCAAGTTATTCTGTGTCTATTTTGTTCCTACATAGCTATTTGCATGTTGTCTCTCCCAATAGATTGTGAGTTTCTGAGGTCAGAGACCATTTTTTTTTGCTTCTTTTTGTAACTCCAGTGCCTAGCATATCCTGGCACATAGTAGGCACTTAATGTTTGTTGTTGAATTGTTGACTTGATGCTCTTGCTCTCCACACCCAAAGACCAAATTCTGCTGATTCTACTTTTTATAATATCTCTCTCATTTATTACTTCCTTTCCTTTTCCATTCCTGCCACCCTCATTCAGGGTCTCATTTCCTTTTACTTAGTAGGCAAATTTTCCAGACTATTATCCTCTTCCACTGCCATTTAAATCTTGCTGAAGCACAGTTGTGTTCAAGTCCCTTCTGTGCCTCCAAAGTTTCACATTTCTCATGGAATAAAAATCCAAAGGCCTTAGTCTAGTATTCAAGACCTTCTACATACTTTCTTCAATCCACCCTCTCAGGGTTATCTCTTACTACTCCCCCTAATACTCTACTCAAACTGGACAATCACTTTCCCTGTGCATGCTCTGAGATTTCCTATCCCTGTGCCTTTCTTCTTGCTGGCTCCTCTACTTGGCACATGCTTCCCTCTTGCTTTCCCGTCTACCTTATCTCTGCTTATCTAAACACCCTTCTTTTGTCAAAGCCCTACTTAAAGGATGCCTCCTTTTTGTCACTTTCCTGAGTTCCCCAACAAAGAGTGACTTTTTTACTCCTTGGCCCCATAGTCCTTCTCCCTTTTGCTGTGATTGTCTTATTCACTTAACTATTAGGTTGTAAACATCTCAAGGGCAAAGACCATGCTTTATCCATCTTTGTTTCCCCTAGTATGATGCCTTGTACATAGTAGGTGCTCAATAAATATTTGCTGAATGAATAAGTGATGAGAACAGTGTTTTAGGAAGATTAGTCTTGAAGTGATCCAGAGGATGGATTAGAGGGGGAGTGGGGAAAGACTGGATGCAAAGATTCTGAAGCCTATTTCTAACAGACTTCATATAAGCCTGTGATATTTCACCCGTCTCTGATTGTTTTTCATTCATCAGCAAAAGTCTTACAGGTCTGAAAACTTTTACAAATTGCACGTCACAGGAGATTGATGTTCTCTTCTGACAGTGTTCTCACTGATAAAAATCTGCTTTTTAAAATCCAAGCTCCCTAAAGACCTAGAGGTTGCTTTCCATTGTCATCTGGCCAGGGATCTGATTTAGGAAGTATACTCATTATTTCATGCTCACTTGGAGACATGAGTGAATAGGGAAGGTCACAGGAATTAGCATTTTGTAGATGTGTTTGGTATTGCTGAGATGGAATGCCTCAGTTGTTATAAGTATTTAATGTATCCGTTAATGCTTTTTGGTACTGTTTTTGTTTTTTACTGGGTGATTTATCCCTCTGCAGGATATAAATTTTGCCTGTCCTCCATCTCTAAAAGCCATTCCATCCATCCAAGTTATGTTCTTTTTTTCCTGTTTCCTCAAAAGAATACTATAGCTTAAAGTGACCTTGCACTAAATAACATCTGGCCCAACCAGGTGATTTTACAAAAAAGAAAACTGAGACCTTGAAAGGTAAAGTTACTTGGCCAAAGTCACTGGGGAGTTGGCAGTATTCTTAGAAGTGATCTAGTCCAATCTGTAACTGATACACAAATCTCTTTTTCTGTGACACTAAAAAGTAGCCATCTAGATTCTGGCATGAACATTTTCAGCAACATGGAACTCACTACTAAGGAAACCCATCTTCATGACCAGGAGTCAAACTCATGTCATCTGGCTCCAGATCCCACATTCTCCCCCTTACATTATGCTACCTCTTCCCACCACTCCTACTAAATGCCTGTTTCTCCTCTTTGCAGGCAGGCAGACCACAAGCATTTATTAAGTACTTACTATATGCCAGCCACTATGCTAAATGTTTAGTATATAAATACAAGCAAAAAGAAAGACAATCCCTGCCCCCAAAGACCTTTTATTTTAATGGGGAAACATAACACATAAAAAGATGCTGAAAATCAGGGAATTGGTAAGGAAAGGAGAAGGTACCCCCTTTGGGGGATGGTGGTAACATCTGGGAAATTAAGAAGCATCATGCAGGAAGGGAAGGGAGAATGGCCAGCCTGGGCTTATTCCCAAAATGGAGGCCTTAGCAGGAACTCTCAATGGAATAAGGAAGCCAGAATAGCAGATGAATATGGAGAAGGCCCTAAGTGATGAAGGAGGTTCCAGGGTAAGAAAGCAGATGAGTCATGGTGGAAAAGTCCAGCAGAGTCAGAAGGCATAGCCAAGATAGAATTAAGCAGGGCCAGCCTGGGCCTGTTCCCAAAATGGAGGCCCTGGGAGAGATTCACCAATGGATGATAGGGACCTGCGCATAGGAGGGGTATAGAACCATGCTAATTTATATCTCAGCTCTTACCCATCCATTAGAGCCCAGCTCACATCCAACTTCCTCCATGAAGCTTTCCCTGAAACCTTGAGAAGACTCTGTCATATCCCTTTTTCTGAACTTATAAATTATATTACACAATCTTGCATTGATTAGGAAGGAAGGATGTAAGCATGTATTAAATGCCTACTAGGTGGCAAGCATCATGCTAAGTGTTTTACAAATATTATTCCACCTGATTCTCACAACAACCCTGGGAAGTAGTTGCTATGATTATCTTCATTTTACAGTTGAGAAAATTGAAGCAAGCAGAGGTTAAGTGACTTGCCTAGGGTCACACAGCTACTCAGTGTTTGAGGGCAAATTGGAACTCAGGTCTTCCTAATTTCAGGCCTGATGCTCTCTCCACTTCCTCACCTAGCTGACTGTCTTGTGTCTCCTAATTGATTCAGGGGAGTAGCGTATATAAGGCAGGAATGTCACCAAGTGTATGAGCTGCTCTTCCCAGCTTTGCTGTAAGCTCCTGGAGGGCCCCTACACCCTGATATAGGGCTTATCACATAGCAAATACTATGTTTAATAGAATGACAGCTTGTAACCCTTAAGCACGGAGAGATATAAAGCAAATGTTGTAAGACGTCTGTTCTTAAGGTACCCACATTGGGGCCATATGTTCTATACAGTGAATTGATTCTTTCAGATGGCAAAGTTAAATTAATATCATGTCAGTAGGATCCCTTTCCTATTTTCAGATTTCAGCTTTGCTCCTCTCTCCTGAAAGCATTATTTTTAGTCCCACTGGCGGCAGCCAATTTGAAGGATTTAACTCAAGTAAAAAAGGAGATACTGTGATCATACGTTGATTTCTGTACCTGGGGCTGGAGAGTCCTTTCTTAGTAGATTGTTTTCTCTTTTTGTTTTAAAATAGTAAGATGTTATTGGTAACATACTTCATAAGAACATTCAAACTTTACCTGAAAAGATTGAGAGTTTGTCTGTTTGAGCCTCCCTATGCATGGATGGAACTGGTGGTCAGCTCTGTGATAAGTCTTGAGGGGGATGAGGAGCATCCTCACGCTCAAAATTATCTCTGATTTCTGGAAGTGACAATACCTGAAATTCTGTCATTTCAGATACCTTCATTTGAGAAAACTTTGGTGTCTCTAGACACCTCTTAAAATGAAAATTGCCATGTAGAGGGAACATATTTAAATGACAGTTACATGCAGTACTAGTTTACTTGATCCTTTTTGTATTAGCATTCCTGATTCTGCCAGTCTAGACTAGAGATTGATCCACCAGCCTAATGAGAGGAATACCTACCAACCGGTTACCAAGGAGGAGCAGGAGATACCTGGCCATCCCTCAAGGGTCCAACTTCATTCTTTGCCCCATTGTACAGGTCGTGTTGGTGCTTGAGAAATAGGAATTTATATATTGTCATCTTAAAAAGTACTGCTAAGGGGCAGCTAGATGGTACAATGAGTAAAGCACTGGCCCTGGAGTCAGGAGGACCTGAGTTCAAATCTGGCCTCAGACACTTGACACACTTACTAGCTGTGTGACCTTGGGCAAGTCACTTAACCCCAATTGCCTTGCCTTCCCTCCTTCAAAAAAAAAAAAGTACTGCTAAGGCCAAGTATGAATGACTTTCATTAATTTCCTTGCATGTGCTCAAGTACGATGTAACCATCTTAGGTAAGACCATTAAGGGAACACTGTTCAATTCTCTCTCTAGTGTGATGTTGCTAGGTTGCTATGGGGAATAACAGAAAGAATAGAAGATTAGGCATCAGAAGATCTGATTGAAATTCTGTCTTTTATACTTAGTAGTAGTGTGACTCTGGGTAAGTCACTAGATGGAGGATCTGGACTGGAATCCTGGCCCCGAAACTTACTACCTATGCAACAGTGGACGAATCACTTAACCTCTTTGGGACTCAGTTTTTCTTTTGTAAAATGATGAGATTGGACTAAATGGCTCCCATGGTCCCATCCTACTCTAAATTTATATGATCCTATCAACTAGTGGTGCTGGTGAACTTGGAATTAAAGAGAAATTCTGGATCCAAATTCTAGGTCTGCCACTTGCTGCCTGTGTGACCTTGAGTCAATCATTTAATGTTTCTGGATCTCAATTTCCTTGTCTAAAATTGAGTGGGGGTGTTATTGTAGGATTCCTTCCAGCTCTACAGTTATAATTCTGTCCGAGTCTTCATATGTAAAATGAGTTTCTTCATTTGTAAAATGAGGATAATAATTCTTATACTGCCTACCTTGCAGGGTTCTTGCAATGAAAGTACTTTGTAAGCCTTAAAAAGTATTAAAGAAATGTGAATTGTTTTAATTAGTATTAGGAAGTGAGTACAGTTTTCTTTTACACATTGCAGGGGTTAGGGACATGGCACCCTTGTGATCTGGAAAATCCATGTAAAATTTTTTGGCCCTTCCTTCATACCAGAGAAGAAGTCTAAATGTATTAAAAGATAAAATTTGCTGATGTTATACAATACTATACATATATTTTATGCGTTTTTGAGTTTCAAAACTTTTTCTCTGTCATCTGCTGGCCTTCACGTGTTATCTGTGGCTTTTGCAAAACTCTCCCAAAATTCCCATTTAATTTCTTATAGTGACCTGTGATATATCAAAATCACTTTGGGGAAAACTGTGATGCAGAAGGGATAACTGTATTGTATATAACAGAGAAGGATATGGCAAACCACTCCAGTATCTTTGTCAAGAAAACCCTAAATAAGGTCACAGAGAGTTGCATGTGACTGAAGAATGACTAAACGACAAGAAATTATACATAAGGAGGAATGTCACCAAATAAGTATACAGCCACAACAGTTAACAGATAAAGTTTAGTTGAGCAAAAGATGAATATGTTATTGACCTTCTTAGCATGAAGAGGTTAGCACTTCCTAGTTTTAGGTTTCATACTTCTCTCATACACCCCTCAGGGTTATAGATTCCAAAGAATCACAGAAATTAGGGAATAGCTTTAGAGTTTGAGGGATTATACCTGTTAAGAGGGACTGTATCTATTAAGAGGGATCAACATTTTGTTGGTCAACCTGTTAATTGAGAAGCATTGAATAAGGGCCTGTTGGGTGTCTGGCAGTCTCCTAGGCCCTGAGACAAAAATTAATGAGCTTATATGAGGAAACCAAGGCCAAATTGAAAAGCCTAAGGTATCCATGGTAGAACTAGGCCCTGGAAACCTGAATCTATTGGTTCCTACTTAAAATATTATTACATTGTAAAGAATCTCAGGAACCTTTTAGATCCTGTACCTAAACAAAAATGCTCGCTACAAAGCCTCTAAAAATTAGTTGTTCCACCTTTGGTTGAAGACCTAAGTGAAGAGGAAACCCCCTACCACCCATGGCAGCTCATTTTTTGCTTTGAGATAGCTCTGATCATTAAAAAAACTTTCCTTGCATCAATTCTCCATTTGCCTGTTTACAGCTTCCAAACATTCCTCCTGTTTCTGCCCTCTGAGGCCAAGCTGAACAAATCGACTCCCTTTTCCACATAACAGCTCTTCAAAATACTTGAAGACGGCTCTCATGTATCCCCCAAGTCTTTTCTTTCCCGAAAAATTACAAATAACCGTAAAATCACAGGTAACCTTAAAAGCAGAGTGGGCTGTGAACTTGGAAGGCAATTTCTTAAATTACAGCTGAGATTCAAGAAGCGATGTTTGTGTGGTGTGTGAGTGGTGACTACTCCCCCATTCCACTTCAGCGGACACGATGATGTAATTGAATTTGTATACTTCATAAATTTTATTAGAGAGAAGGCAATCTATCTATTCCTCAGTTGCACTGGTGCCTGTTTTACTACGCTGTATCTCAAGGTAAACTAGCCCAGGGCACTTGGGCCCCTAGTAAAGGTCAGTACTGCATTTTCTCTTTTCCTCTGAGTAACTTTCATTGGATGCTATAAACCAAGCTGGGAAGGAAAAAAAAAAAAACCTTTGATACTTCCTTGAATACATAAATTTTGTAGGAGGCAGCAAATAGTTCAGCAGCTCATATATAAAATACTTAGATTACTTTCTCTACTATGGAGAATGAGAGCATCAAGACAGCCTAGCTAGCGAAGGTTCATTGCATTAACGTGAAACATCTGGAACTGAGTACTCAATTGCTCAAAGGATGTTTGTGGAATAACTCCCTGGTACAGAGCATTGTGCAGGACAATGTGGGTGCTGCAAAGATGGATGAAGCACTGTCTCTGATTATGCTTTTGTTGGGGATCCAGGATACAGATATATTAAGGCCACTCGATGGCATAATTTTGAATTTGAAGTTGGAAGGAAGTTTAAATCTTGCTTCTGATACTGAGTATCTAGTACTATCCCATTTCCTACTTACTATCACCTCTTACCACCCTGGAAATCTCACTTAAATCTCTCTGCCTCAGTTTCCTCACCTTTACAATGAGTGTGTTAGACTGCTTGGCCTGTAAGGTATGTTCTATCTCTAAATTTTTAAACCTAGGAAAAGGAGAGTAAAAATATATATATTGTCCCAAAGGACAACAGACAACAGTAAGAACCATAGCTGTTAAAAAGAGTGAGAGGTCACAGAATAGTGGAGCAGGAGTTAGAAGGGATCTTTGTGGTTTTCTAGGCTACACATCTTCTCATTCAACTCTGATAGATGAGAAAATTGAAGCTCAGGGAGGTCCCGTGATGTTGCCTGTGTTTACAAAGATAGATTAGGTGGAACCTGGCTTTAAATGCAGGTTCTCTATCTCTAAGGTCAGCTGTCATTCTGCAGTACCAGGCTTCCTCTCATCATGAGCTGAGCTGTCAGGGAAGACCTCATGGAAGAGAGAGTGGTCTGCAGCTGAGCCTTGAAGGAAAGATAGAATTTCAACAGGTGGGAGAAAGATAGTGATAAGTATCAAATGAGATAATGTCTATCAAACACTTTTTGGTATACATTGATGTTGTTGAGTCCTGTTAGTCATGTCTGATTCTGTGACTCCATTTGGGATTTTCTTGGCAAAGATACTGGAGTGGTTTGCCATTTCCTTTGCCAGCTCATTTCACAGATGAGGAAACTGAGGCAAACAGGGTTGAGTGACTTGCCCAGGGTCACACAACTGGTAAGTGTCTGAAGTCAGAGTTGAACTCAGGAAGATAAAGCGTTCTAACTCCAGGCCCAGAACTCTACCCATTGTGCCACCTAGATATTCCATAGGTACATTGATATACACAAAAATAAACTGTTAAGTGCTGCATGAATTCAACAAATATTTCTTGAACACGTACAGTCATGGGTGTAAAGCGTTATGCTAGCTATTGAGAGAGAGAGTCTGATAGGCAAAAGCAACACACATGGAAAGGTTCAACCAGAAGTAAGATGGAAAGTCCCCTAGGTTCTTAGGGTACAATGGAAAAGCAGATGGTAATGCAGTTTCCATCTGCATGTTTAGAATGTTTCACTGATTCTCTTTCTTTGGAGGGGCATCATTATTACTACTCTCTCCCCCATAATCTTTCCTTTCTCCCAAATGAAAGCTCTCTTTTGTAATGAATAAGCGTTTTGTAACACACAAGCAAAACTAGTTCATGCATTTGCTGTGTCTGAAAGGCATGTCTTATTCTGCACCTCTAGCTCATCACCTCTTATTCAAGAGAAACGAGACATGATTCATCATCATCTTCTGGGATCATCTTTGGTCATTGCCTTGATCAGAGTCCTTAAGTTTTCTTTTTACTCTTTTTTCCTTTCTAATGTTACCACAGGTAATTAATTTAAAATCTAAGGAAACTGGAGCTCAAAGAAATGACTCATCCATGGACACAGAGCTAGTAAGTGTCAGAGGCAGCATCCAAAACTAGATCTCGAAGCTTTTATCTACTTCATCATGAAAAGTATAAATGACAGCTGGTTTTTCCCCTTACAAAAGTGCCTTTAGCTGTACGTTTACAACTCATCATCTATGTATAGGAAGAGACTTGGGTAGCTCAGAAATTTAAAGCTAAAGTGCTAAGAGCCACTGGCCATTGAAGATCTTTACTGCTGATGGTATGGAAGCTAATTGCCTGTAAATACTCTGGAACTGAGTATAAATCAAATTTGGGATAAAGCAACATAGCTATTTCAAAGTGTCGTCATTGTGCCCTGGCAAGCTTTTTATATGCACTTGCTTTTGAACCTGACAGATTTGCTTTGATACCGGTGAAGGAGGTTTTTGTTTTGTTTTGTTTTATTCAGCCTGGATTTTTCCTGTAGATGGGCAGGCAGCTCAGTGATGTGTAAATTCCTCCACTCCCATTTTCATCTTCTTCAGAATTTCATTTCATTTCTCTTAATGCTGCTTTATATCTAAGACTTCCCAGAGATGGATGACCATGTCCAGAAACCATTTTTCTTATTTCTCTTATCATGTTTGCTTAAACCCTGTCTTAGAAGGACCTTCGTCTCCCATAATGTAACTCAGAATTGTCACCCTATTCTGATCCACCATCCCAATGCAAACAAGTTCTGTTGATCTTGGTGACTGCAGCATTTAGATAAGTATTTTTGAGAAAGAAAAGGAAACCCAGCACACAGCTATTATTTGATCCAACAATACTTTCTAGTATAAGCTCCAGTTTCAGGATGTTAATTTCGGTTTCGGTGGCAATGTGGAGGGGGTAAACTACTTTTGCACCTTTGCCCCAATTCAATAACTAATAACAAGAACCCCCCCCTTTTCTTTTTACAAAGCCCTTTTAAATGTATTATCTCATTTGATCCTCAAAACAACCTTGTAGGACTGATGGATGTTATCTGTAGGGTGAGTTTTATGGTTTCCATCTTACAAATGAAACCAAATGATGTATTTATTTTGCACTTATGGGCCTAGAACCATATTGGGCTAGAGGTGGTACAAAATGGTTATAAATCAATTAATAAACATTTATTAAGCATATACTATGTGTCAGATACTATGCTAAATGCTAGAGGTACAAAAAGAGGCAAAAGATAGTCCATGCCTTCAACAAGCTTGCAATTCAATAGGGGAGACAACACATGAACAAATTATATAAATACATACATACACATACATGTATATATATACACACACAGAAGCTACATGCACACTAAAAAGGAAATCACAGAGGGAAGGCACTAGAATTAAGAGGGGTTTGGGAAGGCTTTCTGTAGAAGAGAGGATTTTAGTTGAGACTTAAAGGAACCTAGGAAGATCAGTAGGTGGGATGGAGCAGAAAGAGTATTTCAGTCATAGGGGAGAGCTAGAGAGAACCATAGTTGAGAGATGGAGTGTATTGTCTGTGAAACAGTCAGGGGCCCAATGTCACTGGATCAAAGCATATATGTTGCAGAATAAGGTGGAAAAAGACTGAAAAGGTCAGAAGTGGCTAGATTATCTATGTTCCCTTTCTTCACAGAGTTTACAATCTAGTTAATGAGATAAATTATACACACATAAAATAATTATTTATAAAATCATGATATAGTCATGAAACAGACAGTAAGTACAAGAGCATCTTAGAGAGAGGCAAGGTCAGTGTGAATTACCATTGACAGGAAAGCTTCATGGAGAAGATGAGAGCTGATTTGAGTCTTGAAGGATTTAGAAAGATACAGATGGAGGAGGACATTTTTTGGCTACAACAATTCATAGAGCTGTCTACTAAGCCATGGAGCTGCTGTGATTTGCCATGATGGAAAAGATGGAATAATTGATTTTCTTCACTAGTCTAATACTTTTCCACACAGGCACCAAATTTATTAATCTCTAATCACCATGGGCAACCCATGGTTCAGAACTCAAATGAAATAGGTTATACCTTTTATTTTGGAAGAAAAGTAGCTATTGAATTGTTAGGCATTTTGGGCCTGTGGTTTTGTCTAAAGATGAACCATTTTGCCTGTCAAGTTTGGCTCCTTTTCTTGACATTCAATGGCCATTATATAGATGTATAAGTTGGCTGTATTACCATTAGGAGAGAAGAAAAGATTGAGGGCTATTAGAAAGCTTTCTTTTGTGTGAAGCACAGCACTGGCCCATAGTAGGTACCCCATTAATGGGAGCACCATTGGGGATTGCAGCTCCCTATTCCTTATATCTTTGGTGCTCCTCTGTGGCTTTTCAGTGTGGAGAGGTCTTAATCAGTTACAGCACTGGACTCTGGCAGCCTCTCAGCAGTTACATAGACAAACAGTGCTTTTAAATGGAAAATGGGAACAGAAGCCCTGGTTTTTAAGCAAAGGAAGGAAATTACTCCTGTAGGCTATCAGTGTCAGTGCCTAAGAAACAGAATAAATTACTGTAAGGAAGTTATTTTTCATATTCTTTCATTCTTTAGGACAGTCAAGGGGATGTTAAGGTGGGGAAAATGATCCTTATACTTAACCCACTTTATTGCTCTTAGCACATCCTACTCTCACCATTGCGGAATTCACTGGCCTTGACCATCTAGATCTAGCACCCAGGTATCCTGGGCTAGATGAAAGGGCAGAAGGAGCAATAATGAATAAATCTCCAACCATATGAAAGAGCGAACAGTTCTCTTCCAGCATAATTTGCTAGAGAATAGACCTACCAAGTGAGAGTAAAGACAGTAAAACCTAGGGTTCAAAAATCACAAAATTTCATATTTGGAAGGGACCTCAGAGGCCATCGAGTGCCACTTGTGCCAGAAAAAAAAGATATTGCATCTGCAAACTACCTGATAAGTAGTCATCAAGCCACTGCTTGAAGACCTGTTAGGAGGAGCCCACTACCTCCCAAGGCCATCTATTGTGCTTGGGGGAAACTGGAATTGTTAAGGTATTTTTTTCTTATGTGAAGCCTAAGTATACCTATGCATCCCTTTGTTCCACTCTCTGGGACTAAGCAGAACAAGACTGTCATCTCCCCTGTGTTAACTTTTTAGATATTTCAAAATAACTCTCATATTTCCCTGAGCCTTATCTTCTCCGAGCTAGGCAACCCAATTCCTACAACCAATCCTCTCCTAGAAGCTTTCCAAATCATCAATGGTCTTCTTAAAATGTAGTGCCCAAAGATGAATACAAATATGATCTGAAATATTATTTCATAGAGTTTAAAGCTAGAAGGGATTTTGGAGATTGTCTAGCATCAAGCCCTGATTTCATAGATAAATAAACTAAGGCCCAGCTAGGCTAAATGTTTTTTTTTATTAGATGACATCATTAATATCCTCTGGAGTAGAACTTGCTTAACAGGGAACCTAAATTAACAATAATTTGTGAAAAAGAATAAAATAACAAAATAATGGTTATATGGATTTTTTTAACAAGCAAAAAATTTCCAAGACATGTCCTGGGATCCTTTAACCCATTCTTCAGAATGTTCTTGAGATCATGCAAGACCCTCAGTCACCTAAGAAAGATTCGGTTCTCGAACACACAATAGCACCTTCTGTGGCCTTATCCTTGTGTTGGTTTTGATTGAATATATAATGAAAGATAAGTGGAAGTTATAGGAAGTGGATGAACCTAAGTCTTTTGACTACAAATGTAACATTCTACTTCACCACTCATGCTGTCCTCATCTCTTGGAATATATCAGATCTTCATTTCCCCACCTTTCAGAATTCATATCTTACTCCAAAGCTCAGCTTGGGTGCCAGCTTCTCTTTGCCTTTCCTTATCTCATGACTTGTAAGTGTTCTCCTGTTCTCTAAATATTCCTGGAGTACTTTTTCTGGATCTCTCTTTTGCTCCCATTATGTGCTACTTACATTATGTTTATCTGGGTACATATAATAACTACCTTATCATCAAGAAAATCTAAGTTCTTTGAGGGCAGGGACACTTTTGTTTTTGTCCTTGTATGACTAGCACCCTTGTAGGTACTTAAAAAATGATTAAATTAAGTTTATGTAACGTAGATAATCACTTACATGGCATGATGTGAAAGGTACTACATTACTCATATGAAGAATTCCTGTACCAGCTTCCTATATGTCTTGAAATCCCACCATTAAATACACTGCCTTGGTTCAGAAAACAGAGGCAGCTGTATCCTCTTTAGGTAATTACTGCTAAAATGGTAATGGTAGATTTAAATGGAAGCAGAAAAGCATATTTGGGGAAGGTTTGCTCTAGACCTTTCCCACTTGCACATCAGCACAGAAGAGGTTTTCAGGTGAACTAATTATTATCTTGGAGGATGACGATAACCCAGCCGTGGAGGTGTGAGGTATGGTTGCAGGTCTGATGGGTGCCTACAAATTAGCAATAAGGAGACTTGGATTATAGTAATGGTTCTGCCCCTAGGGGGTGTGACCTTGAATAACTCGCTTCAGGTGCTCAGTTTCTTCCTTTGTAAAATTATGGGGTTTAACAAAGTGATCATCCTTACTTTAAATCCTATGAGTCAGTGCTTTAGAGGAGCAGAGGTACCAGTGGGAAAAGATAGGCCCACATGGGAAAGTTCCCAAACTTGGAGAGACCCGGAAATATTTGGGAATAAAAAAGCACTGAAACAAAATGTTCTGACTTGGTAATTTTCAACAGAGTTAGTCTTGAAAGAAAGAGTAAATTATCTTTCCAGAAAATAGTAATTAACATTTTGTATATGATTTAGAATAAATTGTAACAGACAATAGAATTTTTTATTTAAATTTTACTGTGCAATACTTTGCCTTTTTCATTTTCACTGTTTTCCTTGCCTGGGGAGGATTGTGAGGGGGCAGGAAGACCAAAAAGTGAAGAGCCACAGGACACAGAGAAAAGGTGGAGTGGTGCTTTGGGGTTTTGGGGTCTTTTAAGTGTATAGGCTTAAAAAATAAGGATCTATGGTGGTAAAAGTCTTGTGTACCCATAAAATTTTGCTATAGATTGGAAAATTTGATGATTTTATTAATACTTATTTCTATGTTAATTGAAGAGAGTAGTACTGCTATAACTAATCTAGATTATCAGTGAACATAATAATTCTGGATATTTGGCCTTAATCCACATTAGTAGCGCTGGGCTTGGAAATGGGAAGATTCATCTTCATTAGTTCCAATCTGTCCTCACATACATACTAGCTCTCTGACCCTGGGCAAGTCACTTAACTCTGTTTGCCTTAGTTCCTCATCTGTAAAATGAACTGGAGAAGGAAATGGTGAACCACTGCGGTATCTTGGCTAAGGAAACCCCAAATTGAGTCATGAACAGTCAGGCAACTGGAAAACGAGTGAACAACACCACATTGGTGACATGCCCACTTATGTGACAAAGACTCTTAGAACCGTAGAATTTCAAGAAGATAGTGAGATGAAGATGAAGACAATGAGAACCAGAGAGGGGAGAGTGACCTGTTAAAAGTTATACAAGTAGGTAGTAGAAAATTGAAAATTATATATATATATGCATATATATACATATATATACACATATATATGCATACACACACAAATATATGAAGACACCTTCTGTTTTTGCATCATATTCATTTCTAAATATGTCCCACTGCTACTCCCCTTCCCATTGAGCATTCTCTTGTGAAGAAGATTTTTGTTAAAAATAGAGGGGGGAAAAACAGTTCAGGAAGCTAAAAACTTCAGTCACAGGGTATGAAGTAGCCCTCATTGAAAGCCCCCTACTTCTACAATGAAGGGAGAAGATTCAATTTTCTTCAACTCTTCTCTGAGTAAGCAGTAGAAACATGAGGCATTAAAAATAAATACTGATTCCTGTATCTGAGTTTCATGCCTGTCCTGTTTCCAGACCAAAGGATTTTCCTAGGCTTCTGAGATGTGTCTTAAACCCTTCTCCACTGTGAAAAGTGTCATTCCCCATTGAAACTGTAATATTGATGGTTTTCTCTTAGTGAGTTTTTTTCTGAATGAAATCACATTGTGTAGTCAGCTCAGCAAGTAAATCCTTTTAAAGTAGAGAAATTAAGATTCAGTCAGATAAACAAACAGGAAAGAGTATATTTCCTCTTAGGCATTTTTTACACCAAGAATTCTGAATCTCTTTGCAGGGCATTAGGCATTTAATAATATACATTCATAAAGCCCATTGTTTCTAAAGACATTATCATGTCTGAAAAATGAAAAGAAAAGCAGAGAGACAGAGACAGATAGACACGGAGAGAGACAACTAATTTATGATTTCAATTCAGAGTATCTTTTAACAACTTTGCTTACTTGGGTATAGAATAAACTGAGTATATTTCCCCGATGAATTGTGTTTCTCCAGGCCACCTACAGAAAGTACTGCTGGCATTAACTAACTGAATTGTCCTCTGCACGTGTGTTTTTCCAGCACAGTAGGGACAGATTTCATTCAGCATTCTGTTCTAGGCTGAGCTGATCCATATGAACCTTTGTCCTTCCCTATCTCTTTATTGGATAAATATAGCTCAGTGCTTTTCTGTGACTCTTCTAGTCTCTTTACCGCACATATGCCATTGTCATTCTTATCTTTACACAGTTGCTCATTCTGTTCCTTATTCTTATCCTGGTCTGCTCTCCATCCTGCCTCCTTCTTCATCCCATCTCTTTTTCATGAATCTAAATTGAATGCAGTTCACTGCATTAGAGCTAGGATAGACCTTAGAGATCATCTAATCTAGGGGTGGGGAACCAAACTTGGATTCAGTGAAAGGGCTGCACTTGAGCACCTAGAGGGCCACATGTGGCCTTGGGGCCACAGGTTCCCTACCCCTAATCTAATTCAACCTTCCACTCTACCCCCAGTGCCATACCAGTTTTATAGAGGAAGAAACTTAAGCCTGTCTGGACTTCCTTAAAACCACTTGGGTAACATGAAGAATTTCAGAGTTCAAAGCAACCTTAGAAGCTATCTAGTTCTCCCACAAGTGAATAAGAATACTACCTCCAATAGCTGCAACAAGTAGTCTTCCAACCTTTGCTTCAAGACTTATAGTAAGGAGGAGCCTACCACTCTCCATAGCAGCCCATTCAACTTGTGGATCCCTCTCATTTTTGGGAACTCATTCCTTATATTAAACCAAATTTGCCTCTTTGCAGCTTTCACTCATTGCTCCTAGATCTGTCCTCTGGGGCTAAGTAGAGCAAGAGTATGCTTTTCCATGCAATATTGCTCACTATACTTGAGACAGCTATAATATTCCCTAAGTCTTCTCTTCTCCAGATGATACATCCCCAGTTCCTTCAATTAATCCTCACAAGGCATGATCTTAAGGCAAGATTTTATATGGCATGATATCAAAATTTTGCCATGCTAATTGCTCCACTCCAGACACTCTCCACCTCATTAATGTCCTTCCAAAAATTTGGTTCCAATCTGCCTTCTTACCCTGGAGGCTCCTCCATCCCTGTGATCTCACCCTAGAGGATCCCTATTCCCCTTCGGTCCCCTTCTTCCACTGGTGTGTTTCTTTGAGTGCCTCCATTTTGAGGAAGACCCAGGCCAACCATCATTCATTCATCTTCAATCTTTGCTTCTGCGTCTGCACTTTGTCACCATGCTCCTTTGTAGAGATCTTCTCTTCTCCCCCACCACACCACCAATACAATTTTTGGCTTCTTTTAATTTGGGTTCCTCTCTCATTAGAATGTAACGTCCTCAGGGGCCCTTTCCTTGTATTTGCCTTGTACAATGCCTGGTGCTTAATAAGCACTTAAATGCATGTTGACTTGATGTGTAAACTCAGAGAGGGTCAGTCACCTTTCTCATGTCTTAGCTTTACCTACTCTGACAGGTCTACTGGATGACCAGGAACTAACTAGAAGGATCCATTTTTATCACTCTGTTATAGTTCAAAGTCACATGTTGTTTTACCATTAACTCTGTAGCCTTCTCAGGTAAATTTAGATACTTTTTTCTGCCCATTTTAACAGTCCTTTGAAAATTCCTTCTCCTGCACCTGTGAGATTCCTGGGAAGGCATACGCAATCTACTTGATTGACAGGTGAGAAGGAATGGAGGTACCAACGGTGGAAGACATGAGAATAATTCACTTTAGGAACCCTGATGGCACTTCTGGTCTGTTATTTGCATATAGGCACAGCAGGAAATGCCAGAATAGCATTACTGACTCCCTCAACCCCCCACTCTCCACTCCACCATTTTACACTGCTGATGATACCACCAAGAGGGAGAGTTTAGCAGAAGAGTAAAGTCAATGATTATTTTGCTGAAAGAGCCAAAATACTTGGCAGGGGGGAGGTAGAGGAGGAGGGACATCAGCAGTATTCAGGTGAAGGTAGCCATGGAGCAATGACAAATAACTGGATTGGGAGGCATGGGCATTGAATTGAATCTCTGCTCTGCCATGTAGTACTCATGTCACTTTGGACAGGGTCACTTAAACTCTCCAAGTCTCAGTTTCCTCATCTGTAAGATGTTGGCTCTGGCTTTTTCTCTAAGGCTCCTTTCAACTTAAATCTAATAACCTAGGTCCATCATGCAAAGATTTCCTTTTTTAAGAAAGCCAGTGAAGGATAAGGATCTCCTTTTTGAGGCATAGGGCCTGGGGCCAGCAGTATGGGAAACTATCTTGTCATCCCTTGGAGGAATTTGATTTCAGCACTTTGCCTAAAAAGGATTTCTAGATGAGTGAGTGCCAAGCTCCTATGGCAAAAGCTTCCCAGTCATACAAGAAAGTTATCTTCTCCCCTAGCAGTTGGGGAGGGATCAGTACCACCCAAGGCTTTGGACTCCTCTGAATACTACCTTTATATGTTTACTCATTCACATTAGGATTAGGATGCATGAGAGTCTTCAAAAAGCTTTCATTGAAAGGCTTCAGGGGATGGGGGTGGGGGTGGGTAGAGTAGATATGTTCCCTTTTCACTTCCCCCAGGCCAATATTATGATATTTTCATTTATCATTCGATGAATTTTTTCTATTTTTACACAGATGTTCCTGTGAGTTGCCTGGCTACAAGGTTTGGGCAGGAAAAACACTGTGAAAAGTATTAACCTTTACTGAAATTAAAGGAGATGAGCTTTAGTAAAAATGTGGGATGGAAATGCAGAAGTGCTGATCATGTCTTCCTTTCACCCCCAAATCTTTTTATTTAGTTTCATAGGCCCCAGATTTCTTTTATGTGAGAGGAGGAAGATCGTCTCTTAAGTTCGGCAATTTTTTATTAAGCAAATACTGTGTACCAGGTAATTATGATAAGAGATTTTTAAAAAAAATAGACTTGTGGTTTCATTTATATAGGAATGGAGATGGAGATACAGTGATTAAAAAAAGATTTCATCCCTGTACTGCAGGAACTTATAGTGTGAAAGAGAGCAAGGTGAAAACCAGTTACATAAATATGTGTGATATAAGGTAAGCTGACAAAGACAAAGGAAAGATTCAAAGAAACTTCTCTAAGACATCTGAGGAGGGAGAGGACGCTTATAATTAAAGGGATCAGACCAAGTTTGCCCCCCAGATACAATAAGCTGCCAAGTGCTGCTGATTATACCTTAGCAATAACTTGTACCCATCTTTTCCTCTCCATTCCCTTTGGCTCCTCTGTGCTTTTACCTGGATTATTAATGCCACTAGTAGGCACCCCTCAATTCACATGATGAGACTACCTAGGTTCAAGATAATTTATTGGTCCACATTCACCCAAACTTAGCCCATGATTCTCCACTAATGGGTTTATTTTTTCTGCTCAAAGGACATAATTGGCTTAAACCAAAACCAGAATGTCTGCCACATAGTGGCCTTTTAATAAATGTTTCTTGATTGAGTAATTGATTTAATGAAATAGCATAGTAAGGAAAGTAGCAATAAAACATTCCCTCATAAACCTAAGGCAAATTCTTTAAAAGTCTACATACTTTAAGAAGTGAACACATACGTAGGGACACACATAAGTGAACATGTGTGGTCAGGGAACACACGTGGAAGAGCAACTCATATCTCTAATGTGGTAGGACTGCCCATGTCTTCTGATGATGCCATTTTGGTGCAGTTGATGGCAGTCTTCCCACTAGTCTCACATGGTGTACAGTGGTAGGGCCTTAGGGTGGAGATATGACATGTTGCAGCTACATGGCATTCCCCTCTGCTATTTTTGAGAAGCTACTGCTCATTGTCACTTTGATGGTTCAGGTTGCTACTGTTTGCAACCAGGTGCAGCTTCAGTAGTCCACACTTTAGTCCTCTTGTTTGTTTCTAGCTTCTATTTTCAGCTAAGTCCTGAGCTGAAATGCTAGTCTTTCCTCCTAGAAGAGTAGGCTTTGCCATTGTCTTTTAGCTTAATGCCTCAAGATGGGTTTTTCTTTTCCTTTTTTTGTCTGCAGCACCCTCACACACCCAGCCCCTAACCTGGTACTATGGGAGAGGGGAGCCCTCGGTAACTTTCTTAAATAAGTAGGGAATCTGTATTTATGTGAGGATTGTAAGGAACGGGCATTTTCTGTTCAGAATATCCCTCACTTCAAGACAACGAGCTCTTTGGATCACAAAAGCACCTAAGTAAATAGAAGTTAAAAACTACAGGTGAATGGCACCTGGAGAGCAAAGAGGCAGCAATCCGGGAATAGTATCCTTTAAAAAATTATCTGTCCTTCTCACATTTCTGCCCACCACCAATTAAATAATTTTAAAAAACCAATGAAATAGTATCCTTCGATCAAACATTTCTTGTAGGTTAATAGGATTATAAAGCTAGAGTCAGGAGAGATTGCAAAAGCCATATGACTGAATTCCCTTATTGTATTTTTAAGATGAGGAAACTGAGGCTCATGGTAGTTCAGTGACTTGCCCAAGCTGAGAGAGGCAGTGGATATTTTTCTTCTCGGTTCCTTAGAGACAAAGAATGAAGGAGATAGACTTATAGCAGTATTTCCCCCCGGATGAGCCCTATTGAAGAATTAGAAGGGATCCAGATAAGGGACCTCATGTTCTTCTACTCAGGAGAGATGGTATACTTTAAAATTAATTGCTTGCAGAAGAAAAAGGAAGAAAGAAAGTGCAGAGTGTCCACCCAGGTCACGATTACAACCGGGTGCCAGGGATGATCCAGCTGCCTCAGACTTGTCCCAGACAAAGCCAAAGTGATTGTAATAGACAAAGGGGAGGAGTTCTGCCCATATGAAAAAGCAAAAAAAAATGTGGGACATGATCTTGGGCTATGACTAAATTCATTATTGTTATGGGTTACGGCTGTGGACTTTTTTGGGAATTGTTAAAATTCCTTTTGACTGGTGAGTTATCTGAACTATGCATTAAAGCTATGAACACAACTTCTTTATCCAAGTTTAACCTCATGTTATCCAGAAATCCTGATTAGGAACCCCAGTCTCCTAACCTTCAGCCTGGAATCACAATCTTGGAAGAGGAGAGGAGAAAGGACAGGAGGGGTGACAAGGGGGAGCAGCAACACCATGTAGAAAATACACTAGACTTGGATTTAGAAAACTTGGGTTCAAGTCCCCACTTGGCCATTTAGTAACAGTGCAACTTTAGGCAAATCACACATAGGATTTAGAATAATAGAAACAACCTAATCCAACACTTTCACTGAGGCTCAAAGAAATTAAATGAATTGACCAAGGTCACAAAGGATATAAACCCTGGTCCCCTGACTAAATTCAACATTCATTCCACTGTACCAAACTGCCTCAGTCTCCTCATCTGCAAAATGAGGGAGTGAGCTAGGTTGGACCAAATGATCTCCAGTTTCCCTTCAGGGAATACTATCCAGTTTCAGTCAGCCTTCCTGTCAGGTCCTCTTATATAGAGTGGTCTAGTCTGGTCAGTCATGTCCTTATCGGAACAAGGAAGAAGAAGACAAAGAGGTGCAATTCTCCCTTGTTTCTATTTATTCTTTTCTTTGGGCCAGCTGCTGAGTACTGTAGGCAATGATCTTGAATTGCTGTCTTCACGAAGTAGGGCCATGAAGACTTATAGGAAAATGGTGTTGCTCCCAGACATGGTGAAAACAAGCACCACCCTAATTACTTTAGCATCTTCCCCAGGGCACCCTAGTGGAGACAATTCTGCTATATATCAGGACCTGGTATGAGCTAAGGACTAGGTTTTCAAATGATTCAGTGACAGTTTGGTGTCATATTACAGGCACGAGGGATTTACAGTTGGGTGGTACAGAGTAGAGGGCACTGGACTTGGAATCAAGAAGACCTGAGTTCAAAAAAAGACCTGAGCCAGTCTCAGACTAGTTGTGTGACAACCCTGAGAGTCACTTAACCACCACCTCCTCAGTTCTTCTTCTGTAAAATGGGTATAATAACACCTACCTCCTAGGGCTGTTATGAGGATAAAATAAGATAATATTTGTAAAGCACTTTGCAAACTTTAAAGCTTTATATGAGTTATCATTATTATTATTATTACCACCACTCTTCTTATTATTCCAGTTCATATCTTGTCCATCAGAATAGACACCTTCCAATACATACTTCATTCAGTTACCCAGAAGCTCAGCAAGCTTCTGGTCTCAATATAATCATAGATGGACATGACTTTAAGGAAATGAGTACTCCAGTGAATCTTTGATCTCATCAAATTGGGCACTTCCTTTAACCCTTCTACACTATATGACTGTTGTCCTGATCCTCTCATCAATCTGCCATGGAATATCTGGGCTTCTGGTCTGGGCCTTCCTTTCACTCTTCTGACATTGTATGGATGCGAGTGGAAGAAATGGACTGTTCATCCTAGAATTTCTTATTTCTTCCAAGATTAAGGTGAAGCACTACTTCTATAGAAAGCCTTTCCTGATTCCCTATAATGCCCTCCCTGCCTCCATTGTATTCATTTTGTATTTGCCTGTAAACACTTACATATCCCCTCTTCCTCACCTCCAGTCACCTAAATATCAACTCAGAAGGCAGAAGAGGGAAGGGATAAAGCATATGTGCCCTAAGAAGCAGAGTTGTACTCCTGGCAACAGTATGCTGCCATTACAGGAATTCTGCTCCTAAACCCGTTATGTTATTTCTCCTCCAAGAATGCAGTCTTAAGAAAAGGAAGAGTTACACTTTTGCCTTTCTACCTAGGAAAGCACCTGGCATTTAGTAGCCTCACATGATGCTAGCTGATTCGTTGATTGATCATCGCTAACTTTCAGTATCTTGACTGGCTTGCCTTTTTTTCCTCTGTTCATGTGGGTCTTTAACATAATTTCTATGGCTTCTCTTGGCTAATTCCTCATTTGTATTTTTTATAGCCTATTCCTGACCTCCATGCTCTTCTTTGTTGCCATTAACAAGTACACTTCCAGAGGACAGGGATTATTTTTGTCTTTGTATCTCCAGAAATTAGTTTTGCACATAGTGAGCACCTGATAATTTCCCATCAGTTGAATGAATGGATCCTCAACTTTATCTCCAGAGACTGTGTATTCCATAACTAGCACTCAGATAACAACAATACTAGAATGTTGGTGTTAGAAAGATGGCCCTTTGTTTTAAGGAGAGGCTAGGAATCATTAAAAGAACTCTGCAGTTTCTCAAAGTTAAGTCAGTCCAGCCTGTTTTCCTTCCATTTAATTCTGGGCAAACCTCATTGTCCATTTGTGATGTCTGCCTAAGACATATGTCCTCATAGATGACCTCTATGGATTGTCTAAATGAATTCATAATATAAAATAACAATAGTCTTTCTTCATCCCCTTAATTTTTCATATTTGGATAGACAGAAAATCCTCTAGGTTAAAATGCAGACTGGCTAAACAGAAGCCTGGCTTAGCCAAAAAAGCACTAGGCTTATAATCAGTGACTCTGGGTTCTAATCCTGGCTGTCATATAATAGCTGTGTGACCTTGGGCAAGTAATTTGATCTTCCTGGGTCTTAGAATATTAGAGTTTAAAGTGATTTTAGATGTTATCTAGTCCATCAGTTTCATTTTATCGATAATTAAAATGACCCTGTCAACACAGAACATAGAACTGGGAAGAGAACACAGCTCTTTTGATTCACAGTCCAATTCTTTTTGTCCCCTACACTGTTTCCTGCTCCATTAGCTAGAAAATGAGGGGATTAGATTAATTGATCTCTAAAGGCTCTTCCAACTCTGCCATTCTGTGGTTCAACAGCAGCACCAATTGGGAAGGATTATTATTTTGTAAAGCATTCTTTACTTCTCAGCAGGCTTCTTTGCATACTATATGATCAGAGACTCTCAATAACATGGTGAAGTAGATATTGTTCCTCTTATGGCCCTTCTTTTCTTCATTTTCCTGTTTCTTTCAGTAGCCATCTCCCTTCTAGTTTTGTCTTCTCAACCCTGCTCTCCCTCCCCATTGTCCCAAGCCTTTAAGTCCTCTTACCCGTCTACCCCTAAAGCTTGCTCTTAGAAAGGATTTGACAAAATCATCAAGCCTAGAAGATGATAATGGTTGAATATATCTGTGAAATCCTCCATGAAGACTTGCTCACCCTCTTCTTAGAGTAACTTTTCATTCTGATACTGAGTCTTGATATTCTAAAAGATTATCTAGTAACATAAATAAATATAGAATTGAAGGGAACTCAGCACTCATCTAGTCCAACGAATCATTTTTCAGATGGGGAAGCTGAAGCCCAGTAAGAAAAAGTGGCTTGGCCAACATCTCTTATAGTGTCAGAGCCAGGTTTCAAACCTAGGTTCTCTGGCTCCAAATCCAGCACAAATTCTATTGTTGCCCAATTTGTGATCCTTTCATTCCTTTAGTTAAAAATAATATCATGTAGCTCATGGACATGATAGTTTTATCATACAACTCCCTCTAAGCTACTGCAATACAATTATAAAGAACATCTATGTGTGTTTTATATTTTAATTACAAGGACAAAACAACCCCCACCACGCTTTTCTGTCATCACTGAAACATCATTTAATCTATAAGGCTGTTCCATGTGAGCAGGTTAAAGGAAAACAAATTAGAAATATGTTTAATAGATGCTCTGGTTTTGCCAGGGCTTGGCTAGCTGTGACTTCAGTTTTCAAAGGCTCGCTTAGCGCTTTGCACAATGCATCTTCCTCTCTTGAAAAGTTAGATGTCTCAATGACTTCCAAGATCACCCAACAAGGATGAGCTGAATTTCTCAATGATTTACCCAATCAGCTCCATGTTTCTTTTGTGGTAGGTAATGGGCATGTCATACACATCAAATTCTGGATAGAAGGAAGAGAGAGCCAACAGAGAATAGGAAATTTTTATAACTACCTTGTGCAACTACCATCTGGAGTAGCTAGAGTGTTGGGCCTGAAGTCAGTAAGACTAATCTTTGTGAGTTCAAATCTGGCTTCAGGGACTTACTAGCTGGGTGACCCTGGACAAGTCACTTGACTCTGTTTCAGTTTCCTTATCTATAAAATGAACTGGAGAAGGAAATGGCAAACTACTGCAGTATCTTTGCCAAGAAAACCCCAAATGGGGTCACGAAGAGTCAAATGTGACTGAAAAGGCTGAAAAACAAGTTTTCTGGAGGTTTAATCTGGTTAGGATTATAGGGTTTAGAACTTAGAGGGACCTTAGAGATCAGTCAATGATTTAAGTATCACTCTAAAGCTGGAAGAGACTGAGAAGTCATCTAGACTAACCTTTTCATTTTACAAATGAGCACCCTAAACACCTGGCAACCAAATGGTTCCATGGATAGAGTGCCAATCCTGGAGTCAGGAAGACCTGACTTCAAATCTGGCCTTGGACACTCACTAGCTGTGTGACCCCAGACAAGGAACTTAACCCTGCTGCCTCAGTTTCCTCATCTGTAAAATGAGCTGGAGAACAAGTAGCAAACCATGCTAGTATCCCTGCCAAGAAAACCCCAAACAGTTTCACAAAAAGTCAGATACAACTGGAATGAACACACAACAACCACCTTGAACACCAGAGAGGGTAAGAAACTTGACCAAGAGCTCACAGGTAGTAAGATCACAGATGAGTTTTGAACCCTGTTCTTGGATTCCAAATCCAGCATTGTCTCCACAGTTCCATGCTACTGCTTCATTTTATAGATAAATACTGAGGCCTAGAGAGATAAAGTGACTCGAGTTCATTTTTTGAAACAGTTCCTTAGCCTCTCTTCCTTGTAATAGGTACACCATCCTTTTATCTAATTTCCCTGGATCCCTCCCCAGGAAGCAACCTGTCCTTAATAATTTTTTCTCCTTTTGTGCCTCTTTGATCATTTAGACAATGTGGCATCAAAAGGGGCTGATATCTTTGTTATGGTTAATACAGCTCTAGAAAGTTTATCATTTTGATGGTATTGATTTCCAAAGCTGCTTCCAATATCATCTTGCCCTGATGCAGACCCTGGTGTTGTGGTGTTAACCATTTACTATGCAACATCAGCACAGGAAACTCTCATCCAGCACGATTAAAGAAAAGGGTGGGTGAAGTTCCACTGAGTTGTATTTTCCAAGTTGCTAGTAATTAACCAAAGACATAATATGAAAAGTCCGTCTTAAGTGTCCATGTTATCGTCCTGCCTTTCTCCTACCTTAGGCCCAAATAGTAGCTATCATAGCATCTTTTTCTGCTGAATAAGAATTTTATAGAGCCTCAAACCTATTGGATTGTGCATACAGCAAGTCTAAGTGCTTATTCTGTTTTCCCCCAGATCTATTATTAACTCAGCGTAACCTTGGGTTAGGCAGGAAACCTTTCTGAGCTTTAGTTTTCTCATCTATAAAATGGGGATACCAACATTGATCCTAACTGTCACAAAGCTGTCGAGAAGACCAATGGAGTACTATGAGTGAAAGCACTTCCAAAAAAGCATGTAGCATCCTGCAAGCAAAAAATATTATTTTTTGTTTTGGCATAAGCTCAAGAGAAAGGAACAGATAACTTGTCATAGGATAATGTGTGTTTTTCTGCACAACTGTTTTGTTTCTGCCCCATGGGGAATAATTCAGGAGTCTCTTGAGTGAATCTTTCGGTCCTTTCCATCTGCTAGCCATGTCACCTGGAGAAGAGATGCCGGGAGGAGGAGGAGGGGATGCTGTGAGAGTTAAATGCCTCAGGCTTTCACTCACTGCCATTATCTCAGACCTCACTGGCCTCCGAATCCCTCCTTAGACATGAACAAGAAGCAATCAGAGGCCCAGCAGGTGCTTTTACCTTGCAGACCCAACTCTTGGGGACCATTCAATTAAACTTTGTACTTTGTCTCTTTGGCATAAAGACGTGAGGCCAGGGCCCTGCTGATTGCAGCCTGGAGGGCTCCAGAAACTGTGTGGGGGGCAAAGGGTTGGACCATTACTATTGGAGCAGCCACACTCGCAATTATGATTCACTACTTATCCCTTCAACATTAACTGATATAAAAAGTGATTTTTAAAACCATAATGAGTAACGAAATTACCTTAAATAATCTCCCATGAGCTGTGTCTTTTGGTAGGTGGGGTTTTTAGGAGCCTTCTACCTATGTGTATACCTTTCGATACACACACACACACACACACACACACACACACACACACACACACCTTGGACAATGAATATCCCAGAAAAATCTCAAGATAATTTTTTGTAATCTGTAATTTGAATTTGAATTTTCTATCCAGTCAGAAGATACATTATTTTTCCCCTTTACAAACATGTAGAGATAAGCAAAAGAAAATTTTTACATTGTCCATATCCAAAGAAAATATCTCATTCTAAAATCTGAGCCTTTCTCCTCTCTATTAGGAGGTAGGTGGCCAGTTTCATTGTGAGTTCTCTGGAATCATGATTAGTCATCGGGCTGCTCAGAGTTGTTAAGTATTTCAGTTGTTTGTCTTTACAATATTGTTGTCATTGTAAAAATTGTTTTCCAGGTTCTGCTCACTTCATTTTGTATAAGTTCTTACATGTCTTCCCAGGTTTTTCTTTTATAATTTTCTTATTGCACCTTAGGATTCCATTATCATCATACACTATAATTTGTTCAGCCTTTTCCTACTTCACGGTTACCTCTTCATTTTCTAAGTCTTTGACACAACAACAACAAAAAAGAACTACTATAAATATTTTTGTACATCCTTACTTGGTTTTGGACTAATCCCTTTCTTAATCTCCCTCATGCTTTCCTGTCCCTTCGCCCATTTCTCTCCTGTGTCCCTTTTTATTGAAATATTCTCTCTGTGTTTTTTTCTCTCCTTCGGCCAGTTCATATCAGAGTGATACTCAAGTGTCTGTTTCCCTGATGTCTACCTTCTGTGTTTGCATTGACTTCTGTATTTGCATCCCAAATATGAGAGGTAATTTTCCCTTCTCTTTTCCATTTTTTTAATATTGTCAGGACATAATAGAACTGCTCCCATGACCTCTGTCAAATTAGACCCCTGTCCCCAACAATCCTGATGAAAAGGTTCAGAGGGGATGCATATATTATTTCCACATATTGGAATATAAACAATTTATTCCTGTTTAGTCCCTTATGATTGTTCATTCCTGTTTACTTTTTATATTTCTCTTGACTTCTGTGTTTGTGATTGTTCAGTCATGTCTGACTCTGTGACTTCATTTGGGGTTTTCTTGGCAAAGATACTGGAGTGGTTTGTCATTTCCTTGTCCAGCTCATTTTACAGATGCAGAAACTGGGGCAAACAAGGTTGAGTGACTTGCCCAGGGTCATATAGCTAATTAGTGTCTAAGGCCAGATTTGAACTCATAAAGAAGAGTCTTCCTGACTTCAGGCCTAGCACTATCTGATACACTGCCTAGCTACACCACTCCTCCACCCCCCATATTTGTACTTCAAAATTTCGATGCAGCTCTCTGATCTTTTCATCAGTAATATTCAGAAGTCCCCATTTTACTAAAAGTCCATTCTTCTACCGCCCCCATAGGATTATATTTAGGTAAGTTATTCTTAGTTATAAGCTTATATCCTTTGCCTTAAAGACACAATTAGATATAAAGACTTTTGATGAAATAGCAAACTAAGACAAGTACCAACAAAAGATTTCCCCTATAAACCTGGGGCATAATCTCCCATAAAACTAACACATCATCGGTGATAACAGTGGGCACATCCAAGGAACCCTTTTGGAGAGGCAAATATATGTAAAACGTGTTTACTGCACACAAGTGGAGGGGAATTCATGCCTCTGGTGGTGTAGTCATAGATGTCTTCTGGTGAGGTCATCATTTCTGCTCCCAATGAGCCTTTACTCCAAAGGTCTCACATGGCGTGCAGTCTCTGCTATTTGTGAAGTCTCTGACAGATGTTTGGTGTGGTGTGTAGTCTCTCCCTGACGCTGATCCCTGCAGGTCTCCCATAGTCATTACTCTGTTTTCCACTGCTCCCTGCCGGTCACTGACAGTTGTGGCACAACCTGGGCATGAAATTCCAGAGCTCCTTCATGCTTCTGACCTTGGATTTTGAGTGAATTGTTAGCTGGTTAGAAAGTGTTGCCTCTTTTGTTTGTAGTGATGGGCTTTGCCATTGGTTTTTAATTCAAAACCTAGAAGCTTTTCCTGTTACAACTTTTTTTAGAAGGCAGAAACTTTTGGAGTAGGAAAAATTAGATGGCTTTTCTTTTTGTGAAAGTTGTATCTGATTACCAGATCCTTGATTGGCAGGAATGGATGTTTCCTCTCTAGAAAGAGATTTCTTTCCATTGCCATGATTTTTGGAATATACAACTGTCCTGGTTAGCTAGTGCTCTCAGGCTCAACTTTGCTTTTTCAGTCATAGAATAGTGAATAGAATGATGGATCTGAAGTCAGAAAAAGCTGAGTTTAAATCTGGCCTCAGAAACTTACTCTCTGTGTGACCCTGGGCAAGTTACTTAACCACTCTTTGCCTCAGTTTAATCTAATATAAAATGGGGATGATAATAATAGCACCCAATTCCCAGCATTGTTGTGAGGTTCAAGTAAAAGAATATTCGTGCTGAGCACAATGCCTGCCACATAGTAGGTCAATTAGCCCGTAACCCTGTTCAGGGTGGATTGGAGGAAGGAAAGATTGCAAGCAAGAGATCAAGTTAAAAAATTATTGGAGGCAGTGAGTAGTAATGGATAGAGTACTGGATTTTGAATCAGGAGACCTGGGTTCAGAATGTGCCTAAGAAACTATCCAACTGTGTGACGTCTTCTTATACCTCACTCCCTAATGTGTAATCTTTGGTCCAGTGACACTGACTTCCTGGCCATTCCATGAACAAGACCCTCCAACTTTCCACCCTGGGAATTTTCTTTGGCTGTCCTTCATTCCTGGAATGCTCACCCTCCTCCTCCCTGCCTACTGACCCCCCTAGTTTCCTTTAAGTCCCAACTAAAATCCCTTCCTTTACTGGAAGCCCTTCCCAGCCCCTATTAATTCTGGGGCCTTCTGTATTTTCTATTTCTCCTATACATAGCTTGCTTTGAATATATTTATTTGTGTGTTTTCTCTCCCACTAGATTATAAACTCTTTGAGGGCAGGAACTGTCTTTCATCTCTTTTTGTATCCCCAGTGCTCAGCACAGTGCCTGGCACATGGTAGGTGTTTAATAAATGTTTGTTGATTGATTGATTAAATCTCTTAACCCTCTTTGAGCTTCAGGTTCCTCATCTATAAAAAAGTCAGGATAATAGTACCACCTCACAGGGTTGTGAGGATCAAATGCGACAATGTAAGAAAAGTAATTTCAAATGTTAAAGCACTATTTCTATGTAAACTTTGTTATTTCATTATCCAGGTGGGAGGAGATGACAATCTGAACAAGGAAGGTGGTAGGAGGGTATGACTTGAAACCTATGAGGAAAGACTTTGATGATTAAAATGAATGCTTCCTATGTAAAGAGCAGCATGGTGAGAAGAGAAGGTGGTTGGAAGTGAATGAGGAAATGTTCTACAAATGCAGAAAAAATTCATAACCACCTTCTGCACACTTTTTGGAAGATAAAAACAGAGTAAGAGAAGATAAGTTGAGGTAACTGGTGACAGTTGTGGAGATATGGAAGTGGGCCTAGGGCATGAAAGACAGTCAGATACTAGTTATGTCAGGATTACCCCATGGGGAAAATAATGCTTAATAATCTCAAGAGAAGCTTGGGTTTATCTGGAAGCAAATACTAAAGAATAAAATCATTTTTGTCATTTCCCACAATGCTTCAGTCTTTGTAGGGCTCCACAAAGGATGGCATCAGGTGGATTTTTGTCTGTGACCACTAAGTTTTCCATGTGTCTTTTAGGAAACGTTGTCTCCAAACTTGGCCCTACTTTCTATACTCAGGATCTCCCACAAAACTTACTAAAGCCAGGATTATTTTAAGAGGTATCCAAATGTGTTTAGATTCAAAGGTTATCCACACTGGCTCATGAAGAATTATAAGGGTAGGACAGGAGGGCATCAGAGCTGCTGAGGACAGAATAGATTCTGTGAATATTGAGAGTGAAACAGGGATCTTCAGTCTGTAGGACATAGGAAGAAAAAGTTTGGCCTTTGAGCATTTGTCAAAATAAAAACTGAAAATCCTTTAACAAGGGATAAACTTTTTATTCCTTAGGTAGTGTTAAAGTTCAAATTGCAGGTATTTCCCGGACAGTTCACAAAGGGCTTAAATTCATACCAAAGTATAAAGAACAGATTTTTTTCTGATAGGAGGTTTTGATTAGGGTTTAAGGTAAGGAAAGAGAGGCCCAAGTCAGGGGACTACTGAAAATGGTGAGCAGTTGTGCCATAAAGACCAAAAAAAAGTGAATCTGGGTTATTATCAAAGACAAACTTGGCAGTTTTGCTTCCATGTGAATCTATTTATACAGCATTGAATGATACAGATTTTTTTGAAGCACAAAATTTCTCTGCATGGCCACTTTGACAGGGTTACTATGAGCTCTAGATCCTCTTCTGAGGAAAAAAAAATCAGGCCGGAATAATTAAGTCATAGTGACAGCTGGTCAAGTCTCTGAGCACACATTCTCAGGAGTGGGACTTTCTAATGAATAAAGAAGAGGGGATAAGGCTGATTTTCCCCACCTTGGGCTAGTAATCAGCAGCATGCCTATCACACACTGCTCCATGTCAATTGGTTTGGCCATTTATCATCCATGTGTTTCCATCAGAATGAAGGATGCCTCACTTGTCTCTCATCAGTCTTAAAGTTTGAAGCCTCTTGACATCGACCATTACATACCCCTTCCCTCAATCTATGCTGTTCTGAGATGAATTATGAGACTTTAATTTCTTTGTTAACAGTGATTGGCTATGTTGCTTAAAGCTCTTTATAATGCATTTCTTATAATCTAGAGTTCCACATCTACTTTCCAAAAGGCCTGTTTCACATCTCCCTACACCTCCAGATCAAATCCTAATACTTCACTGCAAACCCAGGTTCCCAGAGTTACAATCCCTTCCTGCCTTCTCCTACAAAGACATGTGAGGATCACAGGCTCTTGTTGGGAAATGAGGCCCCTTTCTTAGCCACAATTTTGTCAGCATTGGCTAATTGGTAAGCTCTATTTAAAATTCCTTCTCTCCCCAATTCTGATGGTCAAGTAGCAGAAATATACACCATCACTGGGAGTACCCTCCCCTCTGGTCTTTCTTTCTCCCCCTTACCCCAGTTATGGTTTACTAGAACTTACCTGGAGCCCTTTAATTGTTGGCCCTGCTTGGATGAGATAGGAGTTAACAACTCTATTCCTTCAGGTGAGATGGAGGACTACCAAGTCTAACTGTCTCTCTTGCCACTATGTCCTAAGCTCCTTTAGGCCTTAACATCTGCTCTTCACTACACCCTGAAAATCCCATCCACTCTACAGATCATCCAGGCCTTTCCATACACTTAACAGCTGAACTTTCCTTTATGTGTCATCTCCCCCAGTTAGAGTGTGAGCTCTTTGAGAAAAGGGACAGTTGTTGTTTTTTGATTTTCATATCCCTAGCATTTAGCAGTGTTTTACACATAGTAGGTGCTTTTTTTATTCATTCTCCAAGCTCTCAATCCCTCAAAAATGGATCAGTAAAAGTATCGTAGGCACAGAACAAAGAAATGCACCAAGAATTCCTTGGCATGTGGCTGACAAGAAGGATTTGCCCTTCAGGCATAAGTTCCATCTGGAAAATTGCTGAATGATTGATCTCCTGTGGCCTGAACAGACTGCACCACGCTGCTCAGTACCTGACCACATACAAGTCTTGTATTATTCTGTGTTTTAGATGTGTTTGTCTTGTCTCTCCATTGGGAGAGGAGTCACATCTCCTTTTCTATCTTGCATAGTGCTTAGTACAAAACTAGACATACAATCATATCTGTGACTTTGTTAGTATATGGATATACCATTCAATGAGGCTAATTGCAACCCCTACTTCTTGCCTCAGTAGATGGTTTTATGAATTGCTATGGCTGAAAAACTTGACCACCTTGTGACCACCTTGGTGAGGAGCCTCTTTGTATTTAGCTTGGATGACAGGCACAATGTCCAGTGCCTTATCTGTACTCAAAGCCTTTGTGTTTGGAAGGATTGGATAAAGCTTGTACTCTGTTGGCATAGCAGTACAGAATCCAGGATCATGGTGGTGGTAGGCTCGATCAAAGAGCAGTAAAATAATGAAGTCATTTTTGTCCTAATTTCATATGAGCCCTTCCCAGAGGGATGTTTCCAAAGTTTTCCATTCTACCCTCTGCGGTTGTTACATGATCACTTGATAGCTGCATCCCGTTTGAGTCTCTTTGCTGACTCTTCACTTCCCCAGATGTGTATTTGGAGGATAATAGGGTGTCATGGGCCTTGATATGGGATCTCCCTAAGCCAAATGTAAGAGAAATCAAAGAATTTATTAGAAAGGAACTCTGCAACTCTTTAGTCTAACCCATTAAAGAATCTCTACCATAACATACCTGAAAAAGGGGGAGAAAAGGTTAGTTTTGTCATCTTCCCACTTCTCCTTTTGGTACCTTCTTTTTTTGAGGGGGGAAGGCAGGGCAATTGGGGTTAAGTGACTTGTCCAAGGTCACACAGATAGTAAGTGTATCAAGTGTATGAGCCCGGATTTGAACTCTGGTCCTCCTAACTCCAGGGCCAGTGCTCTAATCATGGTGCCACCTAGTTAACCTCTAGTACTTTCTTCTTGCTCATGGTCCTCTATTCCCCACTACAGTACCCTATAATATCCAGTGGCTTTCCAGTGCTCCCACTTTCCTACTCTCTTTCCCCGTGTTTTCTAGTCATAGGACCATAGTATTTTAGAGTTGTAAAGATCCTCAGTCACCCAAACCTTAATCCAAATCCTTGATTTTATAAATGAGGAAACTGAAGCTTAGACTGAGGAAATGACTTAGCCAAGATAAGACAGCTAATTGATGGCAGAAGTATGAAACCTCAGGATACTAGAATTCTAATTCTGTTCTATTTCAACCCCACCCCATTTTATCTTAATACTAGGATTTATTTCAAATGAGATATTTGTAACATGTTTTATAAACCTTAAAATGCTATGTAGATGTTAGTGTTTATTATAGTTATTATTATTTTCATACTTAAAGAAAATGAAGAAACAGAGGTAGAGAGATGAAATTACTTGCTCAGGTTCACATAGCTATAGAGTGACAGAGGAGCATGATAAGCCAAGTCACCTGATTTCTAGTCCAATATGTTTCCAACTGTACCACACTGTTCAGTCAAAGCACATTTTTAGGAGAATAAATGTTGTTTCCTTATTCAGTTTCTCTTAAATATTGAAAAAAATGCATCGTCAAACTGAATACCATATGGTGGTATCATTTCAGTGAGGATATTGCCTTAAAAAGTTCACTCTCCAGAGTTTCATTACAAGATGTTTGGCTCATTGTCCAAGAAAGAAAGCCCTCTTCCTTTCTAGCCATGACATCTGGATCTCTGGGGATTCTCCCATTACCATTTTCACTTGGGCATAACTTTTTGTGGAATATGACAATTTTAGCTTTCCACTTCAAGAAAAATAAGGGCCTAATGCCACAGTGTGGTCAGTGTATGGTGATTCACAACGGGATGCACAGAGTTTTGGAACTATAAAGAAATCACATTTTAAATTAGCAAGAGTGGTAGTAGCTACATGCTGCTTGGACTGACATGGAGATTTTAACCCAGCAAACTGAAGGTATTTATCGAATGTTATCACGGAACAAATAGAAAGGGGTGAAATTTCTATTGGAGGGGAGAGCTAGATATCATGGTGCTTGTGAGTGGAGGGTAAATTGCTAAAGGACATTCAGCCTTTGCCACATAGTATTGAATAACCTTTAAAAATTAAAAGTGGCCATTGCCTAAGTTAAGGAAATTGTTCCATATAGTCCCGTGAAAAAGTGAGAACCAACTAATTATGGCAGAGTTAAAAGAACACTGGCTTTGGAGTGAGAAAATCTGAGTTTTACTATCTGTGCAACACTAGACAAGCCACTTCACTTCTCTGGGCCTCAGATTCCCTCTTAGGTAAAAAGTACATCATGAGATTGAATAAGATGAGCTTCTTCCAGCTCTAAAGTCTTTGAATGTATAACCAGGAACAAAGCATTAAAATCAGTAGCTTTTTCCACATGATGCCAAACAAATAATCATTAATTTATTAATTTATTGTTGAGTAGGCACTGCTCTATGCTGGACATGGAAACATGGTTGGGGGGAGGGTGGAGACTTGGTGGACATAAGAAATCAGCCTATGGCAACTATGGAAAGTTTGAGATTATCAGGGTTCATACAATAGCAAGGTATCAGGAAGATCATGGGTTCATGGTATGACTAGGTGAGAGATGCTGATTGTCATGACTGAAGAATGAGGCTAAATTCTGGATGTGGGGATCTGTCAGCTCTTTCTACAGAAGGGGTCAGGGTGAATGTTCCCTCAGGATACCACATCCTTTAGTAAATAGGCGCACAGTTTCTGTAAGTTCAAGGTGAATTTGACTCCTGTTAAGTAACAATCTCACTTTATAATATTACAGAGAATAACACAAGATAAAATATGCTCGAGGTTTGAATTGAGAGTAAACTGTTAGTGGCTATCCAATAGCTAGAAGTAATCCAAGGGGAATTTGTTTCTCAAAAGACACAGTTCCTTCCAAGTGTTAAAGGGGATCATATTTATAAAGCTCTTACCAGAGTACCTGGCACATAGTAGACACTTAATAAGTCTTTTCTTCCTTCTCTTCCTTCCTTCCTTCCTTCCTTCCTTCCTTCCTTCCTTCCTTCCTTTCTTCCTACCTTCCTTCCTTCCTTCCTTCTTTTTTTCTTTGTTCCTTCCTCTCTTTTCTTCCTTCCTTCCTCTCTCTTCCTTCCTCTCTTCCTCCCTTTCTTTCTTTCTTTCTTTCTTTCTTTCTTTCTTTCTTTCTTTCTTTCTTCCTTCCTTCCTTCCTTCCTTCCTTCCTTCCTTTCTCTTTCTCTCTCTCCCTTTTTTCTTCCTCCATTCCTCCCTCCTTCCTTCCCCCCTCTCTTTCTCTGTCTCTCTCTTTCTGTCTTTCTTTCCTTCTTTCCTTCCCCTCCCCTTTCCCCAGACCATGGTGTGACTGGTCCTTCATTAAATTATAGTCTTGGTGACACTGACTATTCTAACCCCTGCAGGTATAGATGATATCTTTATGGTATCCCAACTTCTGCTCTACTTGCTTCAAACTAACAAATAGAGTGATTACTGAGTTCTAGGCATCTTAGAGATCTAGAGTAGCCTTTATCCTCTCTTGTGTTATATTTCAAATTCTACAGTGTCAGGGATGTGACAGATCTAACCCAGATACATGGCGTTTTGCTGCATTGTCATCTTTATTGAACCTTGGCCCTCTGCTCATTCATACCTTGAACTGTGGAAAGGCGATGGACTGTTCAGTCTTTCTGTAATCTTCCAAACAACAGCATGCATGCTTTATACAACTACAGTACAATTGACAAGGCATTGGGAAACTGCATTGCTGAAAGGGGGAGGCATGCGTAGTTGTTGCCTTTTGGGTAATAAGATGCCTTCATCTCTGTTCTCCATTATATGGGCGACTGGAAAGGGAAGTGATTAAAATTCTGCAGGGGATATTTTGAGGCAACAGAAAGTAGACAGACCACTGTTATGCGTAGAATTTGGTGTTGAGGTAGTTGGCCTAGGTCAGGGTTGGACATCCTATGGCCTTAAGGCCACCTGTGGCCTTCTAGGTCCTAGAGTGGAGCCCTTTGAGTAAATCCAAATTTCACAAAACAGAATTCTTTTATTAAGGGGATTTGTTCTGTGAAGTTTGGATTCAGTCAAAGGGTTGCACTTGAGGACCTAGAGAGCCACATGTGGCCCTGAGGCCACAGGTTCCCCACTCCTGGTCTAGGTGCTCTGAGTGTTGTAGCACAGAAAGAGAGGCAAGTTCTACTGTGAGTACATTTTGGCTGAGTTCAGTTTGAGAGAAAAGAGAGAGTGTAGGACAGTGCAATGTGTGAGAACTCTCTGAGCTATAGGGCTTATGATGAAGCTCCACCCTACACATAGTCATCGTAGTGTGTGGCAGTGTGTATGTGAGGGTAGACTCTATGGCTTAGTTGCTGGTACCCCATACAGAACTAATTTCAATATGGACCAGTCATAACTGTAATCATTCCTATAAGGTCGGATAATATTTACCACAGCTTATTTGAATTATGGCACAGATGAAATCACCTGTCTCTAAAGGAGATTTCCTAGGGAACAAGGAAGCACTGGATACACTAATGCTTTCTAAATCAAGAGTTCTTAACCTTTTTGTGTCATAGCCCCTTTTGTCAATCTATTGTAGTCTCTGGAATCCTTTACAGAATAATATTTTTAGATGCAAAAACCAAAATACATAGGATTATGAAGGAATCAATTATATTGAAATATAGTATGCATGTGTGTATACACACATACATACACCATATATGTGCATGCAAACACATACACACAGACATATATACACCTATGTACATATATGCATTTGCACACATTCATGAAACTGAGGTTAAAACCCCAAAAGAACTGTATTAAGTTGTTGTTAGGAAAGCAAATATGCAGTCCTTGGTATATCTGGAAAAGGCTTGCATATTAAGTCATGTAAGTCAGCTTGTACACGTGTCAGAGCAAGTGGCTAGTGTAGTACCAGAAGAACCCAGAAAGATCAAGATTCAAGGCAAGACGATATAGAGTAATCATGCATACTGAGGACATTTATTGTCTACCAAGAGGCACAAAAAGTCCCAGACTGAAGCACTGCTACCATGGATAGCTCCCTGGGCTAGAAGTTGCTCTGAAGACTGCTCAGGATTTGAACAGACACTTTTAGCCTTCTAGCCTCAGGTATACTCATTTGCCTAAATTCTCAAGATAGAACAACTTTCTAGTTCTCAAAGGGACTTTAATCAATAGCGATGAGCGTACTTCCCCTGGAACCTAGTTAATCTCCCCATTTTCAGTTATTCTCTTAGTTAAGTAGGATTTATTAAGTACCTACTGTGAGTCCCAGATATTGTGCTAAGGACTGGGGATACAAAAAAAGCAAAAACATTCCATGCCCTCAAGAAGCTCAGATTCTAATGGGAGGGACAACATACAAGCAAAAATTTATGATTGAGATATATACAGGGTAAATAGAAGGAAGTGTTAGTGGAAGGAATAGAGAAAAACAAGTGGGGAAAGACTTCTGTGAAAAATGTCATATGAGTTGAACCTTTTTTTTCAATTCAACAAGCATTTATTGAATCACTACTAGTTAGAATACTGTGATAGTCACCAAATATAAAAAGACCAAAAGAAGAAATAAAAAGATAATAAGTAGCTCCTGCTCTTAAGAAGTTTATATTCTAAAATTCCAGTCCAGTAGTAATTTTATTAACCCATTTTACTTGTCTCTAGTAAGTGATTTTTGATCTGAGTTTTCTGACTTTTTGAAGTAAAAATTTTTCTTTTTCAATTACATGTAAAACATTTTTAACATTTTTTTTCAATTTTGTGTTTCAAATCCTCTCATTCCCACCCTCCCCTCTATCCTCCTAAAGAGGGCAAACAATTTGATATGTTATACAGGTGAAATTATGCAAATATATTTCCATATTAACTATGTTTCAAAAGAAAAGAGACAAAAACCCCAAGAAAAATAAAGTTTTTAAAAAGTATGCTTTGATTTGCATTCAGACTCTATCAGTTCTTTCTCTAGAGGTAGATAAGCATTTTTTCAATGTAAGTTCTTCAGAATTGTCTTAGATCATTGCATTGCTGAGAATAGTTAAATCATTCACAATTGATCATCGTACAATATTGCTGTTATTTTGTACAATGTGCTCCAGGTTCCACTCACTTCAATTTGCATCAGTTCATATAAGTATTCCCAGGTTTTTCAGAAACTATCCTGGCAATTATTTCTTATATTACAATAGTTTTCCATCACAAAGGCCACATCTTGTTCAGTCATTCTCCAATTGATGTGCATCTCCACAATTTCTGATTCTTTGCCACCAGAAAACAAGCTGCTATAAATAATTTTTTGTACATATAAGTCCTTTTTTTAAAATCTCTTTGGAATACAGACCTAGTAGTGGTATTGCTGGGTCAAAGAGTATGCACAGATTTATAGCTCTTTTGGCAGTTTAATGTCACAATTCCCCCCCATCCCCTCTAATATTTGTCATTTTCCTTTTCTCTCATATCAGTCAATCTGAGAGGTATGAGGTGGTACCTCAGAATTGTTTTAATTCATATTTCTCCAATCAATAGTGATTTAGAGCATTTATTCAATTGATTCCAGAAAGCTTTGATTTCTTTATCTGAAAACTGCTGATTCATATCCTTTGACCATTTATCAATTGGGAAATGACTCATATTCTTATAAAATTGGCTCCATTCTCTATATATTTGATAAATGAGGTTTTTATCAAAGAAATTTGCTGTAATTATCCCATAGTTTACTGTTTTCCTTCTAATCTTGGCTGCATGGGTTTTATTTGTGCAAACCCTTTTTAATTCAATGTAATCAAAATTGTCTATTTTATATACCATAATGGTCCATATCTCCTGTTTGGTCATAAACTCTTCCATCATTTGTAGACCTGACTGATAAATTATTCCATGCTCCCCTATTTGCTTATGATATTACCCTTTATATCTAAATCACATACCCGTTTTGACCTTATCTTAGTAGACAGGGTGAGATGTTGGTCTATGCCTAGATTCTGCCAAACCGCCTTCCAGTTTTCCCAGAAATTTTTGTCAAATAGTGAGTTCTTATCCCAAGAGCTTGGATTTTTAGCATGTATCAAACACTAGATTACTATCAACAGTTTGAGATCTGGTACATCTAGGACGCAGCTAGGTGGCTTATTGGATAAGAGTGCTGGGTCTGGAATAAGGAATACCTGAGTTCAAACACAGCCTCACAAACTGTGTGACCCTGAGCAAATCACTTAACCTCTGTTTGCCTTAATCCACTGAAGGAGGAAATGGTAAGCCACTCTGGTATCTTTTTTTTGAAGCAGTTGGGTTTAAGTGACTTACCCAGGGTCGAGCACCTAGTAAGTGTCTGAGGCCTGATTTGAATTCAGATCCTCCTGACTCTAAGGTCAGTGCTTTATCTACTGTGACATCTAGCTGTCCCTTACTCCAATGTCTTTGCCAAGAAAACCGCATGGACAGAATTGGAGTGCTATTGTCCATGTGGTCATGAAGATGTGGACAGATTGAACAACTAAACAAGAACAGCAACATGCTGTTAGACCACATATCTTTACTTTTTTCCATCTATTCCCTTGATATTCTTGACTTTTTGTTCTTTCAGATGAATTTTGTTATAATTTTTTCCAGCTCCATTAAATAGTTTTTGGTAGTTTGGTATGGCACTGAATAAGCAAATTAATTTAAGGAGAGTCTGTCACTTCAAAAGTCCACTTTGCGTCTGATCACCACCTCCCTCCATTCACCCTTCTTTCTATGCACCCAGATGTTCTCTTATCTCCCTCCCTTCCTACTTCCCCGTAGGGCAAAATAGATTTCCATACCCACCTGAGAATTTATGTTATTCCCTCTTTGAGCCAATTCCAAAGAGAGTAAGGTTCCCACCTTGTCTGCCATCACCCCCATCTTCCCTTCCACTGTAAGCTTTTCCTTTCATGTTTCTTTTATGTTTTCTTTGTGAGATAATTTATTCCATTCTACCTCTCACTTCACCCTTCTCCCAGTACATCCCTCTTTCTTACCCCTTAATTTTACTTTTTAAATCATCTTATCATAGTCCACTCACATGTGTGCCTTCTGTCTATGTATACTCCTTCTAAATTCCCTAACAATGTCAAAGGTTTTTTGTGAATTACAAGTGTTATCTTTCCATGTAAGAATATAAACAGTTCAACTTTATTGAATCCCTTATGATTTCTCTTTCATGGTTACCTTTTTATGATTTTCTTGAGTCTTGTATTTGAAAATCAAATGTTCTATTTAGCTCTGGTCTTTTCATCAAGAATGCTTGAAAATCTATTTCATTAAATATCAATTTTTCCCCTGAAGGATTATATTCAGTTTTGCTGGGTAGGTAATTTTGATTGTAATCCTAGCTCCTTTGCCTTCTAGAATATCATATTTCAAGCCCTCTTGTCCTTTAGTGCAGACACTGCTAAATATTGTGTTATCCCTATTCTAATTCCACAATATTTGAATTATGTCTTTTTGGCTGCTTGCAATATTTTCTCCTTGACCTCAGAACTCTGGAATTTGGCTATAATATTCCTGGGAGTTTTCATTTTGGGATCTCTTTTAGGAAGTAATCAGTGTAATCCTTTAATTTCTATTTTACCCTCTGGTTCTAGGATATCAGTACAGTTTACCTTGATAATTTCTTGAAATACAATGTCTAGGCTCTTTTTTGTTTGTTTTGATCATGGCTTGCAGGTATTTCAATAATTCTTAAATTATCTCTTTTCTATCTATTTTCTGGGTGAGTTGTTTTTCCAATGAGATATTTCACATTTCCTTCTTTTTTAATTCTTTTGATTTTGTTTTATTATTTCTTGTTGCCCCATGGAGTCATTAGCTTCCTTTTGCCCAATTACACTTTTTAAGCAATTATTTTTTCCAATGAACTTTGTACCTCCTTTTCCATTTAGTCGATTCTACTTTTTAAGAAGTTCTTTTTTTCAATGAATTTTTGTAACTTTTTTCCATTTGACCAATTATGCTTTTCAAGGAGTTCTCTTCATGCATTTTTGTGCCTCTTTTATCATTTACCCAGTTTTGGTTTTAAAGTGTTTTTTCTTCAGTATTTTTTGTGCCTCCTTTACCAAGCTGTTGACTATCTTTTCATATTTTTTCATCACTCTCATTTTTCCTAACTTTTTGTCTACCTCTTTTAGGATCAAAATTCCTATTTGAGCTCTTCAAGGAATTATTTTAGAGTCTGTGTCCAATTCACATTTTCTTTGAACCTTTGCATGTAGCTGTTTTGACTTCATTTTTCTCCTGAGTTTGTTTCTTGATCTTCCCTGTCACCATAGTAACTTTCTATGGTCAGGTTCTTTTTGTGTTGTTTGCTCATTTTTCTAGCCTGCTTCTTGACTTTACCTTTATTTTAAAGTTGGGCTCTGCTCCTGGGTTGAAGGGCGCATTTTCCTAAGCTTCAGGCCTTTTGTGCCACTGTTATCAGAGCTAGTTTTGGGGGCTTGTAAGTTTCCAGTTCTTCCAACATGGTATGATCTAAGGAGAGGCATAGTCACTGCTGTCCTGGACTGTTCTCTGATGTTTGAGTAACAACAAGTACTAGAACTGTGACCAGGGTCACAGCTTCCCTTCAGCAGCAAGTGCTAGTGTGCTAGTGCTCCTCTTTGCCCTGGGACTCACCCTAGAACCACATATAGGCAATGCAACAGGGTCTTGCTCCCGTTCCAGCAAAGGGACCCTTTTAATCTCCTTCTGACCAGTTGTCTGACCCTCTTAACATCTGTGGACTGGGAGCCCCTGATGCTATTACCACCCCCAATGCAGTCATCCCCAAGGTCTGCTGGTAGCTTATATGAATACAGTCTGTACTGCACTGCATTCCAGGCTTGGCTACCACCCTTGTTAGAAAGATCTTTCTTGCTACCTTGCAAAATTGTCTTGGGCTGGAAAATTGTTTCACCCTGACCATTTTTCCCCCTGCTGCTCCAGAATTCAGTTTGAGACATTATTTTAAAGTTGTTTGCAGAGGAATTTGGCAGAGCTCAGTTAAATCCTTGCCTTTACTTTACCATATTGGCTCTACCTTCTGTGCTAAATCTTGAAGGAATTCAGAGAAGTCAGAAAATAAGGATGGTGAGAATTTATGTTGTATAAGATGTCATAGAATATTTTATTCCCTGATTTATGGTTCCTCTCCACAGAGTGTCCCATGTCCATAGGAAGTCAGACATACTAGCCATAGGTGGCCTTAACTTCCTCTTCATATCAGTAGTACTAAAGTGACTATCTTTCCTGGGGAAGGGGCAGAGAGTTATCCCTGGATTATAATCATGACAGTTTATTCTACCTTTCCCCTTCAATTGATCTTACATCCCTCTTGGCATCATCCTTCCATTCAGTTCTTGTTCATTCACACACATTACTGCCCAGAGCTCCAGCACAAGAGTCTCTGCTTTCCTAAAGTCTCCTAACATTCTAGCCCCTATAATTTAGGAGCCCTCTTCCTTCTCTCTATGAAGGCCCTTAAAACAAAAGCAATTCAGTACCCAAAATAACCGAGGTTGGTATACAAGAGCACCTTTCAAAGGAGGAGAACCTCCTTTGGGCTGGTGTCCTTCCACCTCTTTACCTTTTGTCTTTTGTAGGGTATAACAGACTGCTTGACATTATGGCGTGGACTAAAGTTGATAATGTATGGGTCTAGCTTAGGCAATCTCCAACTTGCATATGCTTGTTATATCTCTTACCTATGCACAGTTCTATCTGTAGCCACAGATGCACCCCCTTTCTCCCTGTTGCCACTCGAGACATCTTCTTCCTCCTCCCATCCTTTAACTTTCTTGTTTTAGATCATCACTCTTTAATACTGCTTCTCCTTACACTCTACCTTGGTCCCCATCATTTGACGTTCTCTAGCATCAATCCAAAATGTGGTGGTAGAACTGGTGGTAATGAGAGGAGAAACAGAAGGAGGGAGAGGTTGATAACCTCTATGCCTGCTTCTCCCTTATCCCATGTCTGGACTGCTATGCAAATTCAGCAGCCCCTAACCCAATCCCTTATTCCAACCTTACCCCAATATCCCAAGCACTGTCCTATTCTCTATCTCAAAAGCACAGGCAGTAACTACTACAAGTGATTCAGAGAAGAAGTAAGCTGGAAATTGAAGCATCATAATGTAGTGAGAAGCTTACTGGCTACAGAGGCAATTCATGCCTCTGTTTCTTATGACCCTTTTGAACATAAGCAAGTCACAACCTCGCTGAGCCTCGGTTTTCTCATTTATAAAGTGCCATGTGCACTGCGCATCTTCTGAGTTTCATTCCAAAACTAAAACTAGGGCCCAGTGAATGAGAGGAGGTTACAATGAGGAGTGGGTCTCGAGCCCTTGAAGAATGGGAAATATAGAAGGCTAGGAAGGAAGCATTCATTGTGATGTGTTGCAATTACTTCAATAAAAAATGGCTGAAAAGTAGAAAGAATTTCAGGAGGTCCTCATCAGAGGCCAATCCCGCACGTCATTGCGAAGTATCTGGCAATCCTGTCAGACCATGTAGGCAGATTTGGCTGGTGACTGTGCTCTTGGAGAGACAGAAGTAACAAGATGTTTGCCGATAAGTAGATTTTGGCCTAAGAGCATTTGAAATCATTATACTTCATGTTTCTGTGTGCCTCCCCACTGAAAAGTGCAAAAGAGTGCTTGATTTAACTCTAGTTATTTACAGTTGAAAGTGTCTGCAGCTCATAGGGAAGCCAGAGGTTTTATTTCTTGCTCTCGTTTTCAGTGTCTGTGATTTACAGGCCTTTGGGCTGGCAGAATTCTCTTGGAAAGATGCAAGCCATAGTAGACTGCTTGCCAGGGCTATCCACATCATAGATGGGGGGTTGCCAGCAGCTGCATGCATTTAAAAAGATTTACCTGTTAGTGAGAGGCAGTCACCACAAGTGGGTTTTGTTGCCCATTAACCTATCAGGAAAAATGTTCCTCCTCCATTCTGGAAGCACTAATAATGAACTGCCCCATGTTTATGTTATGACCAAGGACAAAGTTACAAATTGACTAGGGAAACCTTGTCCTTTGATAGCTACTTCTGCATCCAGTTTATAGAAATGTCCTTATTTCTTCACCTATTTAAATCTTTCAAGGGCCAGCACAAATACAGTTCTCTCCATGAAGCCTTTTATCGACCACAACCCACATTAACCTTTCCTACTCTGGCTTCCAAAAAGCATTTATAGGCATAGTATCATAGGAGCAAAAGGTGTAAAGGGACCTTCTAAGAGCTGGAAGGGATTAATTTTTACCACAAAATTTAGAATTCAATTGTGTATACAGTCTTGAATTATTCTTGATTGCTTCACATATTTTAAGTCCTGTCTCCTCATCTAAAGTATAAACTCCTGGAGGATTGAGGCCATTGGACATAATAATACTGGCTTAATAAATACATAATAATTAGTGGATATTATGAGACCTTAAAAATTGTAAATATAATTTACGAATTGGTAGATCAGAGGCTAGAGGGAAACCTCTAGTTTTATGTGGAATGGGAGAATTTGGGCTTCCTGCTAGTGAATTTGTTGTGTATGTTAACAAAAGTCAAGGAGATGTCTTTTAAAAAATTTGTTGATTTATTCCTAATATTTTATCAGTAAATATTAATTGAGGATCTTCTAGATTCATAACTTGGAGACTCAAGATTTAAATTTACATCACTAAGGAGAAAACAACATGGTGTTTTGTTATCTTCCACTTCCTTGCTCTTCCCTTTTCTCCCAGACTTTGTGCACTGGACTTGTTCAGTCATTCAGTTGTGTCTGACTCTTCATATGATTTTCTTGGCAAAGATCCCAGAGTGGTTTGCCATTTCCTTTTCCAATGGATTAAGGTAAACAGAGGTAAAATGACTCACCCAGGACCACACAGCTAATGTGTCTGAGGCCAGATATGAATTTAGTTCTATTTGACTCCAGGCCCAGCACTCTATCCACTGAGCCATCCAGATGCCTTGTGGTATTGGAAAGAAATGGAAGGGAAGAAAGAAGCAGCCTTAAGGCTTGCTCTAATTAAAACTGTGAGGTAGTGAAACATCTTCAATGACATCATTTATTGGAAGTCTAGGTGCCCAAGGGCAACCTAGTACTTGTGACCCACAGTCACCAGCCTTGCCTCCTGTGCTTCATTCTAGCCATCCCAAATCTACTGCTACTATGTTCTCCACTAATGAAAAACTGCCAGCTTGCATTTCCTTCCCTCTGGACCACACATCTTAATCCTATCAAGCCATGGCAACATGTTAATGGGAGAAAACAGGAAGTATCATTCCCAAGTTATGTTTATCTTAACTGTGTCCTCTTGGCAACAAAGCTTTAGCATCTCTAGTAGTGGGAATTTCAGGTTTAATAGGAGAGAAATGTGGTCCATGACCTACTGATGGAAACTCAAATGCCACCTCCTCTATGAAGCCTTCCCTGAGCACCTCTTTTCACTATGCTTATCATTTGTACCACTCAGTTAACTCCTATCACTGCTTTGGACTACCTGCTACTTATCTTTTAATGTTCCAATGCCTTATTACTTTATATAGATTGAAAGTTCTGAGAGCAGGGACTGTAGAGCCAGTGTGTAGAGAGATATGAACACACTTGCATATGCATATATATATGCATATTTGTGTATATGTATATATGCTTATATATGCCTGTGCGTGTGTTTATATGTCTGACTCTGTGTGGATAGAGTGCCTGGCCTGGAATCAAGAAGACACATCTTCCTGAGTTCAAGTCTGGCCACAGACACTTACTAGCTATGTGACACTGGTCAAGTCACTTAACCCTGTTTGCCTTAGCTTCCTCATCTGTAAAATGAGCTGGAGAAGGAAATGGCAAACCACTCCAGTATCTTTGCCAAGAAAACTCCAAATGGGGTCATGAAAAGTTGGACACAACTGAAAAAATGACTGAAGTAATATTCTTTATCTCTCTCTCCTCTCATATCGCTGAGAAATATGGGGGGGGGCACGTGACAGATATTCAGTAAATATTTGCTATTTCTTAATATCACTAGCATCTACCACAGTGCCTGGCACAGGATAGGTGCTTATTAAATGCTTAATGCCTGACTGATGACTGATGAATTTGAGAGTAGTTGGCACATGTATAATCCCTCCAATCACCTGCTCCAAGCATGCAGCAGCTGTACCTACAATACTTACATGTAGTGTTAACTGTGCCCTCTACCTCCCTGTACTCTCTATTCCACTTGATCACCAGGACTGACTAATGGTTCAATTATTGACATGCCCCAAACTTTGGGACTACCTAATGCCCCTCTCTCTCCATTAACCACTCACACAGTGGTAACTCACCTGCAATTCTAGTAGTGGAAATGAGCTATAAAAATTCCGAAATAGCTCAGAGGGAAGGCCCTGTCTTGGAATGTGAATGGCGTGTCATTTGTGCTGTGGATGTCAATGCCAACCTCCTACACTCCTCTCAAAATGACAGCCCTGGCAGGGAGATGCACCCTTTATGATTTCCATCATAAAACAAGCCTATTCAGGTGGCTCATCCTTAGCAAATATTAAGGAGAAAAATGAGGACTCTGGTCATTATTTGGCACATAGGTTTTCATTATGATGTTGTCCCTCAGCATGTTTTTCTCTGCCCTCCTGCCGGTAATCACTTTGCTGTCAAATTACTCAAAGCAGCCAGGGAGAGAATTTTCTCTTGTATGTGTCCTTCTTTGAGATCATCAATATATAGTACTTTGTTGTTTTCAGAGTTCTGTGTTTTCTAATGAAGCTGTATGACCTTGAATAAAGTGGTTAGAATGTTACACCTGGAGTTGGTAAGACTCAGGTTTGAATCTTGCCCCTGGCATTTTCTAGCTGTGCATCCTTGGGCAGAGTCACAGAACCATGGCTCCCTGGAATGGAAGGGTCAGATTCAGAGGTGGCAAACTCCTGCCCCCCAAAACTCCAGATTAAAATGTAATTGGGAGTTGATTAGGAAAATAAATAAAACGTGATTTAACATAGATAATGTTAATTTGTGGTTTTCTACATCAATATCCTGCCATGGATTTGACACCACTGATGTAGGCCAGCCTCCTCCTTGTACAGAGGAGTACAGAGCAGGGTAAGATGACTTGCCCAAAGTCACAACGATACTTAACACCACAGTTATAATTTAGATTCCCTGACTTCTGAGTAGGGTGTCTTTCCACGCATATCATACTGTCTCCTAACCTCTCTGACACTTGCAAAATGGAGAAAATAACACCTAGAATAGACTTATTATGACACTTAGAGGAGATAATGTTTGTAAAGTGCTTTGCAGCCTTTAAAATGCTATATAAATGCCACATATTGTTATTATAAAGATATTTTTGAAGACTAACTTTAACTCAAGAATGCAAAGAGCTGATATATAAAGGAAAGTTTAGAAGAGCAAGACCAAAAAGAGTACCTAATTTTGTTGTCACCGTGATTGACAATTTCTTGATGTTTATACAGCATTTCTGTTTGTCAGTGTGTAAAAGGACTCATCTTCCCCCACTGCCTATGGATAAGGGAGGCAGAGAATATGTGTGCATGTATGTATTTGTGTGGTTAGGATGAAATGACCGTACTTCATATATCCCTCATAAAGTATGCAAAGTATTTGTCAGTTTCTGAAACACCTGTGATATCATCAGTATATAACTCAGAATGAGAGTGCTTTCTATCAATGCATCTTGCAACCCATCTATGACTTAAGAAATAAATCTTGGGCAGTTACATGAGACACAGAGAGGATAAGCATATTACCCAGGGTCACACAACTAGTGAGTGTCAGAAGTAGGATTTGAACCTTGGTTCTCCAGGGTTCTAGTACTTCCAAACCCAGTACTTGATTCAGGATACTGTGCAACATGAGAGAAATTGAGTAAACTGTGCTTGGGAGGAGTATGTTTAATAGAGTACATACAATTCTATCCACGGATTTAGAGTTCAGTGCAGTCCCCCAGACTCTCCAATAATCCAAGTTTTATTGTAATTTAAGGACAAACCCCTAACACTTCAATGAAACATTTTCTAATCCTTTCCTAGTGATTCAGTATCATGAGTCCTAAAATTGAAAGGTAGAAGAAATATTAGGGATCATCTATTTTGATCCCCTTTTCCCAGCGATAAGAAGAAATCAGACCCACAATAAAGGGAAGTGATGTGTCCAGGGTTACAGTCTCAACTTGAAACCAGGACCATCTGCTTTTCTCTTGAATTCTTATAGCTTCTATTGTCTGCATGACTCTTTTAACCCTCAACACAGGCTATTTTGTATTGTTATTTAACTTGGACCCTTGGACCCAGATGGCTCTGGAGGAGAAAGTGAGGCTGGTGACTTCGCACAGCTGTCCCTCACTTAAAACCCAATTCAGTTGCAAGTCATGTAATCAGCTTTCTGATGTCATGGTCCTCTTCAAGAATGAAGGACAAACTGTCTAGCTTATTCCTAAACCAAAGTCCAAGGCTACTATTGGTACAGTGGATAGAGTACAGGACTTGGAGTCAGGAAAACCTCAATTCATATCCCATTTCAGACACTTACCAGTTGTGTGACCCTGAGCAACTCATTTAACCTATTTGTCTTGATTTCTTTATTTGTAAACTGGGGATTATAATGATACCTACCTAAAAGGATTGTTGTGAAGTTAATGAAATATCTGTGAAGTATTTTGTTTGCAAAGCTTAAAGCACTATAAAAACACTAATGATATTATTGTTATCCTTCTTGGTTAAAGCTTTTTGCCTTTAAGGGGCTAATTTGACACTTGACTTGACACTTGACACTTACTAGCTGTGTGACCCCGGGAAAGTCACTTAAACCCAATTGCCTTGCCAAAAAAAACAAAAACAAAACTGTGCCCTTTTTGTTTTTGTTGTTGTTTTGACAGGATGATCAGAGTTAAGTGACTTGCTCAGGGTCACACAGCTACTAAGTGTCTGATGCTAGATTTGAACTCAGGTTCTCCTGACTCCAGGGCCAGTGCTCTACCTGACCCCCCTGCCACCCACAGACCCCAACTATACCCTGTTCTAATGAATATTCCCAGTACATAGCTTAGTGTATTGTACTCAATAACTGCTCAGTAAATATTCTCTCTTCTTGATACTGAGGATAATGATTCGAATTTGGGAATCAAGTTTAAAGAAGCTTGGCAGATCCAGATGATAGTTGAGTATAAGCCAGTGAATGGATGACAAGTTAGAAAAAGTGGATGGGTTGAACTTTATAATCTCCTTGGGAAAGGTAAATATAATTACTACAAGGGATTTCAAGGGAAGTGAGAAAGGTAATGAGGGGATAGAGTGACAGTGTGTCACTGAAGATGTTGTCAGGTATGCCTCCAGCTTGCAGTGATCTCTCCTAAATTCAGAGCATTGAGTAAGGTCGATATCTCCAATCCATTTTCACTAACATCCAATTCCAATGTCTCATTGTGGCATGGAGGTGAGAATTCTCGAAAGTGGTGAATTTTTTGACCACAGCAACCCACAAAATCCACCTACTAAGGCATAGAAGATTTATAATCTGTATTGGTAGAGGGGATATTTACGCCAATGCAATAAGGGATCCATATGTATTATCTTTGTCATTTCAATGACACTAATCATGTGCATATAAATATATGGTGTGTGTATGATAACTCTTGCCTTCTTGACTTGTATTATTTAACTATTTCAACCAAAGCAAAACCTTGAAGCTAACTCTCCTAGTTGGTGGACCATTTCATAAGGAGCCATAGCCATACATGCTTCATTCCTGATTTGACTCTCCAGCAGCCTTGGCCCTACTCAGATACTCCTTTTTCTGCTCCTTATTATATATCTTTCACCATTAAAATGTTAGCTCCTAGGGCATGTGAATTGCCTTGTTGGCTTGTGATTGTGTCCCCAGCACCTGGAACAGTGTCATGTATACAGTGAATGCTTAATAAATGCTCTATCTATCATCTATCCAATAAGAATTTATTAAATGCAGGACCATGTACTACGACTGGTAATACAAAAATAAAATAAATAAATAAAAACAGTCCGTAACCTCACAGAACTTGCACTCTACTGGGAATATACAAAACATAAACAGTTAAGATTATACACAAGAACAAGAGGAGGAAGATAATACTAACACTTGTGGAATCAGGGAAAGCCTTCTGTAGAATGTGAACTGAAATCTGAAGATTCCAAAGAATGGAGGTGAGGAGGGAGTGCATTCCAGGCATGGGCTCAGACTTCTACAAAGGCACAAAGATGGGAGCTGGAATTCTGAATTTAGGGAACAGTAAGCAACTTAGTCTTGCTGTGACATAGAATGGGCATAAGTGAGTAATATATAATAAACCTAAAAAAAGACAGGTTGAGACAAGATTGTGACAAGTTTTACATACCAAGCTGAGAAGTTTATGTGTTCAAAGGGATTATTCTTACCTTTACAACAAGATTGTAAGGTCATAGAGGGAAGAGGCTCTATATCCCCCATAGTGCCTCATACAGGCACGAGTTCCTAGTGAGCCCCCAGAAAACATTTTTGATTGTTCAATTGATTGAAGCACAGAAATAAAAAATCTGGACCCAATATTGCCTGACGCACAATGTCTGGTCACTGTGATTTAAGGCAGAGCAACAAGGAAGAGCTGAGTCATTATTATGCTGATGTGTAGCTGGAATGGTAATATAATATACTACTGGGAGAGTTAAAAAAAATTAGAGGTGACTTTTTAATCAGGGATTGCATTATGATAGTTGCATGTCTCACTAGCTTCATGTAATGAGTCTACCATCACCAATAGGAGGCCTTGATGACTGATAGACTTGAAAATTGTACCACGGGCTGTTATTATTTTGCTCAGAGACAAAAGGGAAAGAGTGTGACAGCAGCGATGATCTATTAGTGCTGTCCATTGGGGTTAATGGTTAGCTTTTCTGCTGCTGGTGGTCTATAAAAAAGAGAAAAGAAAAGGGAAATTGTGTGAGAAAAAATCAATAGTATTAACAGAGTCTTGGTAATAAATGCATTCATTTCTTCTGTGGGATGGCTTTTATTGAACTAGTTATGAACTTGGCACTTCTTTTCTTATTTAGCAGTCAGAGAGCTATAGAAGTTAGAAGAAAATCTAATTTGGGGGTCAATGGGATGGTAAATCTGGGTTGGGGATTTGGGACTACCATCATGGGTGCAATTAAAAGATACTGCAGTACAACTGGGGAAACTGGGTTCAAATTCCAGTTATTCCCCTTGCTACCTATGTAGCCCTGGGTTAGTCATTTCACATTTCTACCCCTGTTTCTTTTTTTCTGTAATGAATAAAAAGGATAGTCTAGATAACCTTCAAATTCCATTTCAGCTGCAAATGACCCTAAGACAATGTGCAAATAATGTGCTTCTTTCCACAAATGGGAAATCTGCAGTCTTAACTTTTAAATTATTGGAATATATCGTTATGTTTTCCCCAGGAGCACACTAGGCCCTAGGTGAGAAAACGTTCCCTGATTTCTATGACCTTGAAGATATGCTAATTAATGATTATTACAAGAGGAGCAGTCCTGCTAATGATGCAGTTTGCTATCAAAAGATGTGGAAAGTGGGAGTAGGCAGTATTAGAAATGCTCAAGCAAGAAGCAGGAATATTGTTGACATGGTTCCTGAATCGGGTGGGAGGCTGGAAAAGATAATTTCTACCATTCTTACACTGAGAAGTGTGATGATCTATGACTGGCCAGCCCAAACTTTTAAATATTGTTTAAAGATAGTATGAAAAGCAAAGAAAAATCATAGAATCCATGAGACCAAATAACCTATTAAACAATGAGCTCCTTTAGAGCAGGGACTATATTTGTCTTTCTTTGTATTCTCAATGCTTAGCATATTGCTTGGCACATAGTAGGTGTTTAATAAACTAATAGATGCTTAATAATTAAACAGGTGGTTGACTTACTGGCTTGAATCTTATTGCCCGAAATTATTTTTAGGGTAATTTAGACTAATCTCCCGCCTGCTAGATGAATCCCATCTATACAATTTTTGACAAGTGCCAAAGCTTGAGCCTTGAGTATGATTTCAATAAATGTGTACTTTTAATGTATTATTTGATTATGCTTCAAAAACAAAATAATTTCTCACCAGTGGAGTTATTTTATATTCTTCTAATTATAATTGCTATTTTTGTAGAAAGTATTTTCAAATTGGCATAAATTATTTTTCAGTAGTTTTCTATAACCCAAACTGAGTATATATTGTGATGTGGGAATGTGACTCAGAGATATTTATTTGCTTTCGATAAGAAATGGTGGAAAGAAATGTCACTGTGCCCAATGGTATGCACAATGAGACATTGATAGGGTTAGTCTTTGTTACTTCTCATTTCTCTGCACCCCCTCCCCATTTCTTTTTCTGCGTTCTTCTCTTCTGATCTTATTTCATCACTCAATTGTAAATGCTCTATACAGAGAATTCTTGGTGCCCTTGAAAGCGGTCAGCCCCATCTTTATGTTTAACTCAGAGAAGGGACTTATAAGATTAGCCCATTAATCTAGGCTAGTGAATTCAGAGGCAATAGTGATCATAGGTAAGATGATAAACTGATAGCTAGAAGGAACCTTAGAGGTCATTTGGTCTAACTCATCCTACAGACGAGAAAACTGAGCCCGTAAAGGTGAAGTTATTTGCCAATCATCATACAGGTAGCAGAAAGTATTAGAAACTAGATTTGGACCCAGGTCCTCTGATATTTCCAATAGCAGCCTCTTCTTGTTGCCCCACTGAGACAGGCCAACCTAAAATGTATAACTCTAAAATGGATAACATTAACCAGGGATCTGGCAGGGTAGGGCAGACCAGGCAATCAAATGTTGAAATCAGACATTTCAATGTCATGTGCTCTCCCTAAAGAAGATCATCCACTGAGATCACCTTCACCTCCCAAATGCTTTGCCCTATCAATCAATACAACATCCAAACTGTATGGTTTGACGATTAGCCAACATATTCTTAGTCCTGTCCATGAAGACACAGAACTATTAGTACTTGGATCAAATATCTAGGGTCTTTGCAATGGTTTTTCTCCTAGAATTGATTGAGCTCTTGGCCTGGTAGATTGACCATGATGTATAGTGAAAATTCTCTGTCTTCCTGCCCTGTCTTTATGTGTGCTGTCTTGGGTTTCTCAAGATCATGTCTCCCAGGACTCTCTAGTCATAATGCAAAGCATGGTAACTGAGGATGACTACAGTGCATATGACCATCCTATCTCTGATCATTTATGCCTCCTCTTAGGCTAAAATGCTATTCCTTATCCTTACCTTTCAGTTTCCACTTGAGATTTTCTGAAATTTTAATTAGTAAGAAGGAGTGGTCATATCTTGCTTCCTTCCATTTTGATCCTCCTGTTAGGGTTTAGGACACTTTTGATTGGTTGTGGTGTTCCGTACTGAATGGTCTATTGGCATATAGCCTGCGCCTGCAAGGCCTTGGCATAAGTTCTAATCTTAAATAGCATGGAGTTCTTTTTCAGAAGTATGTCAACATTATTGCCAAGTTAGTGGAAGCTTTATGGATGCCTTTAACCTTAAGGTATTCATATAACTTTTAGTTGGAAGAAGCAAAGAAGGAATCTCCCCAAAGAAAGGTTTTGCTTCTGAAGTTACACAATACTGAGTAAAGCTTCCTTTAAATGTATTGAAAGGGTGGAGAATTTATTCACGTAGAAGTTTATAGGAATCTTAAAGAGGAAATTCCTTGAATAATAAGGCTCACTTATAGTTTTTGTTGTTCAGTTATTTTTTCAGTCATGTCTGACTCTTTGTGACCCCATTTGGGGTTTTCTTGGCAAAGATATTGGAATAGTTTGCCATTTCCTTCTCCACTTCATTTTACAGATGTGGAAACTGAGACAAACAGGGTTAAGTGACTTTCGAAGAGTCAGTAAGTGTCCGAGGCCAGATTTGGACTCATGAAGATGAGTCTTCCTGACTCCAGGCCCAGCAGCTTTATCTACTGTACTACCTAGCTTCTTCTGTAGTTATAGGTATGACATTTTGACATTTCTCAATTTAAGAGTAACATATCAGTCACCCTTGTGACCTTAATCTGGTTTGTATGTTCTGTGTTTCTTGTGTGTACATACATAGTGATTCCTCCACTGCATATTGTAGGTTCTTTGTTAGAAGGAGCCATGCTATATACTTTTTTTGTACAGTCACCACAAAGACTTGCACTATTGAGCATATAGTGGGTGCTTACTGGGTGTTTAATTGAATTGTTTTGTCTTTTTTTTAAATTTAATTTGTTTAACATATTTAGTTTTCAGCATTGGTTTTCACAAGAGTTTGAATTACAAATTTTCTCCCCAACTCTACACTCCCTCCCCACTCCAAGATGGCATATATTCTGGTTGTCCTGTTCCCCAGTCGGCCCTCCCTTCTGTCACCGCACTCCCCTCCCATTCCCTTTTCCCTTCCTTTCTTGTAGGGCAAGATAAATTTCTATGCCCCATTGCCTGTGTATCTTATTTTCTAGTTGCAAGCAAAAACTTTTTTTGTTGTTTTTGAACATCTGTTTTTAAAACTTTGAGTTCCAAATTCTCCCCCCTCCTCCCTTCCCACCCACCCTCCCTAAGAAGTCAAGCAATTCAACACCGGCCACATGTGTATCATTATGTATAACCCTTCCACAATACTCATGTTGTGAAAGACTCACTATATTTTGCTCCTTCCCAACCCATCCCCCTTTATTGAATTTTCTCCCTTGACCCTGTCCCCTTTCAAAAGTGTTTGTTTTTGATTAACTCCACCCCCATCTGCCCTCCCCTCCATCATCCCCCCCTTTTTCATCTTCTTCCCTCTTCTTTCCTGTGGGGTAAGATACCCAATTGAGTATGTATGGTATTCCCTCCTCAGGCCAAATCTGATGAGAGCAAGATTCACTCATTCCCCCCTCCCCTGCCCTCTCCCCTCCTCCCCCAGAACTGCTTCCTCTTGCCATCTTTATGCAAGATAATCCACCTCATTCTATCTCTCCCTATCTCCCTCTCTCAATATATTCCTCTCTCATCCCTTAATTTGATTTTATTTCTTTTCGGTATCTTCCCTTCATCTTCAACTCATGCTGTGTCTGCTCTCTCTCTCTCTCTCTCTCTCTCTCTCTCTCTATATATATATATATATATATATATGTATATATATATATACCCATACATATATACATACATACACATTCACATATATATATACACACATAAACATATATATATCCATATATATATATATATATATATATATATATATATATATATATATATATATATCCATATTCCCTTCAGCTACCCTAATACTGAGGTCTCATGAATCATACACATCATCTTTCCATGCAGGAATGTAAACAAAACAGTTCAACTTTAGTAAGTCCCTTGCAATTTCTTTTTCTTGTTCTTTTTCTTGATTACCTTTTCATGCTTCTCTTACTTCTTGTGTTTGAAAGTCAAATTTTCTATTCAGCTCTGGTCTTTTCACTGAGAAAGCTTGAAAGTCCTCTATTTTATTGAAAGTCCATGTTTTGCCTTGGAGTATGATACTCAGTTTTGCTGGGTAGGTGATTCTAGGTTTTAATTCTAGCTCCACTGACCTCTGGAATATCATATTCCAAGCCCTTCAGTCCCTTAATGTAGAAGCTGCTAGATCTTGGATTATTCTGATTGTGTTTCCACAATACTCAAATTGTTTCTTTCTGGCTGCTTGAGGTATTTTCTCCTTGATCTGGGAGCTCTGGAATTTGCCGACAATATTCCTAGGAGATTTCTTTTGGGGATCTATTTGAGGAGGCGATCAATGGATTCTTTCAATTTCTATTTTGCCCTGTGGCTCTAGAATATCAGGGCAGTTCTCCTTGATTATTTCTTGAAAGATGATATCGAGGCTCTTTTTTTTGATCATGGCTTTCAGGTAGTCCAATAATTTTTAAATTATGTCTCCTGGATCTATTTTCCAGGTCAGTGGTTTTTCCAATGAGATATTTCACATTATCTTCCATTTTTTCATTCCTTTGGTTCTGTTTTATAATATCTTGATTTCTCATAAAATCACTAGCTTCCACTTGCTCCAATCTAATTTTTAAGGTAGTATTTTCTTCAGTGGTCCATTGGACCTCCTTTTCCATTTGGCTAATTCTGCCTTTCAGGGCATTCTTCTCCTCATTGGCTTTTTGGAGCTCTTTTGCCATTTGAGTTAGTCTATTTTTTAAGGTGTTGTTTTCTTCAGTGTATTTTTCAGTATTTTTCTGGGTCTCCTTTAGCAAGTCATTGACTTGTTTTTCATGGTTTTCTCGCATCCTTCTCATTTCTCTTCCCAATTTTTCCTCTACTTCTCTAACTTGCCTTTCCAAATCCTTTTTGAGCTCTTCCATGGCCTGAGACCAGTTCATGTTTTTCTTGGAGACTTCTGTTGGAGGCTCTTTGACTTTGTTAACTTCTTCTGTCTGTATGTTTTGGTCTTCTTTGTCACCAAAGAAAGAATCCAAAGTCTGAGACTGAATCTGGGTGCATTTTCGCTGCCTGGCCATATTCCCAACCAACTAACTTGACCCTTGAGTTTTTCAGCGGGGGTATGACTGCTTGTAGACTAGAGAGTTCTATGTTCCATGTTTGGGGGGGATGTGCCAGCTCTGCCACACCAGCACTATTCCTTCCCCAAGAACCCCCAACCCAGACTGGGCTTAAATCTTCAGCAGGCTGTGCACTCCTGCTCTGATCTGCCACTTAATTCCTCCCACCAGGTGGGCCTGGGGCTGGAAGCAACAATAGCTGTAGCTGCCCCACCTCCACTGCCCCTGGGGGCGGTGGCCAAACCCTGAGCTCCTTCCACTCCCACAGCTTTTCCCACTAACCTTCTCCGCTGTCTTTGGTGTTTGTGGGATGAGAAGTCTGGTAACTGCTGCAGCTCACTGATTCAGGGCTCTAGGGTATGCTCCGCCTGGCTCCTGGTCTGGGTTGTCCGCGCTGCTCATGCTGCGCTCTGCTCCACTTGGCTTCCAGCTCCCAGCTCCCAGCTCTGTGTGGGATAGACCTCACCCAGAGACCATCCAGGCTGTCCTAGGCTGGAGCCCTGCTTTCCTCTGCTGTTTTGTGGGTTCTGCAGTTCTAGAATTGGTTCAGAGCCATTATTATAGGTTTTTGGAGGGACTGGGTGGGGTAGCTCAGGCTAGTCCCTACTTTCCTTCCGCCATCTTGGCTCTGCCCCGAATTGTTTTATCTTAAAATTCAATTGAAGACATCTATTTCAATTGTGAGAGCCAATGGTCCCTAGTTATTATTGAATGAAATCCCCTTATCTTACAGCTGAGGAAACTAAGGTGCAAAGAGCTTATTTGATTTGCCCATGGTCACATGATTAGTAATCAGCAGAGCCAGGCTTTGAACCTAAGATTCTGACTTCCATTGTAAGACTTCTCCCACTCTGCTATGCTGCCTTTCATGTTGCCAGATCTTCTTGTCACCAAACTTCTGGATATTCAGAAACTTCCTGATAAATATCCAATTATTTCCCACATTTTCCCCATCTATATGCTTTGTGTTGTATAGACCCGGCTTTGTTGCCCAAGTGTTACTTTGTCTATGCATCAGCACAGACAATCATCCCTCCACATCTATGCATCCACTTCCCTTCATAAATACTTCTTAGGGGATGATACCCAACAGTGTTCTGGGAACCTTACTCTGTTTTTTTTTAAATATCCTGAGAATACCACTCCAACTGCCCCTCAGTATTTGACTTGAATGTTTCCTTATGTGCTATATCTGTCACATTGTAGTTGGCATGTTATCATGTGTTTGTTTTTCTGAAGCAAGCACATGGTGTCAGCAATATGTTCAACTTTTTAAAGGGTGCTTTGATGACTGCCACCTTCCAATATAAAAATGGTAGGGTTCTCTTTTTCTAGTTTTAGGGACACTGGTTGGCTTCATTGGTGACTGAGCTGTAAACAACATCCGTGAGCACAAACAAAGCCACAGGTAAAGATGAAGTACAATTCACATGCAGTCTGAGCTTCGGTTCCTTCTTCAATTTTTAATAAATAATGATCCATATATGGCTTGCTAATGTTACGCAAATAGAAATAGAACCTTAACATGGCTACTATAGGTTGAGAAGTGATAATAAGAGTTAAATCTCCATTGCTCTAGAACCTTTCTTGCTAATGGGAAAGAAGCAGTATTTTGTTGATCTGAAAATTGGTGCTTTCTACAGAGACATACAACACCCTTGAGAAAGACATAGTCTTATCTCACAATGAGCAAGAGCATCTAGTAACCTCTTTGACTTTCCTGTGGCAAACCAAGTTAGTACTGACCTCTCATTTATTATGTACAGATACACACACTCGCACACACATGTAGTGCTGGATGCTCTGTGATGATACCAATACTGAGATCTTTCCATGGAGTCGGTGCTGGGAGCTTGCAGGATGCAATGAGAAGTGACCCACTTAGGTTAATCACGTTTATCTTCCTTTCTCATCAACAGAGTCAAGTAGAAAGAGAATTGGGGTTGATGAGTCATAAGACCTAAGATGTATAGTAAACCCAGTCCTGAGGCTAACAACCTAGGGACCTTTTCCTCTTTTTGCATTGCAGTTTTTCTCATCTGGAAGATAAAAATGATAATCCTTGCCCTACCAAATTTGGAGAACTATTAAAAAGATGTGAGTGTAATCACAAAAACAAACCCAAGCAGGCTTAAATGCAAGGTATTATTATTATTATTGTCATCAATTTCATTGTTATTACTTAAGGGAGACAACAGAGAAGTCCAAGCAGCTCTTAGTTGTCCACATGTGAATTAGCATTAGGGCTAAGTATCTAAAGTAGAGGTGTCAAACTTTCTGCCAGCTGGGCACAGGCAAAACTCCAGAAAAAAACCCAAAACCTCCCAAATGTGGCAGAACCAGATTAAGATATAATTGAGAAATATTTAACAAAATAAATAAAAATATAATACAACAAATATAATGTTAATTTATGATTTTCTAAGTCAAGCTGTAGTCCACAGAGATCCATTTCTATTTGAGTTTGACACCACTGATTTAAAGTATGTTATCAGACTCTGGGAATGCCCACCTTGAAAGGCAGGAAGTTGTGTGTCAAGCTGAAGAAGATAGTTCACAGCTGCCCTGAATAGTGAATGACACACTGGACTATAGGAAAACATCAAGATATTTCCTGGTTGCTGTTAATCAGTGAGGTAGGCTATAGGGAAGGCGGCCACTGGGTGATTGTGATGGAGTATATTGTGAGCAGAGTTTAACAGTGCAGAAATAGAGAACGAGTAGTTAACTTGACTATTCAAAGGACTATGAGTCAATGGGGTGTGTGTCAGTAATAGTATGAAAGTATTCATTGGATGGGAGTGATTATGTTATGTGGGTATGGATTCCGGGTGATTTGAACATGTTTTAAGCCATTACTTCATAATCTCAAGAAGATCAACATAGTTCTGCAGCTACCTGTCAACGGTCTTTCATCCTTCTGAGGGACTAGTCCACCTCTTTTCCCAGTCATAGACTTGCTTAATGATGTGTTTTACACCATTTCTTGCATCTAAGTCTTTGTTACATATCAAGTGTCATGCTGTGGTTCGCTTATATCCACATGAGTCTTTTCATACTGTGTGGGTCACCTGCAATTTTGTTTTTTGTTTGTTTTTTTTCCTGAAATAATAGTATACTGTGATTCACGTTCCTGTGGTATTGCCATAAGGATATTGGTTTTAAAGAGATAGATGGCCTTATGTACTGGCATCTTTGAAAGTGCTGCTCAGTTTCCCAAATGTAATGCACACAATTTGGGGCTCAACTCATTCATTGTCTGTCTGCCGCACCTGTCCAAGACAAATGTACAAATTAAAAGAACTGTGGTAGATTAGAGGACCTTTCAACCTGTTTGCAAATGGAAACTTTCCTTTAATGAATTCTAGTTGAGAGGGGGTAACAGAGGTTGGCAAAGTAGAGGAGTAGGCAAGTCTGCTTTATTACATAAGATAAATGCAGGCATATAAGCTTAAATTTTATTTAGCCCCTTGCCACCCCAAAATTATTTAAATTCCTCCATTCTGTTACCCCATAAAATATCCTTGTCAGGGATAACACGGCTGGAGAGTTCCTTTGAAGAGCACATGTACTCCAGGGAAGGTCCTTAATGCTGTCCAGGATCATTCGAAAGGTCATCTGAATGACCATCTAGACGTAAATGTCTGGGGCAGTTCCTCAATTTCCTTTACTAAATAGCCTGACCAGGATAAGATGTGACTGAAATGCCTTCCCTCCTGCCTTTGAGATTAACTTGCACTCTTACAAGTGTAAAACAACTACAAAAAAAACTTGTTGAGCCCCTGGTTTGTTCTAGACAGCTGTAACCCTAATCATGCCTGCAGGAGCCTAAGCCCTGTCCCCAGGAATATCTTTCATTCCCACTCAGAGCTTTACTCATCCTGCAGTGGAGAGCGTGGGTTTTGAACCATTTTTGCTCCTGCTTTTGTTCTTTTCCATATAACTGACATGAAGCCCTTACTACATTAGAGGTAGCATACTGGTAGCAGGTAGAGCACGGTATTTGTAGTTAGGAGGACCTGGGTCTGATTCTCACCTCTGACAATTATTAGCTCTCGCGACCTCCCCTGGCATGGTAGAAAGAACCTGTTAAGTAAATGGAGCCCCAGACTTTGCATCGGAAAGATGTTGTTTCGAATCCTGCCTTACTAGCAGCATGAACATGGGCAAATAACTTCTCTAAGTCTCAGTTTCCTTACCTGTAAAATGGGAGATGATTACTAGCACATAGTTATGAGGATCAAGTGAAATAATTTGTACAAAGAGCTTTTGTAAATGGTAACATCTATATATTTATTACCTTGAACAACTCCCTGGCACTTATCTCCTAGCCTTTATCTACCCTAGCTGATGGAAAGAAGGGTATGCTTGGTGGTAGGTGCTAGATAAGGTAACAAATTTAGGCAATGGGTGATCGATCCCTTCCTTCACAAAGCTTAAATACCAAATCTCTTTTGCTTGTGGATCTTAAAGATCTATTATCTTTTATAGTCAAGAAAATTATGACTCTAGTTTCTAGCTTAAGTAAGGCAAGGTGCGAAGAAGTTTACATTGGACCGTTTTAATCTGCAATTCTTCACAACACATGGCCACATACCCAGAGGCCAAGGCTGAAGAAGAGAACAGACAGAAAGAGAGGCATGAAACCCTTTGTGATAAATCCAACAAAAGGAGGCATTTTGGTGAAGTGGAAAAAGCAATGACTCTGGCAGCAGAGAACCTGGGCTAACATTTCATCTTAACTCTTACTCTTACCTGTATCACTTTAGGCAAATTACTTAACCTCTCTGGGTCTAGTTAGTCATCTGTAAAATAAAGCATTAGACTAGGTGGCATCTAATGTTCTTTCCAGATCTTAATCTATGATCCAAAGGTAAAGAGTTTATCTCATCCAAACCTTACTGATTCCATAGATGACATGTGGAAAGTAGGGGTGATACTTCAGTGAAACTTACTGTATTTCTCCATGTATAAGATGCACCTTAATTTTGGGGCCTGGTGAAAAAAAATGTATTACATAAAGTTATTGAACCCAAGTTTTATTCATCTTCTCATGGCTTTCAGGCATCTTTTGGGCAAGTCTGGTGCATGTACACATGCTTAGTCCATTCTGTTTCATGAACCTGAAGCACCAATTTTGTCCTGCTTTGAAATCAGTAACTTCTTTTCCATCATCAATTCTTCTTGCCTCATGCTGAACCATTTTTGTGGACACAGGAATTCCAATTGCCCTTTGCTCTTCAATCCATATCTTCAATGCCCTCTCTAAATCAGGCCATTTTGCTGACTTGCCTCTCATGGCCTTCTTCTGCCATGGTGTTTTCAGTAGGGTTTCTTCTTCCCGTAGTCAGTCTCAGATTGTTTTCTCAGACGGAGGAGGACTAAACTTACATTCAGCAGCATACTTTCCATTCACTTTTGCAAACTGGATTACTTTTAACTTGAATTCAGCACTGTATGAAAATCTTTTCTGAGCCATTTCTGGGCAGAATGTGGCAAAACGTAATGTCCCAGTAACACATGCAAAGCAATGAGCGTAAAGACAACAAGCATGAAAAAGTAGGAAATGCAAGTAAAAAAATACACAATCACCATATAAGACGCACCTAGTTTTTAGACCCCAAATTTTTCGGAAAAAAAAAAAGTTGAGTCTTATACATGGGGAAATATAGTACTTATTCCCTCCGTGACGTCACTAAAAAGATCAACTCTAGATCAATACTCTGTAAAAACAGAGTATTTCCTCCCCCTTCAATTCCCAAATACTTCTAAGAAGCCACCAGACTTCCTGAAATTTCTCTGATGATTTTCTCATATTCAGAATTCATTTTCAAACACCACAATTTCTTTTTTTTTTTTTCCTTTATTTATTTTTAGTTTACCACACACGGTTCTACATAGTTTTGAGTTCCAGTTTATCTCCCCTCCCTCCCCCCTCCCTCCCCAAGACGGCATGAAGTCTCATATAACTGTCATGTATAATTTCGCATTGAATTAATTTATGCTCTAGTCAAGTCGTGGAGAAGAATTTTGACCAATGGAATGAATCATGAGAAAGAAGAAACAGAACCAAAAAAAACAAAACAAAAAAAAAAAAAAACCCAAAACCAAAAACAAAAGAGAAGCAGAAAAGGCGAGCATGTAGTGTGCCTCAGTCTGTATTCAAACTTCGCAGTTCTTTCTCTGAATGAAGATAGTATTCTCCATCGTGAGTCCCCTGGAGTTGTCCTTGCCCCTTTAGGTTGCTGAGAGAAGCGCAGTATGTCAGGGTTGGTCCTCACGGAATCCACATATCTGTGGCTGTGCACAACGTTCTCCTGGCTCTGCTCCGCTCACTCAGCATTATGTCGTGTAGGTTTTTCCAGGTTGTTATGAAGTCTGCATCATCCCCATTTCTTATGGCACAATAGTATTCCATCACCTTCATATACCACAGCTTGTTCAGCCATTCCCCAATTGATGGGCATCCCTTTGCTTTCCAATTCTTGGCTACCACAAAGAGAGCTGCTATAAATATTCTTGTACATATGGGTCCTTTTCCCGCTTGCGTGATTTCTTTGGGATACAACCCTAGAAGTGGTATTACTGGGTCAAAGGGTATGAACATTTCTATAGCCCTTTGGGCATAGTTCCACACCGCCCTCCAAAATGGCTGGATCAGCTCGCAACTCCACCAGCAATGCAACAATGTTCCAATTTCCCCACATCCTTTCCAGCATTTATCATTCTCCTGATTTGTTATTTTAGCCAATCTGACAGGAGAGATGTAAACACCACAATTTCTAACATTGGACACTGGCAGGCTTCCCTAAAAGTCAACAAAAAACCTTTCCAGGTGTACCAGGAATATGAGGTATATCTAACACTATCCATCTACTGACCTCACTGGCTTCCTTTAAGTCTCAATTAAGTTCCCATTTTTTTATTGAAAGCCTTCCCAAACCCCTCTTAATTCTAGTGCCTTCCCTTTGTTAATTATTTCCTACTTATCTGATATATAGCTTGTGTTGTTTGTTTGCATGTTCTCTCCCCCATTAGATTATAAACTCCTTGAGGGCAGAGAGAGTATTTTCCCTCTTTTTGCATCTCCAGCCCTTAACAAAATGTCTGGCACATTTTTTGTTCAGTGTTTTAGTTCTATCTGATTCTTAGTGACCCTGTTTGGTGTTTTCTTGACAAAGACACTGGAGTGGTTTGCAATTTCCTTCTCCAAGCACATAGTAGGTACTTAATAAATGTTCATTGATTGATTTTACCTTATACTCTAAACATGTTGATGTGGCCTCACCATCTGGGGTGGCTATTTACTTCAACCTGACCTCACGCTGACAGTTCTAGTTTCCCTGTAAAGTAACCATGGTTACATTCAGATTTTTTTTTCTCAGGGATCTAGGGGTAACCTTGTTGTGAGGGAATATACTTCTTTTACCACTCTAATTACTGAGACTTTGAAATATGTTTCTATTCATACAACCAGCCACTCACATTAATGAGACTTTTAGATTTTAAGCATAGCCACATACCTAACAATAAAGAAAAATAAATACTATTATGGTACTCATATGTTACAGCAAGTATGTGAATTACAAAATATTATCAAGATTCACAGATAAACCTAGGTCATATTCTCCAACCAATGCACTCAGTATACATGGGGGAGAACATACACACACAGAAAGGTTTCAAGGAAGCACATGACTAAGGAAAACCCATGTACTCAGGGTAACTCACAACTTTAGAACTGTACATTTGGGTGCCCCCTTTCTGTCTCAGGAAATTTGATAATAAGGCAATAATCACAATGTAGATGATAATTATAAATATGCCTATGTAGTTCTGTATCACAGGATATAAGAGACTCTCCATATAGAAGGAAGAGGTAAACCATTTATTCAGACACCAGAGAACCAGAACCCAAAACCAGTAAGTCTAATCCACCATAGCAACAAAGAAATTAATACACACTATCACAGCAGAGAACGACTCCATCTCAAAACCATTGCTGCCCCCATGCTGGGACCTTCCCACAAACACACTCACAGCACAGCTAGCACATGTGGGCTTCTGCTCTGTCTCTCAGCTCTAACTGATCTTAGCATTTCTGCTCCACCCTTTCCTGTTCCTCTCCTTCTGCAAGCTCCTCCCAGCACATGTGACTTAGGCTTCCTGTGACATAAACAGGTCACATGGGCTTATTAATGGATGGGAAAGATCTTCAAATTTACATTACCGTTAAATTAGGCACCAAGATCTTGCTTATGTCAAGTAGGGGTGGGGCAGGAATAGTTTTGGGATAGAGTCGTTAATGTGATAATGTGTATTGATTTCTTTGCTGCTATGATGGGTTGGACTTATTGGTTTTGGGATCTGATTCTCTGGTGTCTGAATAAATGGTTTACTTCTTCTACCTTCTATATGGAGAGTCTCATATCTTGCGATACAGAACCACATAGGCATATTTACAACTATTGTCTATATTGTGATTATTGTCTTGCTAATACACCTTGATGAATGTAACTTTTGTGTTGAATAGATCTTCCTTTTGGTAAACTGAGTTGATCTATGTTGCACTTGACTAACTCTAGGTTTGGCATCTCAGCAAAATTAATTGATCTGTTAAGTGATTTCTCTGTGTCTTTACTTCCAAATTGTACCTCTACTCAGCTAGACTTACTCATCAACAGCAACTGTAGTATCTATCACTTACAGCTTCAAGATAGCCCTTCCCCCATTCTCATATTCATTCTCATTCATTCTCTCTCTCTCTCTCTCTCTCTCTCTCTCTCTCTCTCTCTCTCTCTCTCTCTCTCTCTCTCCCTCTCTCCCTCCCTCTCTCCTCTCTCCTCTCCTCTCCTCTTCTCTTCCTCTTCTCTTTCTCAGTTAAGATTCTGGATTATCTTGGCAAACAACACCAACTAAATCATGATTGTAACTGGATTCTCATTTGTCTGAAGTCAGATAAGTGACATTTGTCCCAAAATCATATAGCAATTATGATGTTCACATCTCCCCAGTATATAGCAGCTTGTCACATTCAAAATCCTGTAACAGCTGCTTTCTCTTGACTCCAAGTCAGAGTTAGGTCCTAGAAACAATCTCTCAAAGTAAGACTTTCTTTTGGAACTCTGAGTAGACTTAACTCAGCATAAAACTTTAAAGAGACAGTTTATTACACAAATGCAAGGAGGACACTGCAAAACTAATCCCACACAGAGTTGGGCTCAGTATTTTTTTAAGTTAGATTCATAAGGCAAATTTTCCACTCAATATAGAAATTGCCTCTATAATCTGACATATGGTTATCCTTCCCCTGCTTAAATATTTCCAGTGGGAACTCTTTCATGACCTCACAAAGCATTTGATTTCTTTGAGGCACAGCTTTAATTGTTGGACAATACTTCTTTATATTGAGGTGAAATCACCTTCCAACAAATGCCCACCCATTGGTCCTGCTTTCTGATATTACAGCAATTATGCCTACTCCTTCCATTTAACAGTCTTTTCCATATTTGGATTCAATTATCACATTTTCTGAAATCTTTTCTTTGCTAGGTTAAACATCTCCATTTATTTTATCTCCTGCTCATATTCATTGATTCCCCAGATGCTTCGCTATTCTAGCCACTGTCTTCTGAAAAACTACTTTGGCATTGTCCTTCCTAAAATACAGTTATCAGAATTGAACACAGTACTCCAGATGTGTTCTAATAGGTGAAGAAGACGGTGAAACTACTGCCTTCTTGACACTGCACTAATACTAATGCAGCCTAAGATAATGCAAGTTTTTTTGCCAGTCCTATCACACAACCAACCTGTTTTGAGTTAGCACTCAAGAAAATCCACTAGTCTTTTTTCATGAACTACGTCAGGTTGACTTCATCCTGAGCTTTTGAAGTTAATTGTTTGAACCCGAGTGTCAAACTTCTGTTTTAATTTCATCTTGTTAGTTTCAGTCATTCTAGCCTGCCAAGACTCTTTTGAATCTTGATTCTGTCATCGAGCATATTAGCTAACCTTTCTAGTTCTGTGGCAATTGAAAATTCGATAAATGGTCCTTTGATATCTTCATCCAAGGTAAAGGTGTCGAACAGGACAGGACCAAGGCTAGAGCCCTTATAGCATCCAGAGACTTTCTTTTAGGTTGACCTTGATCGATTAATTAATTCAATTCATGTCAGTTTAATTTAATGCAAGTTTTCTATATAGTCTCTGTTCAAAATACTTTGCTAAATGTTTGGGAGACACACACACACACAACCCACAGGAGCTTATAGTCAAGTAAAAGGATAATGGGGATGGAGAAGATGGATACATTCATATTTATAGAACCATAATGTCTTTGCTGGAGATAATCTCTCTGTTGATAGGGATTACAACAGCTTTATAAATTGGTTGGTAGTTTTTTCAGAGCTCCTGTGGCTGAAACATTCATTACCTTACAAGCAATCTAGTCCTAAGCCTTGCTGAACTTAGCTCTTCTGGTCCTTGGACCACACACACATGGTCAGATTTGAAACATTTGCAGGTTCCTACAGATTTCCAGAGCTTGAAGTCCACTAGCATAGCTTTTAAGAACATATGATCATTTCCACACCATTTTCAGGTACTGAAGTAGAACTTTAGTCGAAACATATCCATGAATAACCATAAAATGAAGAATATGTGAAAGTACATAAGCGGTATCAGAGTAGTATAAGAGAACTGGGAATATTAGGAAAGTCCTAAAGGAAGATATAGCATATGAGCTGAATCTCAAAGAAAGAGAATTATTTTAAAAGGTGAAGTTGTAGGGGCAAGTCTTTTTCCACTTTTAGGAGCTGGTATGTACAAATGTATAGAGGCAGCAAAAGACAAGATGAGATAAAGAAAAGTGAATAAAACAGTTTGAGTGTAGATTATGTGAAGGGCTATAGTGTGAAATAAGATTAAAAAAGTAGATTGCAGTCAGATTGTAAAAGAACCTAAATATCAAAATAAGGAGTTTGCATTTTATCCTATAGGGAATAGAAGCTACAGAGAGTTTTTAAATCATATGATCAGACCAATACTTTCAGATTTCTCCTTAGTGTGAAGATAAGGGAAGAGAATGAAAACAGAAAGTGGGCTGTTACATAGTATAGATGAGACACAGGGAGGCCCTGATCTAGATATGTTATAGTAGATATGAAAAGAAGACAAATACCACAAAATTAGTGGGGAAAACAATTGTATTTGGCAACTGCTTGCAAAGGTATTGGAAAAGTAAGATGACTCTAAGGTCTCAGGATTGTCCTACATCACCAGTAACTGCCTACTGGACATTTCAAACTAAATGTTCCAGGGACAGCACAAAATCAAGAGATAATCACAAAATTCAAGCCTCTTAACTGAATTGTTGCAATGGTCTGCTAGTCGCTCTCCTTGCCCCATCTCTTCCCAATTCAATTTATCTTCCACATAACAACCAAAGTGATTTTCCATATCTACATATCTGACTATATCATTCCTCTACTCAATTTTTCATTTCCTTATTGCCTCTAAAATGAAAAACTCTTCTGTTTGACTTTTAAGGCCCTTTATACCTTGACCTCAACCTATCTTTCCAACCTAATTATAACTAAATTTCTTCCTGTTCTTTATGTTAGAGTCAAATTGGCCTTCTCTCTATTATACACACACACATACACACACTCTACTTTATTTCCTATCTTTATTCCTCTAGCCTAGAATATACTCTCTCTTTACCAACACCTCATAGAATTATTAGCTTCCTTTATTATCCAACTTGATTCCCTTCCCAAATCCCCTGAATTGCAAGTGCCTTGCCTCATTAGCTACCTTGTATTTAAACATTTACATTTATTTTGCATGTATTCCCTTAATATTCTGTGTACATGCATGATGCATGTGTATATATGCATGTTTATATACATATATGCAATACTTATACAATGTAACACACAATTGTGTAAATGTATATGAACATACATAGTAGGTATGTATATATGTGTGTGTATATATATACAATATACATATACATATACATATATATATACACACAAATATAGACGCATGCATATGTATGCATAGCAGATAGGCATCACACTAGGATAGAACACTGGACCTGGCATCAAGAAAACTCATGTTCAAATCCTGCCTCACATACTTACTAGATGTGTGACCTTAGGCAAGTCACTCAGCCTCTGCCTGTCTCAGTTTCTGCATTTATAAAATGGGGATAATAATGACATCTACCTCCTAGGGTGGTTGTGAGATCAAATCACATGATATTTGTGAAATGGTTTACAAAGCTTAAAATACTATGTAAATGCTAGGAAGAAGAGGGATAATAGTAGGAGTAGGAGTAGATGGTATCTCTCTTGAGTTTAAGGTTCTCAAGATCATGGGCTGTTTCATTTTCATCTTTGTATTTTAGCACATATGAGGGAGCTAGGTGGATCAACAGACAGAGCATTGTACCTAGAGTCAGGGAAACGAGTTCAGATCTGGCCTCAGACACTTACTAACCTTGTGACCCTGGGCAAATCACTCAACCTCTGTTAGTTTGCCTTAATTTATTGGAGAAGGAAATGACAAGCCACTCCCATCTCTTGCCAGGAAAACCCCATGGACTGTATGGTCCACAGGGTTGCAAAGAGTTTGACACAGCTGAACAACAACAAATCTTAGCACCTAGCACAGTGCCTGGCATGTAATAGATGCTTAATCCTTCTTAATTGATTGCTGGATGACTGCAACTGAGAAGGCATGGTCAGTAGGAGATATGCTTGTCATTGCTCAAGTAAAGATTATTCAACAAGCAATAAATTCACCTAATTGTATTTAGTCCACATTTCTCTGTCTTGTTCACAGTAATACAATAGATTCTGACAAATGTCCTGACTAAATCAAGATATACTAACTACTACTGCTTATCTGTTCAATGTCTTTCGTCTAGTAGCCTAATAATGCCATCAGAAAAGAAAATGTGGTTAGTTTGTCATGGTGCTCTTAGTGAATCTGTACCAGTTCCTTATTACTGTTTTCTTTTCACAAAACCATTTGTCTAATAGTCAGTTCTACAATTTTGACAGACAATAATACTGCTCACTGGTCTATGGTTTTCAGAAACTTTCCTTTCCCTCTTTTTTGAAAAGTGTGGTATTTTTTGCCTTTCTTCACCTTCTGACACTTCTCATTCTCCATAGTTCCTTATAGATTACCTTTACTGGTACTTTGAACACGTCTAAGTTTTTTCAATACCCCAAGATTTCATTATTAGGGGCTTGGAGACTAGAAATCTTTTAACTTTGTTAGGCAGTCTCTTACCTAAACAAAATTGAACACAGGTCCAACTTTAATTCTCTCTTAATCTTATTTTTTTCCAATTTACCATTTCTGTTTTCCTCTATAAATGAGACAGAACCAATGATTGTCTTCCAGGAATGCAGGCGGTCAAAGCAGAGGCATGCAATAAGATTAAAGAGCTAGAATTTAGGAACTGAGTATCACATAGGAACAGATAGTCTGTGGATTGGGGCAATTTATAATCTGTCTGCCTCCTTCTTTAACTCACCTGGACTAGCTCCCCTTTCTAAATTGGTACGTCTGAATAATACCTTGACCTCAGAAACAAGGTCCCAATTTGAGTCCTCTTTGACTGGCCTAAGAGACACAACAAGAATATCAGGGAAAATATGACTTTGCTCCTGTTCTGGTCACAAAGAATCCATAGAATCATCTTGGACAGGGTTCAGGCAGACATAGAAGAACATAAGAGGAGGCACAGGAATAGACCAAAATCCAAAACTGTATGTTTCTTTCACATTACTTGGATTTGCTGACGGTTGATGCTTGGAGCTCAGTGAATTTGTAGTGCCAGTAAGCTTATTAGTTATGTCTGTTACCTTTTTTGTCTCCCAAAACTGATGTGGTTATAGCAGGATGACTTCATTAATCTCAGTGGACATGGGGGTGAGGATGAGGAGCTCAAATTTAATTAGTCTTTTATTATTCCACAATGTCTCTTACACTCCAGATACTTTCTGGTCATTATCCCTTCCCCACAAAGAAAATGAGATACAAATATAATCCTTTTGTTAAAATAAGATTGAGAAGAGGTTTTATCACTGAAGATATGGCTCTGTCATAAAAGTCTATGTCCCACAGGCAACATTTTCTATTAACAGTGGAAGATTTAACAGATGTCCATTATGAGCGAATGGGATTTGTTCTGATAGTAGCTAGACAATGAGTTCCAGACACAGTTTATAATCCACAGTCTCCTTTATATTTCTGCTGAACAAATAGATCAAGGTTGACTTCTATGTGACACCTGGACAAGCTTTAACTTTAGAGGAAGGCTTCTTTCTCAAAATCCATATTTTTAATCTAGAATCCAACTGAGCTACCATTTCCCTAACCTTAACTCCTATTTAGAGTGTCTGAAAATGTCAGGATTTTCTTGATCCTCAAGGTCACTTTACTTGGGCTGGCTCTTCCCAGAAATCCAATTGCAAAGACAAAAGAAGACATTCTCAATGGAAACTGTTGGTGCAACCCCCAGCTATCTGGCTTAATGGTTTTTTGTGACTCTCTAAAAAGAACTGATCAGTCCTAGAATTACCAAACACATCAGGCATTTTAGGATAACTAAATTGGGATTAATACATTTCAAAGAGGAACATTTCATTTTGGTGGCCATCCGTTTCAGCTTCTTCATTTTAAATTTCCTCTGTTTTCTATGGCTTCATGGGGGCGGGGAGGGGGAGGGGGAAGTTACTGATGAATCACAGGCAGTTATTCATTTAGTGCTATATGAGATACTCTGATGTAGGAAGAAGAGTTGATATGATCCCTGTTTTCAAGAAGCTTATAATTTCAACAGCACATGCACTTGACTGATGCATGCTCCCCACATGAGAAAAGCTAGAGACCCTGCTTCTAGAAGAATCCTTATGACATTGAACCTTGGACAAACTGTGATACATGTGTAGGACTTTCATATCAGGTTGTGGTCCACTAACTCTGTCACTGGAAGAAGTTTTCTTCAACTGGTCGCAGTCAGACTCAATTCTTCAGTTCATTCTATTGGACTTCTTTCCTTTCAGTTTGCCTCCTTAGCTGACTGCATTCAGTGAGAGATAATGCTATTAGGGGAGAGGCCTTTGTTCCTCCACACTGGAGCCTAAATATGACCCCAGGGTCAGCTAAAGACATCAAGAATAGGTGGGAAAGTCTAGAAAAGTCAAGAGGAAGTAGGAGGAAAATAGTATGAGCAAAGAAAGGCAGGGTGTCAATGAACATGATGTGTTGAGGAGGCAGGAAGGAGACCTAATTGGCTAGAATGGAGAGGACAGGTTAAGGAATAAGTCAAAGTGTCTGGGCACTGGGTTGGAGATGATTTTTATGGGAGACCTTGATCGTTACACTGAAGAAGCTAGACTTTATTTGGGAGTCAGGAAATCATCAGAGGTTTCTGAATAATGGAGTAGCATGATGAAAGTAGTATCTTAGGAAGAATAGTATGTTGACCACACGCAGAATAAATTGGGGGAGGGGATAAATGAAGGTAAGGATTTGTAAAAGTTGTCATTTTGGGCACTTGAAGTCCAATATGTTGCTGAGGGTTGTTTTTTATTGTTTGTTTTTTCCCTTAAGTAAGCTGGTCTTCAGGCTCTTAAAAAACACCTTTTTTTTTTTTAAACCATAACTGGTTGAGAGTGTGAATTTTAGAAAGAAATTAATGAAAGGCAGCGATACAGTGTAAGGAGTACAGGGTCTCCAAGCTCTCACACTTACTTACTAGCTATATGATGTGACCCTGGCCACGTCACTTACCAGTTCTCAAGGTCTCAGATTTCTCATCTGTGGCTAAAATGAAGGAGCTGGACTAGATGGCCTTTAAATTTTTCTAGCTCTTTATTGATGATGCTATAAATGTTTTTCTAGGAAGCATTTTCTAAAAAAAAAAAAAAAGAAGTGTTGTTCTTCTGACTTGAACCAATCAGACTTTTACATTAAGCATACTGATGCCAGCCAGAAGCTTTGTGCTGAGTGACCTGATAGGAGCTCAGCAATCTGGATGGCTTAAGGGTTTTTCCAAATTTCTTTTACTATACAAATCCATTTATTGTTTAAAGATATTTGGGAAATATTTTATGAGAAGCTGCTTTATTTTCTAATATTACAGCTCCTAATATTACCTAGGGAGACAGAACACACTTATTATATAATTCTGTAATATTTCTGCCATAGGGATCTATCCAATTTGGTCTTCAGAACCTCATAGGGATGCCTTAAAACAAGTGGGAAGAGAAGAACGTTGGAGGATACCAATTGTATTGCTGCTGTGATTATAAGTAATATTACATTTGTCAAAACCTAAATGGTATTTGTAGAGCCCCATGATAGTGTCCAAATCAACCAAAGTTTGATTGCAGTAACTAATTTGTAAAATTTTAGACAAACTTTTGTGCCCTTTGATGATGACACAAATGAATTATGGTTTCTACTCATTTATTTATTGAAGTATAACCCTTTCTATAACTTGTGAATGAGAAAGTTTGATTTCCAGCATTTCTACATTGGGCTTTGCAGGCTTCTGAACTTCTCAAATATTCACTTTTTCAGGCTTCTTATTCCAAGCAGGTCCCTGTTAGGTTCACTTTTTGGGTAATGGGTGTAACAACAATCTGCTAGTAGCTGCTGTGGCTGTGTAAGACCAACAGTAACCAGCACACAGAGGGCTGCTAACACAGGTTGTTTTGATCTGCTTTACTAAGGAAAGCAATTTTAAGGGGTTAACATTCTCATTTTAATTAAACATACAAATATCATTCACTTAGTTCAGGAAGAAAAGCCAGCACCCTGAACTTCAAAACAAATACAAACAGAAATTACAAACATCAACTGACAGACCTTATCTGATTCAAATCACAATTCATAGTTACCAGAGAATCACCAATATCTATCTGGGTTACAAAGCCGGGGGTCAGTTACTGCTTGCCCAGAATCTCAACACTCCTTCCATGAGTGTGCCCCAAAAGTCAAACTCCAACCTTGGATCTTATGTGTATATATATATATATATATATATATATATATATACACACATATATATATACACACATATATATACATATATATGTATATATATATATATATATATATATATATATATATATATATATATATATATATATATATATATGGGTCTCAGGGCCCTGGGGCACTTGATTACCTCAGTGTTGAAAAGCACTCAAACAGAGAACAGTGAAAAATCCCAGTTAGGGTGTGGGAAAGTTAATCCCTAGTACCACCATTTACAAGTCAATGACTCTTGGTTGTCTTAGTGCTGAGAAACATTCCAAGACAAAAAGATCCCATTTTACTGGCCCCATTCAAACAAAGGCCAGAATCATTAAAGGCACTTAAGAGGAGACCAGCAAAAAGTCCCACCTTAATTACTGATACAATGCCTTAGGAAAACATTCCTGAAATGACAACAAGTAGTAAATATTTTTAACCACCAGGTCAAAGGAAAATGGAATTGATGGGAATAAGGAAGGCCAAACAAATTTTATTCTCCATTGGTCTTTGCATTTTTTTTATTTGTGCATGTTTGTGTATGTAGGTGTATACATGTGTGTATACTAGTGTGTTTACTCACATGCGTACAGCTTACACAAAAGTACAGCACATGTCAAACAACAAGAATTCAAGTGCCTGTTATAGATTAGGCACTGGGGGGATGAAAAGACTAAAACAAAACACATATGATACTCCTTCATAGGGTAGTTGAATGCCAGTACTGATATTGACAGGATTTTTTAAATGTTCAAATGAAATCTTTTCATATTATGATTGAGGGTATTTTAACTCCCCCCTCCCTTGCCTCTAAATATAAGGTCAGGTCTTTGGCCTAATATTTTACTCAGTGTTGGCTGCTTTCATTAAATCTCTCAGGCATTCTAATTAGCACCAAAAGTATATATTGAAGGAAATGAATTTCTAGTTCCCTTCTTGGGGGGGAGGGGAAGAGCACATCCTTTAAAGGGAAGAAATGAAATGTTAAATTGGAAAGGGGAAACCATATTTGCAAATTAAGTGTTCATCCCTGAACATTCTAATTTAGAAACAAAATGATCATAATAAACAACTGAATTAAGAAACTGGATTAAATAGTGAGATATACAGCTTTCAGTATATTGTTGGAATATCAATTTAAATGGAAAAAGCAACAGCTTTTGTTACTGGTAGAAATGTCTCTGGTATTATTTCAGGGGGAGAGAACTCAGGACCTTTTGCTGTAGAACTTTATAATAGACTGAGATTCATTCATTTTAAGAGACTATCTTTTCTACATGGCAAGCTGGACAAAGGCCAAATTCACTTAGATTGATGGCTTCATATTGGAGAGAGAACCATTCCTGTGGAAAACTGAACATCCAAGTCAGAAATTTCTGCTCTTTTCTTAATGGGTAGTGAATTACTTAGTGAGGAATCATTACAAGTTATAGCAAATTCCTCCTTTGAGTTTCAATAAAAACTCTGAGATAAGATCCTAGTAGATTGCTTCAAACATTTGGGATATTGGGAATCGGGTTATTCATAGTATATGGGACAGAATTTTTAAAATAATAGGAGAGACATCTTTAAGAGAAACAAAGTAAATTTATTATACAAACCTTGCAAGACTTGGGCACACCTCCATAAGGGAGGAGGCAAGGTAAAAGAGAACCTGCCTTAATTTATAGTCTTAATGAAAAAGATTCCCACCCACCTCTATCTCTTCTCACCATTGGCTGAGAGGCGGGCTTACAGTCTAGGCACGAAAACTACACAGAGGACCAAGATTGATCCGGTTCGTTCAGGTTTTTCCCTATCAGAACTCAACTGCCAGGGTGGCATCTGAAAGTCTAGGAGGAGAAATGAGATGGGGGAAGGAGAGACCCTTCCCAGAGCAGAGAACAAATAGCTCACAGGAAGTTCATTATCTTCTAACATCTGAGAGAGAGAGAGAGAGGGAAGGGCATGCCTTCCCAAAATTACAAGGCCAAATCCCAGAACCTCTCCATTAGACATACCCTGTGAAGTCTTCACAATTATCCAACCCACACAATAGTGACTGGAGAGGGGAGCTCTTTAGTTTCACTGGTGAAGATTCCACCTGCCTCTCCAAATATTGGGAATAAGTTTTTTAAACTGAATATAATTAGATTACAAATGGGCCCCCAAAGTTGAGAATTATTTTTAATGGATCATTTCTTTTTTTTTTTCAATTTAAAATAGCATGGACCCATAGTCCCACAGGTAGAGGACATGAGATTGGTTAGATATCCTAAATAGTTAAGGGATTTTGATACAGTACTTATATAAAGCTCAAGAAGTTTTCCTAAATTAAGAAACACTCTCTCCCTGTTGCTGGTTCAGAGAGAAATGCATTATGACCTGTACTTTGTTCTCAAAAATCATTAAAGTTATTGGGTTTTGGTAATTTCTCCATTCCTTAGCCAATCTCAATCTACTTGCACAGGTACTCCTCTCAGCTCTTGGCTCTGATCAGATCAGTCACACCTCCTGTTTTCCTCACTCCTTTCCAGGCTTGGTAGGAAAAGTGTGATCTCTGGTATAGTTACAGTTCTTTGTCTCAGCTGAAGATCTTTCTAAGGTCATTAAAGCCTCAGAAACTGGGGCTTTCTGGGTAATGTGTGTGTCCGTACTCTACTGTGCCAGATTTCCATGATTATCATCTATGGGATTCTGGGTAATATGTGTAGCTACACTCTACTGTACCAGATCTCAGTGATCAACATCTAGAGAAAGTCAGAGGCTCAGGCTACATTAACATGCTTTATTATGAACATAATATTGACTGTCAATATAGCTAACTCAACTTGCTTAGTACCTGCTTACATTAATTAAGTTCATGACAAAATATTACAAAAGCTTTTCAGTTATTTCAACTTACTCTCTATTAGGATGATTTCTCCATTCCTATTTACTTTTTCTCTTATATGCCATGGTTAGTATGCAAACTGTTGTGGTCCTGGGTTATTTTTTCATTTTTTAATATTTTATAAATATCTTTACAGCTTTATTTATATTCCTCGCATGTTCTAATTGCATTGTAGTTTTTCATTTCATTAATGTAATGCAATTAATTTAGGTATTCTGTTATTTTCCAACTTTTAGATGGTTTCCTTTTTTTTTTACAACCACAAATAATTTTATTATGGAAATATTTGAACAGTTTTTTTAGTTGTCTGATTACATCTTCAAAGTATACTAAAAATGGTAGGATCATGAGATCAAACAGATTGAATTTTTAGACATTTTTATTGCTAAAAAGTATTAATAGCTAGAAAAGGATAGACACTGGACCTTTGATTTCACTGATATAAGGAATTCCTAAATTAATAAAAAATACTTTTACCAGTGCAGGTTGCCACCTTCTGTAGAACTTGTAATCTTGGAAAGTTGCTTGGGGTACTGAGCAGTTAAGTGACTTGCCCAGAGTTACAAGACCAGGATATGTCAAAGGCTGGTCTTGAAATCATGTCTTCTTGGCCATCTCTCTATCCACTATGCACATTGCCCCTCTGATCTATCTCTGATAATAACTGGTCCTACTCAGAGATCATATGATTTAGAGCTAGAATGAACTTTAGAAATCATATAGCTCACCTCCACCTTTTACATGCTCAGGAAATTGATATGATTTGCTGAGTGTTACACAAGGAGAAACCAAACAAAGCCAAGATTCAGACTCATGTCCTCTTGATTCCAAATCCAGTCCATTTTTCACTGCATCTTGCTTCCTATTCACAATCTCATAGGAAACAGTTCCTGGGAGTGAATCCCTAAGAATAGAGTTCTGGACTCAGGCATAGAATAATAAATGAAAAATGTGTGGATAGTGGCATTTTCCTGGTGCCCCATTATTTATACTCACTAGGTAGCCACCTATGCCTAAGGCTGCCCCTTTGATTAGCTTAGGACTTTGCTGTCCATGCCCTTGCTTTATTTTTACATGCTTCTCTTCTAGTTCTCCTTTATATCAAAAAGTTACCATCTATATTTCAAACAACACTTGCATTCACTCAGCTCACATTACTTTTGTTTGAATGATGGTGTTTATGAGTCATTTTTTTAGCTCTTCTCAAGGTTAGGGGATGAAATGGTACCCCTCTGCATGCCAAGCTATTCCTAAGATTGTGGCCATCTGGGAGAGAAGGAGCCTGCTCTGCTATCAACATAGAGCTATTCCTCTGATCTAGTCAGATGCCTTTGAGAATCCTCTTATAAGATGTTTTACCATGGCTAAAACTGTCACTTATCACTATGTCATTAAATTGCTGACATCAACAGTGTTAGGTCTCCTATTTGCTCAGTATGTGTCCCAATAGAAGTCTAAACATCTGGGGGCGGCTAGGTGGCACAGCAGATAGAGTACTGGCCCTGGAGTCAGAAGGACCTGAGTTTAAATCTGTGATCTTAGGCGAGTCACTTAACTTTGTTTACCTCAGTTTCTTCATCTGTAAAATTAGCTATAGAAGGAAATGGCAAACTACTCTAGTATCTTTGCAAAAAACTGAAATGGAGTCATGAAGAGTCAGACATGGTTGAAAAACAACTAAACAACAGATGTCTAAGCAAGCAGGCTTTCATCATTGGAGAGGTAAAGCTCAACTAACAGTTTGAATAAAAGGAAAAGGAAAATCTGAAATATCAATCAGGGAAGGTAGACCTGGTGGGAAAATTCACTGGGGGAAAAGGGGTGGGGGGGATGGGTGGAAACTACCTGCCCTTTAATTCTGATAGAAGCGTATCAATGATCCTGATAAAATTGCTTATCCAGATGTGCTGCCTCTGGCAGATGCAAGCCTCACAGACACAAAAAAGGTATAGTAGAGCAGTACACTAACAATGAGAATACCGAACTGAAGCCGAAAGTTACATGGATAATTTATTCAATTCATTTTCCAATAGTCTTTCCTGTGTGCCTAGCCCCAAATGTTTCCAAGTAGGGAATAAGAGAAAAAGAAGACATAGTTCCTGTTTGTTGATTGGTTGGCTTTCCCAAAAAGCTTATAGTGGGGAAAGGCAGTATATGAGAGTCCGTACAATATAGCAGAAAGGTAGTAGGTTTGAATTCTGGAGACCTAAGTTTTAAAAGCATGGCTAAGTAGAATTCTGGAGCTAGGAAGGACCTTAGAGGGCATCTAGTCCAGGTGTTTCCATTCTGGGGAATGCATACTGCTAGAGGATTCAGGAAGTTGTCAAGGGATAGGAAAAAAAAAGTTTGATAAAACCATATATTCTATTGAAATAAATTTCTTATTTCTTATGAGCATGTACATAATAAAATCCAGAATTTAATTCCTTTCTTATTGAATGAGTACAGGAAGTTCATTTTTTTAAGAACACGGGGATAAAAAAAAATTTCTGAAACCATGATCTAGTCCAACCCACTATTTTGACATATCGAACAATGTCAGCATGCTGACATTCATATGTTCAATTAGTTCAGCAATATTTATCATGATTGTATTTATTCTGTACTAGGAATTGGAAATATATTTTTTAAAAATAATGAGGAAATGCTTTTTAATTCATTCAAAAATAAAAGCTTCTAATCTCAAGAAGCTTAAGTTTTGTTGGTAAAAAATAAACATGTATATAGATAAGTAAATACAACCTATATTCAGAGTGTATATATAGCACTTTTGTAGGTGCTAACAATTTGGGGAATCCCAAAAGATTTCAAATCTTGAGCTGAGCCTTGAATGGATCCAGGAATTCCAAGAGGCAGAGATGAAGAGGAAGAAGCGTGCAAGTTTGGGGTGGGGAGGGCTGAGTCTTTACAAAACCAAGAGAGGAGAAGAAAATATGTATGGGGAATAGGAAGTAGTCCACTTTGGTTGGAACAACAGTTGAGGGGAAGTCTGGAAAGAGAGGCTGGAGACAGATTGTTAAGGGCTTTAAATGTCAAGCAGAATGGGCTTAGCATGGTTAGAGGAGGCTTTGTGGAATTATTTCAGCTGGGAGAACAACAGCATTCCGGGGAAGAACAACTTAGAGTCAATTGGATTCAATGATTCTCCTCAAGATGGTAGAGTTAGTGGAAGCAGAAAAAGCCAGGTCTCACCCACCTACTCCGTTAAGGATATTTTAAAAGGGCATTACACCAGGAAGTAATCAAGAAATCAGAGGAATTAAGTGCATTTTTACAACCTAGTTTACAAAGAGACATACAAGACTATGGGCGCTAGGGAAGATGTTGTTGTTACTATAATTATCATCGATATGACCATATATTATTGTTATTGCATCTAGAAAAATCTGGCCAGTAGCACAGACATAAATCTTCTGGCATGGACCAGGGGCAGGCCAGGAAAGGCTAGAGCCCAAAGCTATGTGAGGGGACAGGGAGACAGGAGTCCTTGAAACAGTCTGGCTAAGGACGGAACTCTGACCATGAACTTAAGTTTTGAAGCCTGGAGGGAAAAACGGACTGGTGATCAGGCTTACCATAAACCATCAATCTCACAATTCCCCCACCCTAGTGCAAGCTAAGCTGTATATACTTGCCCAGCATATTGAGCTGCCCAGCTGCTCCTGAGATGCTTGAGGAACATTGTGTTCATTATTGAGATCCCTGATAATACAATTTGGTAACAAAAAAAGATTCTGGTGTTCCTGTAGGAAAGGCACAGAACCTGGACCTGATATAAAGTCCCAATTCAGGACGTAAGACTAGAAAAAACAGATTTGTCAACAAAGAAATAATATGAAGTCAAGGATTCTCAAGACACAAAATTAAAAGATGAGAGTAATTCCACATCCTCTAAAAGAAAGTCCACAAAGAAAACCACAGATTTGCCCTAGGCTCTGCTGAATTCCCAGAGGAAATGAAACAAGAAAGGAAATGAAACAAGAAAGGAAATGAGAACTCTTGGGGGAAAATGGGTTGAAAAAATTAAAATCTTAGAAATGGAGGTAAAAAAATCTTCATAGACATCCTGACAATTAGATTGAACCAGACAGCTATCAATGGCAATAGGAAATACTCAATAATAATAATAAAATAATTGAAAATATCAGAAAAAGTAAATCATCTATCAAAAAGAATTGCTAGAGAAATAATCTAAAAATCATTGTACCGCTGGGAAACCCATAACCATTAAAAAGTCCTACATGACATTTTTCAGTGAAAACTTCTTATACCTATTAGAACCAGAGGGAAAAGTAAAAATAGAAAGAATCTACCTATCACCCCAAAAAGGAACTCTAGCATGAAGATGTGCAGGAGTGTTATAGACAAAACCAGACCTTCCTGGTCAAATTAAAAAAAAAAGAACTGCAAGCAAACAGAAAGAAGCTCAAATACCAAGAAATCAATAGTCAGAATCACATAATCCCTGATAACTACCACCACAAAGGAGAGGAGAGCTTAGAGTATGATATTCCAAAAAGCGAAAGATAAATGCTTGCAACCCGAATAAGTTGCCCAGCAAAGATGATTATGATTTTATAGGGGGGAGATAGACCTTTGGTGAAATAGAAGACTTTCAGGTATTCTCAATTATGATTCCAGAGCTTAATAGATACTTTGAAATGCAAACACAGGAGACAAGAGAAATGTAGAAAGGTAAATACACTTGAGCAATTCAAAGCGAGAAATATTACCAGCTTTTCTGTTTAGCCTTTTGTCCATTTTTACTTTTCAGAGGAAAGGAAGAAGAGAGGAGGGAAAGAAAGGAGAGGAGGGAAAGAAGGGGGAGGAGGAAGGGAGGGACACAATTGGGTAACAAATGTTTATTCCTAGACCTGTCCATGGATTTGCCTTGTGAGAAGTTAAAATCAGAGCCAAACAGATCAAGTGACAGAGACAGCAGTTGTACAGGCAGCAGCTACAGCTACGATGGAACTATGCTTTTCAATGAAAGCATGAATGAATGAAGGAAGGAAGGAAGGAAGGAAGGAATACTATAGTGTGTGTACATGTATATAAAATATAATCTCTATATATAATATAAAATATATGTGTGTATATATATACATATATATATACATATACATACAGTGTGTATTTATACACAGAGACATATACACGGTAGCATGTATTCATTCATCTCACACACACACACACACACACACACACACACACACTCTAAAACAGGGGTATAAAAACCAGCATAAAGAACCCAGGGGCGCAGAGATATGAGGCCATACATAGGAAGAATTGGCAATGACTTCAGGCAGTGCCAACTGTGGAAGTCCAGGGGAAAGGTTGCAGAATGCTTGTGCCTTATTTCCTTCTCTTCTCCCTCTCTATATCAAAGAGATGAAAATGGACTGGAAGAAAGAGGGTCTTTTCAAAGGGAGGGATGACCAAGCTGGGTCTGAAGTTGGGTAGTAGCCATGTTAGTGAATAGAAGGATTACTAGGATTGTTAACCTGGCTGAATGGAAGGGGGGGTGCCCTTCAAAGAAATAGGGAAGTTAAGAAGAAAGAGGATTGTTTGGTTTTGCCAGGGGAATGTGGAGATAAGGAGCCCCACTTTTGGTATATTGAATTTGAAATGCCTTACAGATATCCAAGCAAAGACATAAAGCAGAGGAAGTTGAAGGTAAAATAATTAAAACTGTTTTAGGAAAATCACTTTGGTGTACCTGGAATGTAATAGGTGTTTAATAAATACTGGTTGACAGCTATAGGATGGATGGGTTAGAGAGGTGAGAGACTTGAGTCAGGGCAGATGGTTTAAAATTGCCTGATCATATTATTTCAGAGCTGAAAGGGACCTTAGAGATCTTCTGGTCCAGTTTTCTCTAGTCAAGCCCTTTTGTCTGACATATGAGAAAATGAAGCCCCAAGAAGTGATTCCTCAAAGTCACGCAGGTAAATTAATAGTAAGAATCGGAACTAGACCCCAGGTATATTGATTCTTGGGTTTCTCCATAGTCTTTCTATGATAGAGAAGTTCATGTTTAAATTTTCAATTCTACAACCCTGTGATTTTAAATGTTGCATATCTCATCAGAGACATATCTGCCTTCTAGAAATATTTTCTTTGGATTTGCCTATGCTTCTCTTCAAGGCAGCTGGATGGCATCGTGGATAGAGGTCTGGGCCTAGAGTCAGGAAGACCTGAGTTTAATTCTAGCCTCAGACACATATTAGCTGTGTGACCTTGGCTAAATCATTTAACCTCTGTTTGCTTTAATACACTGGAGAAGGAAATGGCAAACCACTCTGGTATCTTTGCCAAGAAAACCCCAATGGACAGTATGGTCCACAAAGAGTCAGACACAACTGAACGACAGCGTACCTCTTCAGCTCAGTTAGCTGGAATGGGTGAAATTGATCAAATTGCCTCCTTACTATGTTCAAAAACACTGTAATGGGCACTGGAGGAAGAATGAAAAAAAGACACAGTATCTGCCCTCGGGGGTAGCTAGGTGGCATAATGGACATCTGTATGCCTGGAGTCATAAAGAAATGAGTTCAAATGCAGCCTTAGACATGTACTATGTGTGTGACCCTGCACGAGTCAACCTTTGTCTCAGTTTCCTCAACTGTAACATAATGATAATAGTAGCACATAACCTGAGGTTGCTATGAGGATCAAATGAGATAATATTCTAAAGTGCTTAGCACATAATAGGCTTCTAATAAAGAGTTATTTCCTTCCTTCCATCTTTCCTCCTTTTCCCTCCCTTCCTTCCTCTGCTCTTCCTTCCCTTCCTCCCTTCCTTTTCCTTCTTCTCTTGCTTCCTTCCTTCCTTCCTTCCTTCCTTCCTTCCTTCCTTCCTTCCTCCCTCCCTCCCTCCCTCCCTTCTTGTCTTTATCCTTTTCTTTCCTCCTTTCCCTTCTCTCCCACCCTTTCTTCTCTTTCTTCCTTCTCTTTCTTCTTTCTTTCTCCCTCCTTCCCTTCCTACCTCCTCCCTCCCTCCCTTCCTTCTTCCCTCCCTCCCTTCCTCTCTGCCTCCCTCCCTCCCTCTTTCCCTCCTTCTCTCCCTCCTTCCTTCTCTCCTTCCTTCCTTCCTTCCTCTTTTCTCCCTCTGTCCACATAGGGAATCATACTGCTCTGCCCAAAGGAATAAACATTTTGATCGCTCAAACCTCTGTATTGGCAATGAAAATGGGCTCTTAGCACTTAATTCAACCAAGTGCCCTTGAAGAGTTTGGCCTTTATTTCCTTGATTAAATTAGGAGTCCTTGATGACCTCCTTGCCTCAAGGGAAAGCCTAGTTTACCTGGGTTTGAGTGATATGTTTGTGACATCAGAGGCTTTTAGACCATGTGGATTTAAGTCACATTTTTGTGACGATTTTAGGTAACGTGGATGAGTCGAATGTGTGACTCATCCTTGACCCTGAAAAAGATATAAAACCAGGGGTTGGCTTTCTTTTTTTGGAGCTCTGACCCACAGCAGGCCTGTATTGCATGACTCTGGGCCAGCCCTTGTCCAGCTCCAGGCTGAACTAAGATGTTGGTAACTATGAATTGTATTTAGTCTGTCTGTTGATCTTTGTAATTTGTTTGTATTTGCTCTGAAGTTCAGGGTCCTGGCTTTTTTCCTTCAACTGAGTGAATGATATTTATATACTGGATTAAAGTAAGATTGTTAACCCCTTAACGTTGCTTTCCTTAGTAAAGCGGATCAAAAGTACCTGGGCTTGCAGTGTTCTGTGAGCTGGTTGTTGTTGGTTTTACACCCCCACAGCAGCTGCTAGCCTGATTGTTGAAACAAATGGCGTAAGTCGGAAGGATTCGCATTTTAAAAGGAAAAGTATGGCGTTTTGGTGTACTGGGGTGGCTGAATGTTTCCCAGTTTTTGGATTGCTTTTTGTACTTGGGGTGGCTATGGTTCTATGGAGCCCCAGGAGCCTGAAGGAAAACATGTGGTGAAAGTGGGAGATAATCTGGGAGATAATCCCTCCTTCCCTCTCCCCATGGTACTCCCATTAGTGGGGAAGGGTTGGATGGATTATCTCCCAGATGGCCACTCGTTTTATGCCAGATTGTTGAAACAAACATCAACAGACAGACCAAATACAATTCATAGTTTTATATCTTTTTTCAGGATCAAGGGTGCGACTCACCCACGTGACCTAAACTCTTCAAGGGCACTTGGTTGAATTAAGTGATAAGAGCCCATTTTGATTGCCAACACAACCTCTCAAGACATCTTGGGGTTTACAGGTTAGATTTCTTTCTTAAAGAATATACCTCAAACCCAAGTCACTCTAGCTTTCATTAATTGGCCAAACAGTATGTCCCAGCCCAAGCCTTACTTGATCATCACTTGAACTCTGATGGCTCAGAGTGTAAATAGCAATTGTTTCTGTTTTGGCCAGAAACCCTGAGGGTCTTCTCCTCCCAGAATAATTTTTTAACTAGATAAAAGAGACATTTTTTCCCTCATTTCTTACCTAGCCTTGATCACTGAATAGGCATTGCCTCAATAAAACTGAGACCTGGGAAAGACCTTAACTTAAAAAAGCCAAGGTCTCCTACTGCATTTAGGGCCATCTCCAGCCATCCTGTTCTATATCTTGCCACTGGACCCAGATGACTCTGAAGGAGAGAGTGAGGCTGGTGACTTTGCACAACCCTCCTTCACTTAAATCTAATTCACTTGTACCACTTTCCTGACGTCATGGTCCTTTTTGAGGACAAAGGACAAACAACAACAGCAATGTCATACAATACAAAGTAATATAAGAAGAGAAGAGGACATAAGCAACAAATGCACCCAAATGAATCCTAGATTACATATACAGTGTTTTTGTTGTGTAAACTGCCATGTAGCCCCAGTTCTGCCCAGTCTCTGAGAAGTAGCCCCTGATATCTGACATGCTTAGATGAGCGTACATTTCTAGAGCATAATCATCAACATCTAGTAACTCTTAGGCACCTGTGTCAAGGACAGTGGAAGATGCTAATAATCTCATCAATTTGGAAGAGTTTCCAAGAGGCCTGTAAGCAGAGCCTTGCACAAGCTTCCAGGTTTCTTATTGCATCTTCTAGCCCAACAGCAGGAAAGAGAGAAGACTGTCAATCAAAGTCCTCTACTCCCTCCAAAAAATTATAATAATAGGATATCTTTCCATTGGGACTAGTGAAAATCTGGCTGTGCTCTAGGAAAATGCAGCTCAGTCTTTTGTACCATCTGCTATACCTTGTGTTGAGATACCAACATGGTACATGGGCATTGCTCATCTTATTCAGGATTCTTTCCTGTCTGTCTGTGGGGAGGAAAGAAAGGCAGGGAGAACTTTACCTGTTATGTTTTCAGCTTGTGTGTCTCTCTATATCCTTAATTTGCTTTGTCCTAAATAATTATCCTATACAAGGCAATCAACAGATATTTATAGAATAGTTACTAAAATAATAATGATAATACTGATAATAGCAATGCATGACAGTTGCTCTGTGATAGGTCCTGTGGAGGAATCAAAAGAAAGAGGAGACATGGCCCTTGTCATGCCTGGACATGAGTAGCAACAGGATATGATTAGTCAGATGGGAAGCAGGGCTGGAAGGAAGCCAAGCACCTGTGAAGGTCTTAGCCATGCAGACTGCAACAAAACTGAAGGTCAGAAGAGGGCCAACTCCGGTAGTCAAAAAGATAGGTCAGGATAAAGAGAGAAGCAAGAGCCCTCATATCCAGGAGCATACAGAAAATCTGAAAGCCAGGAAGTCAAGAAGGTAGGAAAGAGTAATTATGACTTCTGAGGTAAAAATAGGCAATGTTAAGAATCCTAAAAGTCCTGGGAGATGAGATACACCACCAGCAATCTCTTGATTCTAAAAAAAAAGATAATTTACTTCTGTGTAGGTGAGGGTACTCAGAAGTATTTAAAGAGGTAAGTCTTGACCTACCATCTTAAAGATGGATAGGACTTGAGTGGGTAGAAGGTTGGGGAGCAGACACCAACAACAGAGAGGTAAACCAGAGTGGGGCAAGTCCAAAGAAGGAGCCAATTAAATAAATTGGGGTAGCAAATGGTGGCTGCCCAGGATGCAGTTCAGTCAGTCTTATTAGAGCATCTTTTATTTGGTTGGGGGTAGGGAGGAGGGACAGGTGGGGTATAATAACCAAGACTTTCCCTTCTGCTTGAGTGTTGAGCTATAAGGAGCTCTCAGAGAAGCCTAGTTTTGAATTCACTTTTGGGATCTTGCTGTCAACTAAGAGCCCTAAGTCTTTTTCAAACAAACGACTTTTAAATGAGGTCTCCTCCAATCTGCATTTGCACAGCTAATTTTTAAAAAGGAAGGGCTTTACCTTTCTCTATATTCAAATTGATCTTACAATTTTCATGCCAGTCTGTTAAATAATCTGGGATCCTAATTCTGTACTGATTCAATGCAGTTCCAGAGCACATGACCAATGGATAGAAATGATTGGGAGGCAGATTTTAACTCAATCTAAAGAACTTCATTTTATTTTTGGCAGATAGAGCTTTCCAACAATGAAATGGGTTTTCACATGAATTAGTGAGTTCTGTATCACCGATAGTATTTAAGTAGAGGTTTTGCTGATTACCTGTTGTAATGCCTTAGGGTGATTGTAATGCATGAGGTGTGATTTTGACTATATAGCCTCTAAGGGAAGTCTTATAACTCCTTCCATCCTATGGCAGTTGAGAGAGCACTGGATTTTGAATTTAGAGATGATGGGTTTGATGCCCACAGCTATTATTTAACACCAATGGGAATTTGGTCAAATCATTTAACTTCTCTGGGGCTCAGTTTTCCCGTCTATATAATGAACAGGTTGGACAAGGTCAGAGGTTTTTGTCTTTTTATAACATAGACTCCTTTGGCAGACTGCTGAAGTCTACGGACCTCTCCTCGGAATAATATCTTTTAAGTAAATACAATAAAATACAATTATATTGAATCATTCCATCAGAAAAAATTAATTCGTGGACCCCAGGTTAAGAACCTTGACTAGATGATGTCTGAGGTCCTGTCCAGCCAGTCTTATGATGTCAGACACTCAGCACTTGATTGTTGAATACTCCCTGGATTCAGATGATATGCTTATCACTATGAGGCAAATAAAAAAAAAAAGGAGAAGCCAGGGTCTCTGTCCTTGAGGAGACAGGACATACACAGGAAACCATTATTATGGAAATATAATTATATAGGACCAAGTATAATCAAGTGCTAGATGTGTTTTTAGATTGTAAGTCCTTCTTTAGTCATTCAGATAGGTGAAGATCTGTGTGGTTTGGAATAGCCAAATGTCCCCATCTATCTCACCACCCTCAATTCTATTGAAATTACTGGGCTTAAGTGCAGTGATCTATCAAAGACTGCTGAGGGAACCCACTGAATAATTTGTGTATTTGTACTATCTTTTTTCACTGTTGCAGGTGTTTGAGGTTTTTAGGAAGTGATTTAAAAACAAGAGATAAAGAGTGCCATTATTTTCCAAAAATGCAAATGGGCAGCTTTGTTCCCAATTGATGCAAGGACTATTATTTGTTGTTCCCAATCTAAAATACAATGAAACTTTATTTCCTGCAATCTCTCTCATACAAATGACATTCCTAAATGCTTAACTAGATAAGGTAATATAAGACACTGGGCAGTATATTGCTGGAAACAGTGGTTGAAAGACATTACAAGCTGAATAAATTTGTGCATTTCTCTCCAAGGCCAATAATGGAGCGAGGGGAGAATTAAGAAGCAGAGAGGAGGGAGAAACTTTTTATTTTGTGCAGGTGTGCAAGCCAATTCTGAGATTTCTATAAAGCTGCAGAGCAAACAACATTAAGCACTCTGGCTCCAATGGACACTCTCCACTCTGGCAAACTTGTGTTATTTTTACAACTGCAGTAGGCCTTCCTCGCTCCAAGTTGGTCTTTTCTACCAACTTCTGCAAAGATGTTACCATTTACAAAGTTAGAATAAGCCTTTTCCACTCCATTAAATTTTAACATTTCACATTTCCAAGTATTTGGCTACTAACACAGCATTACTTTTAATGAGAAAACACAAAGCTGATTTCTCGCCAGCTGTCAAAGCAGAATCACTTGACGTTAAATCTATCAGTAAGACAGAGGGAGAGAGAGAAAGAGCTTTAAAGTGACATTAATGACTTAATGAAAACATGTTTGTTAGAAAATATATAGACGCTGCATATTTACTATTTGGAAGACAATAAATTACCCTAGAGACTTTTCTATTCCCTTGACTTTGAACGTGATTCCCAAATATTGGAAACAATGCCACCCCCTGTGAATGCAATTCGCTATTTTTAATACTGACTACATCACAGATTCTCCTCCCATCCTATTAGAGAACTACTGATTACATTGTACTCTAATTATTGAGCTCTTGACTCAGACCATTAGAAACCTCTTTTTTATTTTTTATGCATGATATGAATTGATTATGATTTTGATCATTCTTCTAGAAATGCCTGATGGATTTGGGCTGTCGCACAAATTTAGTGCTAAAAGGAACCTTCCAGATCATTTAGGAAATCCTCTTACATTATAGATAAAGAAACTGAGGCCCAGAAGTGAAATCGATTACCAAGGTTTCATAGGTAGTAAATAGATGTGCCAGAATATGGACCAAGTCCCCTTGCTTCAAATCCAGAACTCTTTCCACTCGGCCATTCATTCCCCTTGATTTGTGATATATAGATCTGCTCAAAGCTCTTTGGTGTCTTAACATTGCCCTTTTGATGCTCATTTAGTCATTTCAGTCGTGTTTGACTCTCCTTGACCCCATTTGAGGTTTTCTTGGGAAAGATACTGGAGTGGTTTGCCATTTCCTTCTCCAGATCATTTTACAGTTGAGGAAACTGAGGCAAACAGGGTTAAGTGACTTGCCCAGGGTCACACAACTAGTAAGTGTCTGAGACCAGACTTAAACTCACAAAGATGAATCTTTCTGACTCCAGGCCCACCTAACTGTCCATTCAGTGTCTTCCCCATTGCCCTACCCTAAGCATAAAATATAAACTCGTCATCAAAATGCCATACAAATTTGGTTTGAAACTACTTATCTAGAATTATTTCATACTAACCCCCTTTGTATAATCCACACATCAGTCAAATTGTACTTGTAATTGGTCTCTGATTTCATTCTATCTTTCACTCTTGTTTACTCATGCAGGCTGGTCCCCATACCTGCATTAGACACCCCCTGCCCCCAAATCTCTGCCTTTTGAAATCCTTCTTTTTCTTCAAGACCTTCTTTCATGAAAGCTGCTCTGATCCCTCAGCTAGAAAATTATTCCTCCTTAACTTACTAGAAGGTGCACTAGATTTAGAGTCAGCAGGCCCAGGTTTGGATGCTGCATCTGGCACTTGCTCCTTAGTTAAGTCTCTTCTTTAGACTGGTTGGCTCATATATAAAATAGATAATGTATCTCCAAGGTCCTTCCCAGCTATGAATCCTATGAATGATCCTAACACTTCGACTGTACACTTGTCACATTCCAGCTTTTATTACAGTTATTTCTGCTCATGTCATGCCACCCTCTTGGAAGACAAGGACATTTTCCATCTTTTGCCTGACTAGTGCCTAACACAATACACTGCCTATAATAAATGTTTGTGGAATAGAAATAAGAGCATTAAAGTCCTTTCCCATTTTCACTTTGGGTATTGAGTAGTTACAACCCTTCTAACAAAAAAATTATTTCCTTGGAACAGAATCTCATGGCCTAGTAGTCTTCCATGTACCTTAGATTGGTATCTGATGAAAGAGTGTTGTAAAGAGAAACTGTAGCCTGTAAGGTCTACGTTCTAGCCTTTCCCTTGCTCCCAAGTAGCGCTGTGATCTTAAAACTATGACCAATCCTCCTACCCCCTTCACTCTGGCCTGAAATGTTATGAAAATAAAACGAATCTCTGTTTTTGACAGTTGACATAAAGTTGATAGTGATGACCCCTCACTTTTTTCCGTCATCCAGTTAGACTTCACGTGCAATAGATTTTAATGTTGGGTGATTGAATGGTTTTTTGACCCTAAGTTATTAATGCTACAAATTGATGACCTTTTCATTTAATTGACTTTCAGAAAAGGCTTTAGGTTTACTGTGGTAATTACAGTGATACCATGACAAATTTATGGCTGGCCCTGGAACAAAGGTCATGAGGGAGATGACAGGACTAGAAGACACAGACATCAGTCAGAAGCTAAAGAATTGGGACAAGGAGTTCAAAGGTAGGCAAATCCACAGATTCAAGGGTGGCCAAATACCCTAGGTTAGAGAGTAAGTAGTGTTCGAATGTAGACAAACACTACTAAAAGATCAAGGTCCCAACAACCAAGAGGACCATAATATATTATAAAGAACTTGAATTAAGAGTCAGGAGACCTAGGTCTGAGTCTCAATTTTGCCATCCATTTGTGAGTTAGTTTTAGGAACTAATTTCTCCTCTCTGTACCTCAGTTTCCTCATCTGTGACTTCTAGCTGTTGATAGATCTAAGAATTTAATTATTTGATAATGTGAACCTGATTCTGAATGAAACTGTTAATTGGCCAAGATCTTCTGAAAGAATCCCTGTTGGACCCCAATGGGTTAAAGGAAGTCCTGCTCCTGTAATCAGGGAAGTAAGTGGCTGCACCTGACTGGGTGATTGAGGGTGAGTTCTTTCTGAAGTTGGAAGAGATCTCTTCTAGCCAGGATGCAGGTTTTAATGACCCCAAGGGGTTTCTGCAAAGTCATTGTTAATTAATTGTTGCTGAATAATTTGTTACTATAGTAATTGTTTTTGAGGTTGATATCTGCTAAAAAGCTTTCATACTCTAAAAGTCTTCCATGTTCAGCAGAGAGATGTGAGGCTTGTCTTTCCTCTACTGCTTTTCTTCTCTTAATGTCATAGTGGTTTTTTTGTTAGTTTGTTTTAAGGTCAGAGAGTAATTCTTAGCACCCTAGGAAGGAACAGGAGATGAGCTAAATTTGATTATTTGGGTATTACCTGCCTGGTTTCTTCCCTATTTTTACTATAGGACAATTTCAACCAAGCATCTGGTTAAAAGTACTTCTATAGGGCATGAAGACAGCCATTCAAAAGATGAAAAAACTGAGTCAGTAATCCCGATGTTTGGCATGGACAGTGCTCACCATGTGAACATCTGAAAACACCCAGATAATCTGCATGTCATGTATGCTTATCCTAAATCAGCTACACTGCTACACAGAAGTCAAACTTTCCTGTTGTTTCACAGATAACACACAGGAGGTACTGGAGTTTCTGGACTCCAGCCTCTAACAGGTTCACTCTTGATCTGGTCAGATAGGAAGGACAGGAAGACAGCTTCGGGGATGGGGGGGCGTTAATAATCTTTACTTTATTCTAGTCTAGTCTTCTCAGAAGGGCTGCTGACAATGAGAGCACTAGCTCCTACAGCATTCCCTAATCACCTTTCTTGCAGGGGCAGGCGAGAAGGGTGGGCAACTACTCCTACATTTGATGGGGTCAATCAAGACAGCCACAGCTTGTTCACTCCCCCAAATCCCCTGAAGCCTTGATGGGGGCCGGTTGAGGCAAACATAGATTCCCCTATGGGTTCTCTGTGGATTCCCCCCTCACTGACCAGTGCCCACCTGCTTTATAGAATGACAGACAAAGAAGGCATCTAGCCAACATTAAGCTCACATGTTCACTTTAGCAATATCATCACTCTGTGCAAGTGTAGTAAACATCAATTATGTCACCCCCATATCTCATGGTGCAGTCTCGGTAGGACTGTCTGTCACTATAAGGCTGGGAGTTACTATCTAGGATCCTTGGGGCTATTCTAGGAGCTATTATCTAACACCTGGAAACTAGACATTGCCATGGACATGGATCCTGAGAAACTAAACTCTAAAAAGGATAACAAAATCCTCCTTACAATCACTTACGATTAAGATTCCTTAAGTGTGACTATACCACCCCAGAGCAAAAGTGATGCTACTGATCTTCACTTTCCCTACTCCATCATAAAATCAGGGGAGCCACAGAACCTGCTTGAAAGCTAAAACTGACTTATCTTGATCATCTTTCATGTTGTACATCAGATTTCCCCTTTCCCTTACAACCTAGAAACAGCACATCACTTCTTTTCCTTCATAGAATAGCTATGCCCATTCCTCAAAAAAAAGCAAACAAAAACAACTTGTAGCTTAATATAACTGCCATCAGTCCAAACTTGTAGGATTGTGTACTGTACTGTCCTTTAAAGCAATGTTTATTTGGTCTTCTACCTATTTCTTGTGAGCTTCATATATTTTTTAAATTAATGACAGTTGTTTTTAACTCCTATTACACTTCATCATTTGTAACATCTTGATTTTTTTTCTTGTCTTCATTTCCTACTAAACTGCAAACTTCTTGAGGGTAGGGTATTTGTCATTTTTCACCTTTATATCCCTAGTGTCTAAAACATGACCTTGGCTCATAGTCACTTAATGCAAATTGCTTAAATTGAACTGAATATCATGGCTTTCTCTTTTTCCATATTGAACAGCAACAATAAAAAAACCTTCTCTGCCTCAACATTTTGCCTTAACAATATATTTAAAAAATGAAGTCCACATCCCTAAGGCAACATGATTTTACCCTCCAGTTGTTAACATTAGTACAATAATGAAGGTGGCCTTTTTTAAGAAAAGAGACAATTGAAAATGTATCTTTCAGTGACTACTTTATAGTCTGTAAAGATAGAAGAAAAGAAATAAAGATTGAGTGATTCATCAGAGGCTCTCTTCAAAGCATGACTTTGTAGATATGAAAATATGAATTTATAGTGACTAAAGTCTCTGTTATTTTTCTTTTCCAGTGTACTTCTGACTCCCACATAGCCTGATGTGCTACCCTGGATTGAGACTAAGTAACAGAGCACAGAGACCTTTTCAAGGTCCACTTGGTAGAAGGAAGATAATTTCATGGGCAAAGGACATGATCCTTAAGATTTTTTTTTACTAGTAGAGATGTTGGACACTAGACTGCTGAAGTGACTTGTTGAGATTCATATGAAATCTATAGATAGAAACCATTACCAAGGATTACACACATATTTCTATTACAGAATACGTTTTCTGTTTGCTAAACGTGTTGTACAGCTAAACATGCTATCTAAATCCTCTTATCTCTTTTCTTTTAATTGAAAGATGTGTAGAAAACAAGAACTTACTCTCTTAAGTCTGGGAAATCCTGCTGGTTATCTTTTGGTCAACATCAAGTGTTAAAGAGCTATCATTGCATCTAATTTTAAATTATAAATTGCAGGCACAGGATCTAGTGAGCTTCCCACCCAGGATGGACTAGTTAATAAAAGATGAGCCTTACTTCTGGCTACATATCAGTTCTTTATCCTGATAGGTCATTTTACAAATCATCCAGTTAATTGGCAAGGACATTGTATGTCATCAATTTCCAAGACACAGTGGAAGAATATAAAGAAGGATGAGACTTTGTACCTGCCCCTAATCTGATCGAACAGACAAGATACATACACGTGAAAAGTCCAATAATAATCCTAGTTAGGTGAAGGAATAAGACAACATTATAAAAAAGTGTCACAAGGTAGTGTAGGATGGATTGCCAAATGAGCATCGTGTGTTGTTGAGCACAACAGGGGATCAAAGATGGATCGGCACAAACCTATCCCTACCGTGGGAGAAAATCCTCAAAGCTCGTGTCTCAATGACCATGGAACAACATTGCCATCTTTGGATGTAGTAAATATGTCACTCATCCCCTGCAGTTCCTTGATCTCATTCCAAGGAAGCTATCCAACCACCAGTGATAACTTAACAGTTATTTGTGAAGTATGAAAAAAGAGAAATATCAGCTATTTCTTTTTAATATTAGCCTATTTCAGTTAACAAATCAATGGTGTATATATGCATTTTTTGTTAATTAGGTTCTATTGATGCTCTTTTACCACACACAAAAAGTCGTGGTTTTTTTTTTCCTCATAAAATCAATGCAATGTGTGACTTCACATATAAATATTTTGGGTGCAGACAAAGCTAATGAAACACCTGGTGTCATTAAGGACACCTAGATTCCTCAACATATCCAAATGAAAACTCAACACAGTCCAAAACCATTTTCCTCTCTTCCTAATTTCTCTTTTTTCTGTCAGTTGTAGCCCCAATTCAGCCAGAAAAGTTATACAATCTTTCTACCCCAAACCCCAGTAGCACATACATAATACCCAGTCCCTTCATAATGACTGGTACTCTCTTGGTTTTGTCTACATATCCTTGGTATTTACCATATCACCTCAAGGATAATAGGCATTTAATAAATATTTCTTAATTAAAATACCAGGTACCCATGTTTAAAACTCCGATCATCTCTTACTTTTGTATGTCCCCTCCCAAATCAATCAATTGCCCACAATTCTTTTTAATTCAGTTAAATTTCTCGCAAATTCATTCCTACTGCCAACACCATAATTCACTACCTTGTTATTTCTTGCCTGAGTTTCTTAATAGGTTGCCTCCTCAATCCTCCCTCTAGCATTTCCTTTCCACTGTTGCTGGGTTAATCTTCCTAATGCATAGTGGGAAATCAGGTTACTCGCCTCCTCAAAGCCCTTCAAAAGGGTCTTTATAACTACCCAAACTAAACCAAAAGTCTTAGTCTAACTCTGAAAATGTTTCATTCTTTGTCCTTGAAGAACCTCTATAGATGCATATCTTTACAGATGCTATGCAGCTGTGTCCATATCTTGTGCTGTAAGAAAGTGGATGCGTATCTTAAACACAAGGACCACCTTTTAGCATAAACATTTTGCAGAACCCACCGAATGACAGTAGTTGTACTTTTAAAGCCCATCAATAGAGAAAATACATAACAAAAAATACTACAAATTCCATAATGCTGTCAAATGAATTTGTACTTTATTAATCACAACAGCATCTAGATATATTTGGAAAAGAATAATATACATGTGTGAGACATATTACTTATTAAGTCTACAGATGGAATGTTTACTTATTAATTATACTGAGTCACACTGCATAATTATTTTGTTGATACTGAATAAAGAGCAAAATGACAATGCTTGGTATGCATGTAGATTTGCATACTCTATGCAATAATAACTTTGTTGTTGAGTTATTTCAGCTGTACCTGACTCTTCATGACCTCATTTGGGGTTTTCTTGGCAGAGATAATGGAGTGGTTTGCCATTTCCTTCTCCAGCTCATTTTACAGATGAGGAACTGAGGCAAACAGGGTTAAGTGACTTTCCCAGAGTCACACAGTTAGTGTCTGAGGCTGGATATGAACTCAGGAGGAGTCTTCCTGATTCCAAGCCCGGTGGTCTATCCACTGTGCCACTTAGCTGCCCGACAATAACTTCAGGCCACCAAAAGGTGCTGGTGTACAGATTGGGAACCTATAGTTTGGTCAAACTAGACTACTTCCTATTCCTTGAATGTCTTTGTTGATCCATTTACAAATTAAAACCTTTGCTCATGAAATTCCTTGTATATGTAATATCCTTACTATCAGTCTTGATGTCTTGAAGTTCTTCTGGCCTTTTAGGTCATATTCTATGGCCCGCCCCCACGAATACATTTCAATCTCTCCTTCAAACCACTTTACTTATTTTCCATTTCTTATGATACAGACATATATAAATGTTTGATTTCCTCAATTAGAGAAATATACCTTTACTTTTTTTCTATAATCCTGGACCTCTCTTCTAAATAATTACATTTTACCTTATATAATTCATTTCATACATACCATATCCCCTTATAGAATATAGGTTCCTTGAGATTATAGTGTCATTTTTTTCACTTTGTATCCTCTTAATGTAGCAGGTTGCCTTACACACAGTAGGCATTTAAATTAATATTTATTGTATTTAATTGAATTTATTTGAATTGAATAAAGTATAATCTCTTTGAAGAAAGAAACCAAAATGTGAGAGAACTGGAAACCACTGCAAACAAGAATCAACTAAAGGAAATAGGTATGGTCAGGCTAAAGAAGGACAGATGGATATGGTAGCTGTCTTCAAATATTTGAAGGGTTATTGAGTAGTAGAGAGATTAGGTTTATTTAGCTTGTGGAGAACTAGGAATAATGGGTACAAGAGGGAAATAAAGGCTTTTGGATCAGCATAAGGAAAAATTTTCTGTAATTAGTGTTTTCCCAAAGTGACAAAAAAAGTGTTGTTCCTCAGTTGCCTGAAGAAGTGGATTCTCCCTCATTGGAAGATTTCAAAAAGAAACTGGTTGGAGATGTAGAAGGGCTCTTTGATCAAACATGATTTGGAATACATGATCAGTGAGAGTTTTTTCCCCTGATCTGAGGTCCTGTAAAAAACAAGCTTAACATTTCCAAAAGAGCATGCACTATGTTTTCCCCAAAACATATCTCTCTTCCAAATCTCTATATTTCTGTTGAGGATCCTGCACAGTCCAGATTCAGAAGAGTGGGGTTCAAGTGTGAAAGAATTCACTTTGACTTCTCTTTTGGCCATTGGGAGCTTTATTAACGTGAAAGCACATGGACCTTTATTGTAACAATGTGGCTGAATAACAGGCACTGATATTTGGGGGGTACTAGGCTTATGTAGACAAAATCTCGACAGGGAGCTATACAGCCTACAGATTTTAGGGTTTTATTGTGGTTAAAGATTAAGGACAGGAAGGTTTTTTGAGTTTTATGGTTGGTTAAAGGTTAAAGACAGGGAGGACACAGGATAAGGAATACAAAAGCAATTCTTTTGGTACAAGTTAAGAAACAGTTTTATGGTATTTCAGGATAAGGGGAAAAGGACTTTATGACACACTCAAATTACAGGGTGAGCTACAGAATGAGCCCCCAACCCAGGAAGGGCCTCACAAAGTACTGGAAAAGCAACCCTTAATATTCTCTTTAACCGCTAGGGTACCATTTGTGTCCACATTAAAACTACAATCATTCTGGTCACCCAGGTTTGAAACCTTAGTCATCCCTGATATTTCACTTTCCCTTATAGCCCACATTCAATCAGTTGCCAAGTCTTGTTGATTTTGTGTCCACACTATCTCTTGTGTTTGTCCCATTCTCTCTACTCACATGGCCACCATGCAACTTCAGGCCCCCATTACCTCTTGTCTTGAGTATTGTAATTAACCTCCTAATTGATCTCCCTGCTTCAAATATTTCCCTTCTTCAATCCTTTCTCTACATGGCTATCAGTGATATTCCTTAAAGCACAGATCTAACCTACCCAAAAAGCTGACCAACTCCTCTATTTGGCATTCAACTTCTTAGCTTTACTCTAGCCTACCTTTATAGGCTCACACATTAATCACACATTACTCCCTTTTATGCAATTGGTATTCCAGGCTCACTGGCCTACTTGTTGTCTCTCATATATCACATCCCATAGAATATTTACCTTCCTTACTTTTGCCTTCTAGAATCTCTTAAAAACTCAGCTCAAATGACACCTCCTATGTGAAACTTTCCCTGTATCCTCAGTGACTAGTGCTCCTTGAAATGATTTTATAATTAACAGGTACATATTTTGTATTTACTTATCTGTATATATATGCTGCTCTCCACCTCCAATCTCCAATCAATGTAAATACATTCAGAGTTAGGGATTGTTTCATTTTTCCTTTGTGTCTCTTACACATAGCATAGTGCCTGGCACATAGTAGGTATTTAATAAATATTTGTTGGTTAATGATTTATATATTTTGTGGAGTGTTTAGTATACACAAGACCTTTGCACAAAGTCAGTGCTCAAATGTTTGTTGAATTGAACTTAATTGAAAATTAATCTAATCAATAAATTATTGTTGTTTACTTGTTTCATTCGTATACAACTCTCCATGACCCCATTTGGGGTTTTCTTGGAAAAGATACTGAAATGGTTTGCATTTTCCTCCTCCAGCTCATTTAATAGGTGAGGAAATGGAGGCAAAGAGGGTTACGTGACTTGCCCTGGGTCACACAGCTAGTAAGTGAGATTAGATTTGAACTCATGGAGATAAGTCTTTCTGACTCCACGTTCAACAATCTATCCACTGCACCACCTACCTGCCCATTAATAAAGTAGTAGGCACTTGTTAAGTACCTTCTATATGCCAGGAACTATCCTAGGTACTGGAGATATTTAAATACAAAGGATGAAATAATTACTGCTTGCAAGGATTTTACATTTTAATGGAGTTATTATAATTATAATAGAATATAGAACAGAATTGCAAGAGAATAAAGTAAACAAACAGAAATGTATAGATCATAGTTAAATGCAAGATAGTTTTAGAGGGAAAGAATCACAGTGAGTGGGTAGGTCAGAAAGTCTTCATGCAGATGGTTCTTGAAATTCATCTAAAGGAAGAAAGAAACTCTGTGAGGTTGTTGTTATTATTCATCCTTTATTCTCGAACAGGTCCAATGACATCAGGAGGGTGATTTCTGTGAGGCAGGGAGTACAATCTAGGAATGAGGAAAGACCAATGAAAACACACAAACATAAGAGAAAGAAAATGTCCTATGTAAGGAACAGGGAGAAGGCTAGTTGGATAGATTACAAAGTTCAGGAAGGAGACTAATGTTTACCAAGCCTGGAAGGATAGGTTGGGGCCAGAGTGTGAACTATAGAGCCAATACAAATCTTTTCTGAGTTCCTGATGGTAAATATCAATATACAATATGGAAGCAACCATAGCCATGGATCTGGATCTGGACCAGTCCTGCAAGGATTTCATTGGAAGGCAATGGTGAGGTTTTATTTTATTTTTTCCCACATCCGTTCTTGGCATTAGTAGAATAGGATTGAGTAAAGGGCATATGTAGCAATTTAGGGTCCTGTGAATGCCTTGGGTCAGGGGAGTGTGGTGGGGGAGAAGGTCCTGGCTACATCCTAGTGTTCTCAATGTTCATTCCAGCTCACCTGTAACTTCAAAGCTGTTTGGGTTATTTACTCATTGTGAATGTTCAGGCACCTGCAGGCCCATGGTGGTAGATGAACAGTGGTAGCTAAAGGAGAGACTCAAGGAGTCATACGAGAGATAGAGTCTTCCTTCAAATCCAAGCCATAGATCTCAGAATCCTGCTGTGGGCTGCCTCAGCATGAGGGCAGTTTCTATCTTTTGGCAGTAGGAAATTCATAAATTGCATAGACAATTTTGAGCAGGAACTAAAAGTCTCCCATTCTTAGACACCTGGTCCCTTGTATCTCTAAGGTATCATATTTGCTAAAAGTCTTTTAAGATAATGATAAGCAAGTTTGAAGAGCAGTGAAATTATAACCACCTAATGAAGGAAATCCTAAGGCAAGGGATACTGATGGAAGGGCCTTAGAAAGATACCAAAGTGGTGCTGTTAAGTACAAGATGCACCAGGCAGGGAATAAGCCAAGAATCAATATACCATGTTACTTTTAAATAGTTCTTTTAAAATCAACATTCTCTCTGGGGGTGCAATGAGGCACCTGGAGTTTGAATTATAGTCTATTCCACAGCATCATAGTATCTGTAGTTATTTAGAGATGGAGAAACCTGTTTTGTTTTGTTTTTGTTTTTCTATAATCTTAGAATGTTAAAGGTAGAAGAGATTCTGGAGAGCCTCTACTGTAACCTTATTATTTTACAAATGGAGAAACTGAGCCTAGAGAGTAAAAACAGCCTGTTTAAGGTCATACAGTTAATTAGCGACCCATCTAGGACTAAAATCTAATTCTTTTGCCTGCAAGGCTAGTCTTTTATCCACGGTACCTTTAGCCTTTCTTCCATAGGATTCAGTGACTTGTCCTCCTAGTACTCCGTTCTGGGGTTGTAGTATGATTGATCTGTATAGACGTCCCAACTTCTAGACAGAACAGGCAGAAGCCCACATGTTATGATTGGAGGTGCCTTGGGAATGCTTCTTTGTCGACACATACCTCCCCTGACATCCTTCCAGAGTACCAAAAATTCTAGCTGGAGAGATTCATTCCTTCAAGGGACAGCTTTAAATCTACCAAAGTGCTTTTTCAAAATGCTATCCCCCAAAGGAGTGGTGCATTAAACTATTATCTGGTATTAACACTTCAAAGAGGATACATTTGGCATATTAAATCATCATGATTTAGTGAAAAGAATGCTGTATTTGAAGTCCAAAGATCTGGATTTCAGTCTACACTTTGCCACTTTCTAGCTATGTGACATTGGGTAAATCAATTCAGCTCTTTTTGCCCAAGTGTTCTTCTGGAAAATGGGGGCAAAAATACTTGTCTTATCTAACCTACAGGGATCCTGTGAGATATGTGCTTCTTAAGCCAGAAGGTGCTATAGTGAGTGTTCCAAAAGTCCTAGTGTAATTTGAAGCTATTAAAGCTGAGACTTTTGGGACACCCTCCATAAATAAGAGTTAATAATTATGTAAAGCAAAAGGCATACAGCAGAGAACAAAAGAAAACCAACAAGGAAGCAAAGAAAAACTGGGCAGCTTTGAAAACAATATGTAGTATTCATTATACATATTTTCTTAAAATGGAAATTTATTGTTTTATATTGAATTCTCTCCTATGATCTGCTATGTAAATGGCAATTTTTTTCTTTTCTCATTTTGTATTTGTTTAAAATAAAAATTGTATTAAAAATGTAAGGCAGAAAAAGTTATATCAGCACTAATGATGATGGTGGTAAATAAAGAAGGATTTATTGAGCCATCAGGTCTATATTCAACACTGTGACAGGCTTTCCAAAGTTCCTAAGGTCCCTTATATCACATTGCATAGACAGTTGTCTTTTCTGTCTGTATATAAGGGCAATTCTGGGGGAGATTCGTGAAAGGCACAGAAGACAACAACATAGGAGGACCTACAAGAGTGGTTACTTCAGGAGTATAGTCTAGTTTACAAAATAAACATAAAAACCACTTAAAGAAAGTTGCTCTGGGCTCTACATACTGTAGGACTTCTGAGAAGGGAAAGAACAGAGTTGACTGGTCTTGTCAGTGAAAAGAATTGGGAATTAGTTGGGTCTTGAAGGATGAGTAGGATGAGAAAACTACTGGGCAGAAAGAAAAGTCAATGAAGCCAGCAAAATCTTGGAGCACAGTCTGTTGACTGAGCATGGTATGACTGAATTAGATGTTACAATGGAAGGCTCTAGGCAATCAATGAATGCTATGAGAGGAATCTGGAGAACACCTTTGGGGATGTGATTGAAAAAGTGGAAAGACACTGGAATGTTGTTAGGAAGACATGAAAATCACCTTTTCCTGCTTTACCATTTTGTCCAGGGAAAGGAATAACTAAAATCCGAATTTAAGGGAGGAGAGAGGCTAGTCAATCAATCAACAAGCATTTATTAAGCTCCGTCTACGTGCCAGAGACACTATGCTAAGTGATCAACAAAATGAAAAATTTACTTCTGATCTCAGAGCACACCTGAATACACATCTGTTAGTTTACAGAATTTTGTCCTTGATAATTTTTTTTATAAATTTATTTACTTTATTCTGAACTTAGGAAATAAAACAAGCATTTCTATAACAAAGTAGAATAGAAAAACAGAGGATTGCACCTGAAATTGCAGAGCCATTATGTGCGATTTGCTATTTCTTTCAAATATACAACGAAGTTATCATGTAACTTTATTTTTTTCCCTCCCCCCATATGTAGAGACGGCTACCATTAGACACAAATATGTGTAGACACACACACACACACACACACATGCACACACACCACAATTTGTTTAGCAATTCTCCAATTGACAAGCATTCCTACAGTTTCCAGTTCATTGCCACCACAAAGAGAGCCACTATAAATATTTTAGAACATATAGGTTCTCTTACATTTCCCTTAGTCATCTTGGGAAACAGACTTAAAAGTGGTTTTGCTGGGTCAAAGGCATAGATTGTTTAATAACTCTTTGGGCATAATTTCAAATCTCTCTCCAAAATGGTTGGATCAGCTCACAGATCCAACACCAATGAGTTAAAGTCCCAATTTTTCCACATCTTGTCAACATTTGTCACTTACCCCTTCTATCGTTTTAGCCAATGTCCTTCATAATTTCAACCTCCCTTTTCTATGATCTTTTCCCCAAATCTTTGTACCCCCCAAACAAACAGAAGGTAGTCATCACCATAAAATTCTTTCCATGATTTTCTCCTCTAGGGAAAGATTTGATAAATTCATTTACCTGTCTGACATTTCAAAAAGGCCATTATTCCATTCATGTGAATATTTCCTCTACAGACAGATACAGAATGCAGCCACTTCATAAGCTTTAGTAATGTCTTAAGTTTCTGTGATTAGGATGATGTTGTTGGGTCATCACTAAAAAGTAATGGTATAAAGTCAATTCAGTTGTCCTGGATGATGTCCTCTTAAAATTTACTCATAGCCTTATTTCTACCATACAACTGATCTTCAGACAATGGGGCTGAATGAAGGGCAGACTGTGTGGTTAGAGCATGAATCCAAGAAATGACAATTACTCAATGCCTGTCTTCCAAATACAGTCTCTGTATTCTAAAGCCACCTATTTCAGGACTGAACATGTACACACACACAATGGTACCTTTTCTTATTAAAATCCAGTAAATTCAGCTCAAATGGAAGAAAGGATATACTTTTAATCAGAATATTGCTAACATACGATCTTCTATCATGAGATTAGTAATGATAGCTTCACTTCTATGGAGGAGAATGGTGATAAGTGTCAGATGGCATATTCTCTCTCTTCATATATGTATATATATATGTGTGTGTGTTTGTGTGTGTATGTGTGTATACATATATATGTATATATGTGTGTGTTTGTGTGTGTATGTGTGTGTGTACACACACACACATACACACACAAACACACACATATACACACACCATCATGTTTTCAGAAACTTCAAAGAAACTATTTCTACTGTGACTTCTGACTGTTTATCACATTTGGAAAGTCAGCACAATGCTCAGCTGTGACAAAGTTGTCAAAGTCAGACGCCAAAGTGACATTTCACTGGGCAGAGGTGCCCTTTCAACTTTTTTCTTAAAACTGGACTTTGTTCTTCTCATTTCAATATCTGCTTTCTAGGCAGTGACCTCAGCCTCCCACATCTTTCCCACCCAACACCTAAACTGAACACATTAAACATGATAATTAGCTGCCAGGAGGTCCAGCAAAAGTGGCCTTCTTGCTGTTACTCAGCCCCAACAGTCCATCTTCTCCCTCTGTACCCTTGCATAGACTCCCTGCCATGCTCAGAATGTGCTGTGCCTCGCCTACACCTCTTAGAATCTTATCTCCAAAAGTCAGTCCATATGTAATTTACTATGTAATAGTTTTCTTAATCCTCTCCATTGGCTAATGCTTTCCACCACTGAAATCACCTTGTTTTTACTTTGTATATATATATATACATATACATATGTGGGTACATGCACATAATTTCTGTGACTCATTGTACACATACATGTATATGCATAGTTTATACATGTACATATACACATATGTATATGTATTCACACTAATAAAATTATATAACAGTATAATAAAATATACTATACTATAATATAATGTAATATAATAATAAGTGAGTGCTTTTTTCCCCCAATAGAGTATAAGCTCCCTGAAGGCAAGAATTTGCATTTGCATTCCCAAAGTCTAGTAAGTTGATTCAGGAGCAAGATGGGATGATAAGACTACCATAGAGGAAACTCTAAAAGGTACCATTGCCTTAAAGGCCACCCCACCTCCCTGAACTTTGAAGGACAGAGCAAGATAACTGATTCAAAAGATGGATAGGGCTTGGAGGTTGCTTGGAATTTTATCTTCACCTTCTTCTTATAGGAGAACAAGGTAGCACTTCTTATTAAAGGCTAGTATAATTAGCTGAAGTGGAAGGAATGATACACTTTTAATCAGAATATTGCTAACATGTACACTCTGCTATCATGAGATTAGTAATGATAGCTTCACTTCTACAAGAAAAATTATAAGTGTCAGATGGCATGCTTTAGATAATGGCTTGCATTTATGGGAAGACTTTGCTTTCCTTTGGCCCTCCCAGTCACATCACATCTGACTTACGTGCACATTGAGAATAGTCTTATTGAAACATACCAGTCAGACAGCCATTCTTCAAAGATCAAACATTCCTGTTTAATTTGGAATTGCCAGTGGCCTCAATTTCAACTCTACCTGTCTAGCAAAAATGTCAGAAAGAGTCCCTGGCTCTTTGTTCTATATGCTTAATTGTTCCCTTATTTGAAGAAGATAAGATCTTTTTTTTTAAGTATAGCGCTTTGTACGTAACAGGTTTATAGTAAACATATGTTGAATTGAGTTGAATTTAAAAAAAAAAGACTTTTCAATCCAGAGAGAATCCACTTTTGGTGCTCCAACTTCCATAGTGCAAGAGTACCTCAGAATGGTTTTATTATACAGCTGACAGAATTTGAGAGTTGGGAGGAACCTCAGTGCCCATACATGAAAGGAATCCTTTCACCTATGGGAACATCTGTGGGAATGGTTCACAGTAAGATGTTCCTAATATCACATTTTATACTTTTCAAGACATTAAAAATTTACATTATTAATAGATCATTGCTAATTAAAGAACAATCCTCTGCTAGGAAGGGTAGGTTGCCCAGCTCTAGCTAGGACAGAGAAAATAACAATTGAAGACGAATTCTAGCAAAAAGCAAAACTATCTGAATCAGATGCCTATCTGAACTGAAATATCAGCATTATCTGGGAAGGGTGGTAAGATAAGAAATCAGGATAAGTTGAAAAGAGATAGGCTTAAATCCAGAGTTAAGAAAAGATGAAATGAAACATATATGTATGTATTTATATGTGTATATATGTAAATATACACGTATATGTATATATTTTATGTGATTCTGAATAATATCTAAGTGACCATTTCTTTAAAAGGTTGTTTAAAATATAATATTCTTTAACATTCTTAAGTGTAGTTGTTCTGTATAGTTTTTTTTAAATTGAAAACATAATTCAATTTGAGATTTTTTTGTTAGTCTTACCCATTAAAGGGTAAGGCTCTGTGTTAGGTGCTAGGGATAAAAAGACAAAATAACGAAAACAGTTTGTATCCTAAAGGCACTTATATTCCTGGGGTCTAATTTTGGCTTTTCTACTTATTAGCTATACAACCTCGGGCAAGTCATTTGACTTTTCTGCACTTCAGTTTCTTTACCTGAAAAAATGAGTTGGAAAGTGGCTCAAACTATCCATAAGATTCCTCTTAGCTCTAACACTGTGAACTTATTATTTCTTCCCTCCCAGAATCAAGACTAATAGCTTGTCACACAGTCAAGCTTTGTACAATACCCCATATAATATTATTTCCTATTTCATCTGTGTATTACTTTAGTCTGTCCAACCAGACTATAAGTTCTTTGAAATCAGAGATCCTGTCTTTTTCAATTATATTAATTAATTAATTCATTCATTCATTCATTCATTGAGTATTTAGCAAATCAGCACATGCCCAGTCCTGTGCAAGAGAAGACATCTATGGTCTATGCCCTCAGGTACCTGACGGATTAACCAGTGGAGAAGAGAATAACACACTTGTAACAATCAGGGAACAATATCTTAGATCTAAGGGGGAAATTGTACTGATCCTGCCGTGCTTTCATTGCCACATCTTCCAATTTTTTACAATCCTTCCCCATCCCCTCACCTGATGTTATTATAGAGCCAAGAGTCAATGTATCATGTTATAGACAGTCACCCATAAGAGAAAGAGAATTGCCCTAAAGGTTGAACCTCAATATCTTCACCTGTAAAATGACAGTTGAATGTGGTAGAGTTGGAAGAGTGCTAGCCTCAGATTTAGGAAATCCCTGGATTCAAATTTTACTTCAGATACACTGTTTTTATTGTTGTTTGTCCTTCATTCTTGAAGAGGACCAATGACATCAGGAAGGTGATGACTTGCAAGTGAATTGGATTTAAGTGTGGCAGAGCTGTGCAAAGTCATCAACCTCACTCTCTCCTCCAGAGTCATCTGCTTCCAGTGGCAAGACAGATTAAGACAACTGGAGATGACCCCAGATTCAGTGGGAGACCTTGGCCTTTTTAACCTAAGGTCTTTCCCAGGTCTCAGTTTGTCTGAGGCAACACTCATTCAGTAATTTAAGGCTAGGTAAGAAATGAAGCAAAAGGTGACCTAGTTTGCCTACTAAAAAAAAAAATCGAACTCGGAGAGGAAGACCCTCAGGATTTCTGGTCAGAACAGAAACAGTTGCAATTTACACTCATTCTGAGGCTTCAAAACCCAAAAAATGACCAAGGGAGGCTTGGGCTGGGACCTATTATTGACCAATCAGTGAGAGCCAGAGTGATTTGGGGTTAAGGCATGGTCAAGTAGCTCCATTTAAATAGCAATGGACTTTATTAAAGCCTGGTTTTCCAGTGCTCTATTTCAAGAAATCATAAGTGAGACTATATGAGTTGCTGTTGTGTTTGTCCTTTGTTTTCAAAGAGGACCATGATATCTGGGAAATGATGATATGACTTGATTTGAGTGAGAGAGGGCTATGTAAGGTCACCAGCCTCACTTTCTCCTCCAGAGCCACCTGGATCCAGTGACCAGATATTCATCAGGATTACTGGAGATGGCCCAGGATGCAATGGGAGACCCTGGCCCTTTTAGGCTAAGGCCTTTTCATGTACTCACTCAGAGTGAGGTAACTGCCCATTCAGTGAATAGGCCTCTTTAAGAAGTTAGTCAAGGGATGGCCCTTTTAATTAGAAAAAAAAAATCAAACTAGGAGGGGAAGACCTTGAGGATTGCTGTTCCAAAGAGAAACAGTTACCATTGACATTCACTATAAACCAGGAGAAGCCACAATACAGACATTAAGTGGAGCTTGGTCAGGAACAAAAGAGTTAATTGTCCCAGCTTTTTTTTTTTAATGATAGAATAAATAAGTAGGAAAGAGAAAAAAAATCTAGTCCATAAACCCCAAGATATCTTGTGATTTTCAGTTTCAGTGATCAAAATTTATATTCCTCTGTGTAGAGCAACCACTTCAGATATATTATAACCATGGACAAATCACTTAATATCCCTGAACCTCAGATTTATTATATCTAAAGTAGATATAAGAGTACCTGCTTCACAGGGGAATTGTGAGCATCAAATTTGAAACTATGTAAAGTACTCTGAAACTCTTAAATTTCTACATAAATGTTAGCTACTAGTGTTGCTGTTATGGTTCTTATTGGTTTTCTTATTACTATCATTAATATTATCTCTTAGTGTATAAGAGTTCTGAAATACTCCATTTGTTATCATTGGAGAGTTTTAGGATATTATTGTCCTTCATGATGTCAGCCTCACAAGAATGGGCAGTCTCCAAATACCCCACCTTTCCTCAATATCCCATCATGGCTCAGTCACCCTGGAGTTTACCTAACTCCTTTTCAAAGCCTCCTAAAATGTTTTAGCTATAATACTTTTTTGGTCACTGAGTTTCACAACCATTCTTGAAGTAGGACATTTTCTTTTTTCATCATTGAAAAGTTTGCTTGTTAAACTTCACAGGAACTCCTAGATTAAAAGGCTAATATGTAGGTGGGTGGAAAAGGTCTCATGTATTATCCATTCAGGGACATAACAATAAATATTGTCCCTTATTTTAGCCCAATTTTCAGGAAAAAAATATTTTGTATTGGAAAGGGCAGGGTCATTTCAAGACAGAAGCTATCTTAAAATCTGCAAATATTGGAGCAAAATCGCACCAAATATTCAGACACTTTCTTCTTACTCATTATTTCCTAGACTTTAATAAGATATTTATATGAATAAAAATCTTTCTGGGATTTTAATTAGGTCAAACGTTTTGATTCCTAAATACAGTTGATGTTAAAATGAGGTAACACAGCAACAGAATGTCAAGAAATAAAGAAGAATTGGAAGTGGGTGGCTCTGTAGGAGGCATCTCAGTGGTATATTTGCACAGTAATCGTTTGGCAATAAGCAAAGATGGGAAAGCAAACAATAAATACTGTGGGACATCTCAATATTGAGCTAGCAAACGTACTTAGGAAGTTTGGTGGAGATGTTAGAACTTTGACATGAAGTTCCAACAGCCCTAGCAATGTTCGATTTCTGGTTTCTTCTGAAGATCTTATTTTATTTATTTCATGGAATTTATTTATGTTATACAGTCATAAGTGGATTATTTTAAAGACCTTAGAAATCATCTAGTTCAAATCCCACCTACCACTAATATGTGGCTCCCTGACAAAGCTGTGCCAGGTTACACTGTTGATCCACATGTATTCAGAATCCTAGCTCACGAACCCCTACTGGTACGTTTACTTTTACTATACATCCAGAGGACACAATCATTCAAATCAAAGGCATTTAGTGAAATAATATAATAAAAAACTAAAAATAGAACTTCCCCCTTAAAACTGGCTCTCCAAGTTCTCTAAGCTGCTTCTCTCATTCCATTTCCCCTTTCCTTCCTCATTACCCTGTTCCTTTCCCTTCCTCTCCCTTGTCCATTTGGTAAATGGGTACTATATAGAAGACATAGTAACTTCCTATTTCTCTCTGAAGGTCTGTCTGAAGTTATTCTCTATTGCTACCCATGATAGATGACTTTCTACTTCTTTGGAACAGATGTTATTGAAGCTGCTTCTTGACGCTTTAAAGTGCTATATCAATATGGATCATTTATTATTATTATTATTATTAACAAACCATTCTTCTAATTATGTTAGATGGCATTCATACAGAAATAGTACTGAAACAATTAGCTATTCTACTCTTGTTCATTTATATTTAATGTTGTCTGGGCCATTGAACAGGTGAATAATTACAATTGCTTTTAGTAGTAGAAGTATTAGGAAAATAAACTCATCTCCTATACGCTCGGTGAAAACATTCTTAGTACAATTCTAGTAGTAAACAGGATGACAAGAATTATATGAACCTTATCCTGTTCCACCATGATTTTGATCCTTCTCCAGGTATTTATGTTTTGAAAGCATTTCATTATATACAGTTTAGTCATAATGAGTATTTGGCATGATGTCATCTGCTAAAAATATACTGTTCTTAAGTTTTTATGGATCAATGTTATGTCTGGGTAATCATGGGCAACCAGTTTGGTCTCTGATAATGACCTAGTTTTAGTAGCTTTTTGGTTGAGTTCTCCAGTGTATTTGTAGTAAGGGATTCAATTCTTAGAAAATCAGTAAGGTTATGCTGTATAATTCTAGTCAGAAAGCACTGTCTTATTAGATATTCACTAGGTGCTAGATTTTATAGACTATATGTGTTTCATAGTCTCTGTTTCCTTATATAATATGCATTGGTCATTAACTCTGACTTCCTTAATGTAATCCTTATGTAATTTCTGGTGGCAATGACTTAGCCCTAAATTGTCATTAATCTCTCCAGTTCATAAAGAAATCTCTATGACTCTGCCATTTCTTAGAAACTTTTCTAAACTATATGTATTATATAGTATCATATATGATATATTTTAATATTACTAATCATCTTCCTTTTTGGTGCTAATCTTTCTATTACTTTAGGGTCATGGGCTCTGTGTTTTATTAATATTATATATGTGTATGTATGTATATGCACACATACACATATATGTGTATATATGTATACATGTGCACATATATTAGTCTCTGGATCTATTATTGTCCATTATCTAGTTCCTAAAGTGTGCATTAAGACTGGTTGCATAGGTGTTCATTCTTTTATTCCCATTGAGTTTTGATTTTATAATAAATGATTTTAAATTACTTCAGGTTTTTAAACTTTTCATATTTTATGTATTTCTAGATTTCATCTCTCATTTCATCTAATCAAGGTTTAGGGATTGGCCCACCATGCATTGTTTTGTGTCTTGAAACTAATAATACTATTGATAAAATAAATAAGAGGTCCTTGTCTATAACTGGTAACATATGTCTAAATTTGTTATGATATAGTACAGGCATGTAACGGAAGTATTTATGTCTTCAACTGATTTCATGTCTTCAGTTGATTTCATGACCATTCATAGTTTACCCTATTTAGTGATCTTCTCCATCTGTGCTGAAGAATTTCCAACAGGTGAAATATTGGTATTTCTGATTTTTCCACTTTGTCTTGCCTTCTTGTGATACTAGTACACAAGGGAGCACCACCCGTTCTGCTATCCTCCATGTCAAACTGATTGTCAAAATGATTTTACAAAGAGAAAGCCTACAACCCTGTGCCACCCAGGCTATTTCTTTGACTCTTAGGCACAGTTGCATCCCACTGACTAGGGCGCTACTCAATGGTTTCTCTGGAGCCCAATTGGCCATCATTTCAGCATTCCCGCTCTGACCTCCGGATTACCCTTAAAGTCATAGAGATCATATAAAGTCCTAGAGATCATAGTGTCCCCATTGTATATCACTCTGGTATTCTACTTTGCCCCTCTCTCTTACCCTCACAATGTAGAGAATGGGTTGGACTTTGGGGAAGTTTATATTATTGTGAATGTTAAAATCCATCTATCAACAAGCCTTTAATGAGTATGTACTGTGTGCCAGCAGTGCTTCAAATCTTATTTTGAAATATTTAAATATATTCCTAGACCTATACTAAGAGCCAAAGTGTGAGGTGGGCATGGAGATAAAGAATGGACACACACAAAAAACTGGGGAGTCAGTTCATATGTCATTTGGGGACAGAAGAATAACTGCGGTGAACAGTCAGAGAATAATTGAAGGCCACAAAAAGCCAGTGCAGATGGTAAGCTGTAACCCTGTAACTCTAAGAATCAAAAGTCAGTTCAAAGGAAGTTGCAAGAATTCTTCAGATCTGCTTAATTCAATCAGTCTATCTACTACAGAACTCACATTCCTTTTAAAAAATTATCAAAGGAAAAAAGGCATTTATTGACTCAATTTTCATTGCTGCCAAAAACATGCTCCTCTGTGATGTAAGGAGCTGAAAGGGAAGGTATTCAAAATAATTACTTATCTTACAAAAGAAGGGAAAATAAGGGACCAACATCACTTAATGATAGAATTATGTTTGGAGTCTCACAAATATGTGCCAAGACACCTGAAGTGACTGAACTGCAAAAAGTATAGCAATCCTCCTCCTACTCCCCACCCCCAACGCCCCCTACATAATCTTTCTTGAAGTCAGTTTTTAGGAGAAACATCTGATCGTACATTAAAAAGACTGAGATAAGGAACCTTATAATTCACATGAGAACTGCTTCATGGAACAATCTTAAATTAGTATGTGGTGGAGATGCAAATTGCTATGTGCCATATATTAAATCCGTTGCCATAATTTTCTTCATAAACTCAGTAAATAGGAAAGCGTTATTTATCCCCTCATCAAATCCAAATGAAGCTGCCGGCTGGGAATTCTTCCTATCACCTGCTTCTGGAGGATGCTAACTGTCCCAGAGAAATATGAAGCTTCTGGTTAACATGAGGTGAACTCCATAGTGTGAGTGGAGGGCTGTTGATGCAAGAGGCCTCCTCCCTGAGACAGCCCCTGGCTCCATTGTCCCAGGGAGAGGAAAACAGACGATTAATCAGAGCTCTATCAAAAGATAGATTCCTGACACTACGCAAAGATGAATTAAAACATCTTCTCAGCAGGCCTAGCAGACCTCAGCTGCTGAGACAAAGCGGGAGCAGGGAGTACCTCGGAATAGCTTTGTGGATGATTTCCTTTCAGCCAAACTCCCTTGCAAAAGAGTTATCAAAGAAAACAGCTCATAATTTGTCAGTTTGGAATGACTTCCCCCAAGTGACTCTGAGACTTCTGTGCCATCATTCTGACAGCCTTCTAATTACCACCAGACTAGAGAATGAGCTACATTAAGCTGGACAACCATCAATCCAAATTTATTCATAATATTCCAGGAGATGCATTCATTGTGATATCTCAGGCTAGCTCTCTGGTGGGGGTGGCTTTGACAGCTTCAATTTATGGGATATTTGCATACCTATAGATTGACTAGAAGCAATCGTGCCCCAATTAATAATCCCAGTTGCTACTAGGCTCAATTAGCATGTATTGCAAATTTTCTCCAGATAGCATAAGATTATGGATTTAAAGCCAAACAGATCCTCAGGAGTCATTTTTAGTTCAATCTCCTCAATTTATAGGTAAAGAAACTGGAGCCGAGGGAGGTGAAATGGTTTCTCAGAGGCCACGCAGGTAATAAACATCAGAGGTGGTATTAGAACCCAGGTACTCTGGTTCAAGACAGCACTCTTTCTACTTTATCATAAGAGTTACATGGGAGTCACATTCTCAAATTGCACCCTCCATCATGGGAGTTATATTTTCTAATCGCCAGGCCAATCTCCTCACTGATGCCTGTACCATTCAGGCTCCTTCACATTTCTGTTCTCCCCCCATGCCCCTCTGAAAAAATATGAGCTGTTTGGAGGCAAGAATTATCTCAATTAAGCAGTGATTTAACAAACATTTATTAAGTACCTGCTATACAAAAAAGAACAAAACCAATCTCATATAGGTTCTACTTATACCTTCACATTAAACTTATTTTCCCAATAATCGAATTGTAAAGAAGAATTATAACCAATGAAATGTACCATGAGAAAGATGTAACAAAACCAAAAAGAAAAGAAAAGAAAAAAGAAAAAAAGAGAAAGTGCAAATAGTTTGCTTCAATCTGCATTCAGATTCCGTAATTCTTTCTCTGGATGTGGATAGCCTTTTCCATCACAAGTCTTTTGAAGCTGTCTTAGAACCTTGCATTGTTGAGAAGAGCCAAGTCTAGCAAAGTTAGTCATCACAGAAGCAATGTGTCTGTGGTTGCATACAATGTTCTCCTGGTTCTGCTCCCTTCACTCATAATCAGTTCATAGAAGACTCTCCAGGTTCTTATGAAGTCCATCTGCTCCTCATAAAATATATTTTTAAAAAGTGTGTAGCCCCAGCACCTAGCAAAGTGTCTGGCACATAGTAGATGCTTAATAAATGTTGACTGATTCAGGATCATAGATCTGGAGGTGCAAGGGATCTCAGAGATTATCTAGTTTGGACTCTTCATTCTACAAAGGAGGAACTGAAGACTAGAGAGTTTATGTGACTTGCCCAAGATCACACAGTAAGCTGAAAAACTGGAATTTGTATTTAATTGAATCCTTATCCTTTTTTTTTCCTTGCCTGCAGTGCCATCCTTCTTTTACTACCACCTCTGCTTTTCTAAATCCATTCATCAAGACCCTGGTTTAAGCATCTTTGTATACTCTGGAAAGTCTTCTCTATTCCACCCCACAGTGATTTCTTCCTTCTAGGCACTCTTTTATTTTTAAATTCAATGTCACAAAATGTAACACTTAAATTGTTCTCTAATTGGTGGGAGTGTTTTGTTTTGCCTAGCTAGATGGTAAGCTACCTGAGGTCAGGCATCAGGTCCTGACCTTCTCTTGCTGCAGCAGGTATGCAATAAAATAGACTATCAGAACTGGAAAGATGTAGAGATTATCTAGTTCAACAATTTCATTTCTCAGATGAGGAAACAGGCTAAGAGTCATGGAGTCAAAGGCAACTTCAACACTTGAAGTTCGGTTGACAAGGAAAGAAATTAGTGTTGAGTTAGAGAAATAGGTACATTAAAGAAAGAACAGGCTTCAGATTAAGATGGCAAGTTTGATTTTAGACATGTAGAGCTGTTGGCTAAATAAATTGAAGGATTCAGATTGGCATAGCACTAAACCAATCACAGCAACCAATTCAAACATATGTATTAAGTGTCTACTTTTCACAAGCTGCTATCCTAAGTCTAGGAGATACAGGGACCCTTCAAAATATACTCCCTAGGGGCAGCTAGGCAGCGCAGTGAGTAGAGCACCCACCCTGGAGTCAGGAGGACCTGAGTTGAAATCCGGCCTCAGACACTTGACACATGCACTAGCTGTGTGACCTTGTGCAAGTCACTTAACCCCAATTGCCCTGCCAAAGAAAACAAAATAGACTCCCTACTCTCCAGAAGAAGCTTATATGATTCAAGGCTGAGTGCTTTCTTATTATCCTACCTGCTTTGTCATAAATTTCTCCAATTACTACCTACCATATACATTTCTTCCTATGTAGTCCTGTATATGTGAACTATGTGAGTTTTTTAAAAGCTAGTCGTGTTAAATTTTAGTGTTTAAACACTAACCATGGATCACTAGTTTAGAAGTCATATATATAGCAGCCTAAAAAAATCAGAGGCCTAAATTGTAGAGAGGGCATGTGATGAGACACAGAACTGGCAGGGTCATGGTTATCTGGTCCCTAAGTGTCAAATTTTATGGGTGTTGAACTAAAAAATGACTTCTGAGGATCTGAAGAGTGAGAATCTCCAAGGGCAATCAAAGAGAGCAAACGAGTAATTATATTTAGCTCCTAGTTAGCAAAAAATAATTTGTTAAAATTGGAAGCTACCAGATAGCAGTGCTGGGTGAGCTTCTTCCCCGGCTCACTCTCTTCTATATCTCTCTAACAACCTGTCTCCCCTACTACTACCCCAGGGTGTCCTCTCCAAGAAGCATCCTCACATAGATATACAAGGGTCTTTATCTCTCTCTATGAGGTTGCATCAATCTGTGATCCCCTCAAAAAACAAAACAAAGCACCAATCTCACAACTGAGGACACTTTATGTGACTCGGACACAGATAGTAAAGGACGTTCTGACCATTGAGGTGGTGAGATAATGTACTCTAAATTCTTTTATAGCAGGAGGTATTTTTCTTTTCTTTGAATACCAAATACCTAGCACAGAGTTTTATACACAGAAGATGCCTAATACATGGGCGGTGAGGTGGATAAACTGGCCCTGGAATCCCCAAGACCTAAGTTAAAAATCTGACCTCAGGGGCAGCTAGGTGTCACAGTGGATAGAGCACCAGCCCTAGAGTCAGGAGGACCTGAGTTCACATCTGGCCACAGACACTTACTAGCTATGTAACCCTAGGCAAGTTACTTAACCCCCATTGCCTCCCCCACAAGAAAGTGCAAAAATCTGACCTCAGGCACTTAGCATCTTTAAGACTCTGGGCAAATCACTTAAACCTGCCTTGGTTTCCTCAACTGTAAAATGGGAATGATAATAGCACCTACCTCACAGGGTTGTTGTGAGGATCAAATGAGATAATATTTGTGAAGTACTTGGCACAGTATTCCCCTCTCATTGGTTCTCTTCAAAAACAGCAAACCTGGCACTGTACCTTGAACGTAGTAGGTGCTTTATAAATGTGTATTTCCTTCCTAATTGAAGGAAATCTAATCTAATTGAGTTGGAGGATTGGGAGAGGCTGCCAGGGAGGAAATATAAAAATTAAATCCATTAATTTAGGATGATTTAGATTTTTTCCTGCAGAGATGAGGCATCAACCAAAAGCACTAAGCTCCCTTTCTCTAAACTCATAGAAGCCCAAACCATCTAGTACCCTTGATGTCTTAAGGTTCAAGCTCTCTGGTGGGCCTGCTTGGGATCTCTGCTGGATGTGAGTACCCTCTAAATAAGCCCTCTACTCCCTCTGTATCTTTGAGGCTCAGGACTTTGTACAGATGAGAAAACTGACACCTGTAGAGACTACAATTAAAGTTGCATATGTTCCCCTAATGCAGGAAACACTATTTGAACCCAGGTCAACTATACCATGTTGCCTCAATAGTTTAACTCTGTTCTATCAGGCTTATATATTGAAGCAGACAATCCAAGGATGTGAATTTTACGTAGGGCATACGCAAAATTGTGTATTAACAGGATGCTTTAATAGGGTCTTCAACACTAGTCCTTGCTTTTTAGTTTGTTTTGTCTTTCAGCATGCCTAAATACAATCCAATATTCTACAGTTGCATGATCCTATAATTCAGATGTGAAATTCAGTTGTGAAAGTATGACTTTTATTTTGAGCTCTGATTTCCTAAAAAGGTTATTTCTTGTCCTCCTTCGCTTGAGGATACTTACGGACATGTACTCCATTGAGCATTCTCTGTGTGAAAGCCAGTATCAGTCAGCTAACGGTTTTAATGACATTAATTGCCAGGGTAATTGGGGCTGAGACTTTAGCTTTAATTGAACCTTTAGCCATCGACTAATTGAGGATCACTGGCTAGTAAACAATCAGCTCTACAATGCAAAATGTTACTCTGCCCATATTCATTTTAATATTGTAAGAGGTATACCGTGGGTGGGTGGAGGGAGGCATTTGTTGTTGATTCTGCTTCTTTTGCTTATTGCCTATGATCTTGGGCAAGTCACTTCCTCTCTCTGGGCCTCTGTTTCCCCACCTGTAAATTTAACTAGAAGACTAAGGTTCCTTTCAGTTCCAAATCCTATGATCATTCTTCCAAAAATCTACCCACCCCAAATCTCCAAGGGTAATCAAAGAGAGCAAACAAATAAACCTTCCTCAATAATCTACCCCCAGTTTTCCCCAAATGCCAATGTAGGAAAAGTTGTAATTCCTTTATTCTGAATTGAATCCCTTGTACTAAAGCTTGTTCCCTGGGGAAGGAAATGCTCTTCTGTGTCCTTGAAGGCTCCATGTTCCCAAGGTCTTTTTCAGGAGACCTGCCAGGCTTCCTGTCCTGGCTCTGTTATCTACTGACTTTTTGACTTTGACTAAGTCCCATGACCTCTTTGTGCCTCAGGTTTTTTTTTCTCTTTCATTTTAACATGAAGATGTATAGGGTTCTGGTCATCGAACTTTGTATTAATTAATCAATTCAAAAAGTCCCCCATTTTCTCGTTGATGCATTCCGCAAATGGAAGGAAAAGTCCAATCCTACAGTCTACCTCATGGCAAAACTATCTGAAAATCAATGAGAATCCCTATAATGGTTCTTGGCATCATTACCTGTTTGGCTTTGACAAGTAACTTAACCTTTAAGGGTCTCAGTTTCCAAATCTGTAAAATTATATTCTCTGAATATACCTTTCAATTGTAAACATACAAATTGATATGATATAAAATATTAGGCAGCTGATATAAAGTATAGTTCTTTAGGTGGTGTAGTAGATAGAGCACAAGGCCTGGAGTTGGGAAGACTTGAGTTCAAATCCAGCCTCAGATACTTAGGATCAGTGTGATGCTAGGGAAGTCACTTAACGTCTTTTACTTTAGTTTCCTCATCTGTAAAATAAACTGGAGATAGAAGTGGCAAATCACTCTAGAATTATTGCCAGGAACAATTGTTATTTCTGCCTATACATGCCTAATTTCTTTTTAGGGTAGCAAGGTGGTGCAGTGCATAGAATGCTGGGCCTGAAGTCAGGGAGACTCTTCCTGAGTTCAAATCCAGCCTCAGACATTTCCTAGCTGTGTGACCCCGGGCAAGTCACTTAATCAATCTTGTTTGCCTCAGTTTCCTCATCTGTCAAATGAGCTAGAGAAGGAAGTGGAAAACCACTCTAGTATCTTTGCCAAGAAAAGCCTAATTGGGGTCACAAAGACTTGGACACCACTGAAAAAAAATTGAACAATATTTGTGTGTACACATATACTTATATATGTACACATGAATATATATATATTACACATGAATATATATACATATATACATACACAGAGAGACATATATGTATATATACATATATATATACATATATGCATACATGCACATATATGTGTATATGTATAAAACATGGGCCTTGAGTAGAATAGAAGACAGACTTTAAAGTATTGTCCCCAGCCTCACTGGTTTTGTTTGCAACTTTGTGATGATACCTCTTTCTTTCTTCTGCTTAGAACTTGAGGATGCTGTTTTCTGCCAGACAGATTTTAATGTCCTAACTTTGGGCCATTTCCCATGCGTAGTCATGCTTTGCTGTTGTAGAAGCTGTAGCCGTCTCTGGCCCACCCCCTTTAGACAACATCTGGGCTGAAGCGCTGACCACTGAGATGGTACAAAGCTGGTGTCTCCTTGCAACATGGTCTTTTATTGTCACCCTGGTGAGCAATACCACCTGGAACGAATCATAAAGTTTCATGTGTCTTTTAAAAGACTCTTTGTGGCCTTTTGTCTCCTCGGCATGCTGAAGAATGCACTTGAGGTTGCTCTGAGTTAATGGCTGAATGCTGAGTAGGGCAGCAGGCCTGTAATTGAAGATGTACTCCTTTTGGGACAGCTAGAACTCGTCTTTGATGGCATCTGAGGTTTGAGAGAGGAGGCTAAGCCTTAAGATAAACTCCAATCAAACTTGCTCCAGTGATTTTGCTCTTTATTTATGCCTTAAGCCTAAACTTTATCTGAAAGGCCTTTCACAATCAACAAATATGCATTCAGTAGCTACTCTACACCTAGCCCTGTTGTAGGCCTGTGGGAAATAGAAAGAAGTAGAATATATAGTGCCTGACCTCATGGAACTTACACTTTAAACAGCACTAATAACAGCATGCGTGGACAGCTAACTACCTAGGTAGAAGTTCAAAATAAATAAGACCAATAAAGGTTGTGGTAGATTAGAAAAAGATCTCTTAGAGGATATAAGCCTTGAAAGGTGTTTTTTTTTAAGGTAGGTAGAGAGGTGGCACAGTGGATAGAGTGCCAGACCCGAAATCAGGAAGAGTCCTCTTTGTGTTCATATCTGGCCTCAGGTACTTACTTGCTGTGGGACCCTGGGCAAGTCACTTAACCCTGTTTGACTCAGTTTCCTCATCTGTAAAATGAGCTAGAGAAGGAAATGTCAAACTGCTCCAGTATCCTTGCCATGAAAATCTCAAATGGGGTCAGGAAGAATTGGACAAGAATGAAAAATGACTCAACTTGGGTAGAACAGAGATAGGAGGTTGCTTCAAGAAAAGAGAATGTTTTAGCCAGGGCTTATCTGTCAATGGGATGTGTCACACTGGGGATAACTTCAAGCTGGGGAGAGGATGGACATAAGAGATGGGGCAGATAATAGAGGCAGTCTGAACAATAGGCAATGTAGGGATGTCTGTATAGGGAATAGGCAACACTAAAGAGGTGAGATAATTCAACAAAAGTATGAGGTATTATTCTAGATGCTTTGGACACAAAGACAAAAACCAAAGATTCCCTGACCTCAGGGAGTTTACACTTTACCAGGGCACTTCAAAATGTACAAAAATAAGTACAATACAAGGAAAATTATGGAGGAAGAGATTGCAAACAACTGGATGAAATCAGAAAAGGCCTCACAGAGGATGTGGAATCTAACTTGGGCTCTGAAGGAAGACAAAGTTTCTGAGAGGCAAAGATGAGGGAGTGCATTCAGAGCATAGAGAACAGCTTGTGTTAAAATGTCAAGTTCAAGGAGTAAGTAGTAACCCAATGTTGCTGGAATATTTGTGAAGTTGAGATGCATCAAGCAAAGGGTGGAAAGCTAGAGAGAGCCTCAAATGTCAGGTAAAGGAGTTTGTATTTTAGCAGGTAGCAGGTAGGCAAAGTTTTGTTTTAGGTAGGTTTTATCTGCAATGTTAGGAAGGATGGACTGGAGAGGGTTAGAGACTGGAAGCAGGGAAACCAATTAAGAGGCTATTGGAGTAACCTGGATGAGAAGTGATGGGGCTTTAATGAAAAGTGTTAACTGTGTGAATGGAGAAAATGAGATGCATGTGAGAGATGTTGAACTGGGGGAGTCAAATGACGAGACAGAGGCTGAACCCAGTCTCAAGGTCATGTGGCATGAGGCAGTAAGAGGAAGCCCTGGAAGGAGGATAGCTGGCATTAGCCTGAGTCTGCCTTATGGAACAGAAGCCCTAGTACCTGTACCATACAATTTAGCCCTTAGGAATGTTTTGTATCATTCTCTTAGTATCAGAAATATTCTAGGCCCCTTGATTCATTAGGAAATGAAAACATCTAATATTCCTTTCGCATGGCCCACAGTTTCGAGCACATTTTCACACACATCGTAAATGTTCAATGCCTTTTTGTTCGTCATCTAATTTTAATGAGTTCAGTTACCTTTAACCCAAGAGTGTGCTGGAGCCAGCTTCATCTGATTGTTAAACTTTTAGGGTCAACATTGACTCCTCTAAAATCAGCAAATGTTACAAACCAGAGCTTGACTTGTTCTTTTGTAGATTGTCTAGATTTAAGAAAGTAATAGAGAAAATGTTAATAATGAATATTCAACCTTAAAATGTATGCTGTGGGTTTTTTCCCCCAGAGATGCAGTTGTTAAACATTTCCTAGCACACTCCCAATGTGATCCCTGAATGAAACACAAAATTATAAGAGCTGCTCTTCATACTGCAGGTTTCCTAGTGGATTGAGTATATTCTTCTAATGCAACCTTGATATAATTATGTATTTCCTAATGAAAAAATTACTTGCTTCTGTTCTATCTGCAAAAGTTAACTAATAATAACAAATTATATGTTCTAAAGAGACAGCAATATATAATATATAGAGAGCTGGTCTTAGAACCAGGAAGACCTGAACTCATGTTCCATGCTTGACACATCCTGCCTATGTGCCTGTGGACAAATCACTGAACGTTCCAATGTTCTAGGCAACTCTCTAAGACTCTTATGTTGCAGTGAAGGTGCCACCATGCATTGGGGGAGTTTCCTTAACCAGGTATTGCCTACATCAGTTAATTAAGTCACAGGTCCAGTCCCTATCTCCTATATATTCTATATTTAAGTCCAAAATAAAACACTTTACAATTTACATATCACTTTCTCCACAGCAACCCTATGAAGCAAGTAAAGCAGATAGTATCATCCCCATTCTACTGATGAGGAAACTGAGTTTCATGGAGTAATTTGCTAAAAGTCACACAATAGAGTCTGAACTGGTATTCAAACCGATATCCTCTTTCTCCAAAACCAAAGTTCTTTTCTCTCTGCTAGGCAAGGCTTCAGAACTTGCAAGGAGATATTGTTTCACTTTATTCACATAATAAGCCTCTATCTTAGCCAAGAGAAGTAGTAGCCTGCCTATGTTATAGATGAGGAAAAGGCCTAGAGCAGTTAACTGACCTCTGAGGTCCCCCAACTACTAATGAGCAGAGATAGAATTAGAACCCAGAGTTCAGGCTCCACAGTCCAGTGCTTTTCTCTAATTCTATTCCATTCTGACTCTAATTATCAAATGACTGTGGGTCTGACACAACTTTTCTTAAAACATGTTTCTGCTTTTTCCAAATTAATTTTTTAAAGTTTAAAAAATAAAAGAAAATTGCAGAACCATGTATTTTTCCCTAGGTGTGGTGGAAGGGGAGGATGAAAAGGAAGAGGATCAGGTCATACCTTTATTTCACCATAATCCCTTGCCTTTGTACTTGAGGTCTCAGCAAAAGTCCCTATAGTCCTGTTCTTCATTGGTTCAGGGAATGAGAACAGACAGAATGAAAGCAAGATCAGGTCCAAAGGGCAGACTAGTGCCATCACTGCTTTTGATTATATTATTCCTCCCTAAACCAACTCTGCTCCAATCTCTTTGTATCATGAAGGGCTTCTTTGGAATGAAAACACACGTATTTGAAATTGCTTTTTAATTTGAAAGTGCCAATTTTATTTCTAAATTTATCACCTAATGACCCAAATCCCCAAGGGATTGTTTTCAGAAGAAAGATTGAAAAGAAAAAGTTTTTTTACTAAGACAATGTTTAATCCTGAAGTAGCATCTGGTCTTCTTTGTGGAAGAAAAATGTGGCAGTCTTTCATTCTTCAGAGGGAAAACAGTTACTTTCTATGCTTTCTCTGAAATCTATTTCTTAAAAGAGTGTGCCAAAATCAGCTCAGAGAACAGGATTTGGTTTTTATATTCCGAGAGGCTAGGAAACAAGATGCACATTGTTTCTTAAGCTATATGGCCATTATGATGAGTTCCATATAAAATGAAAAGAGCTGGCATTTTTATAGGATGTGCATGTTAGTATTCTATTGGTACCTAGAAGGGTACATTGGACAACTTTGAAGACCTGAATTTGTGACAATAGCTTGCTACCAAAAAGTCACTAGTAGAATGAAGGGCATACAAAATGGATTTGAGAATATTCCATTTCATTGACTAAATAATCATCGTAGACTCTTCAATTTAGATAGGACCTCAGAGGCCATGAAGCCCAACTTCACAGAATCACAGGATCGTCTTGACATCACCATTGAAGATATTAAAGTATTCCTCCCAACTTTGTGGTGTCTCTGTACATTTGAGTGCTTAGAAAAGAAATTAATGACGATTAGAAGGCAGCGTAGTAAGTTCACAATGAACAAATCGTGCTAAACAAATGTCACTTCCTTTTTTGAGGGATACAAGAATGACAGATGAAGGTAATGCTGCAGCTATTGACACATCCTCCATATCTTCAAGTAATCGATAATAATGATAAGGTCCATAGCATATAATTGTTGTTCGTTGTTGTTCAGTAATTTTGGTTGTGTCTGATTCTTTGTGACCCCATTTTGGGGTTTTCTTGGCAGTGATACTGGAGTGGTTTGCCATTTTGACTTGCCCAGGATCACATAGCTAGTAAATGTCTGAAGCCTGATCAGAAATAAGGTTGTCCTGACTCCAGGGCTGGTATACTACATACTATATAAACTTGCCACCCCATATAATATGGCACATTATAGAAGCATAGATTTAGAGTTAGAAGGGATGTTAGGGACTACCCAGTCTGGGGGTTCTTGACTTTTTGTGTGTCATGGACCCCTTTGGAAGTCTGAGGAAACCTGTGAACCCCTTCTAAGGATATTTTTAAATGCACAAAACAAAAGGTAAAGGAATGCAAAGGATTGGTTTAATCACATTGAAATATATTTATCTAAATATATATTTTTTTAAATTCCAAAGATCCCAAGTTAAGAATACTTGATCTAGCTCATCTAGCTCATTTTAGCTGAGGAAACTGAGGCTCAGAGAGGTTAAGCGATATGCCCAAGGCCACACAGGTAGCAAAACTGAGATTTGAACATAAATCTTTTGACCCCTGATACACATGCCTTTCCACTGTACTATTCTGCCTCCTTTAATGTGTCGAGATGATCTAGGCATTATAACCATTCTAGAAAAAAAAACTTGATGAAATGAAAAATCCTAAAGATTCTTCCTCTAGGTTAATGTCAAGTCTTTGGGCATGGCTGCTCAACTAGATGGGAAGTCACCCAAGTAAACTCTCACATAACTCAGATTTCTCTAACTTGTCTGTAATGATAGGAGAGATTTTGTCAGATGCCTTACTTAACTCAAAATAGACTACATCCATAGAATTACCCTGATCTGCCATTCTTGTGCACATCAGCAAAGGAAATAAAACTAGTTGACACAATTTAATTTTAGTGAGTTTATTCTAGCTTCTTTTAATCACTACTTTCTTTTCTAAGCACTCAAAGACCATCTGTTTAATAATTCATTATATAGTTTTTCTGGAGAACACTTTTAATTGTGAAAGTAAATCTACCCACCCCCTTTCCCCCCTCCACACACACCTTTGTCATTCTCTGTCTTTTAATAGTCACTATGATTTCTTATAAGTACTAACAATAATTCAGTAATTATATCTGTAAATGTTTTCATTGTTTCTCCTGGCCTGAAGACTTTAATTTAGAATAGCTTGTTATACTCTTGATTCCTTCATCTATCAGGACTTCAATTTCCTCTTTATTCATTCATTAGTTTGTTTATTCAAAGACTGGGCCTCTCTATCTTACCCATGCTAGAAGTTCAGCAGATGTTAGTGGACTGATCCCACTGATGGTCGGTATAGGAGTTTGACCTGTGCGGTCTGTATCTGACTTAGGCCAATTTGCCTTCCCTGTAAGCAAACTTGTTCCAACTAATTCCCCACTGTATTGGTGCTATACCTCACTTACTCAACTGGCTTTATTCAGGGTGTCCTAGTATATATTTAACAACTGGCTCTCCAAAAATGTTCCATGTACTTTTAAGTTTAATCTGCATTATTAACATTTTCTCCATTATTTTTTAAAAGACTTAAGTCTACAAAATAACATAACAATACATCAACCCCTGATTTTTAGTGTTTACAGATTTCTGAGTTGTAAACGCTGACAATGAAAATGTAACAATCAGAAGCTGTTTCAGCTGTCTCCAGCACAGACCCTGGATTTTAGCTCACTGAAGCTCAGAACTCCACAGAAGCAGGAATTACAGGTGTATTCCACCATGTCCTGTTTCAATTTCCTCTTAATAATATGTGTTACCTACTTCTTTGAAGATTATTCATCTTGATGAAGGAAATAGAAGGAAACTAGGAATCGAGTAGTTCTTCCTTCCATTTAGTAACATAACAACAACAATGATAATAGGAGATAACACTTTAGATTTTAAAGTATTTTATAAACATATAATTTAATCCTACACCATCTTACCCAATGTATCTTTCCCAGGTAGTAAGTAGTTTCTTGTTCGTCTTATTCTGAAAATGGCTCTAAATATGACTTCGAGTCATTTTTAACATTTTTGGCAAACCTCAATGCATTCTGAACTTCAGTCTTTCCAAAACTATAGGCTATGTGATTCTCCTTTGATCATTGTATATGGCCTTTTAAAATCTCAGGTTATCAGAGAGCTTTTTGTGCAACTCATTTTTGTTGTTGCTAGGATGGCTCACTGTTGTCTTCCTCTTTGGGATTCTATTGTAAGAATTTCACTTTTTTAGCCTCCCAACCCTCAAGTACTCTTCCTTTTTCGAGGTGTAGTCCATGAGATAATGACCATATTTGCTCTGAACTTTGTGCAATCTACTCTTCCGAAATTTTGGGTAAGTGTCGGACTATGCCCTGTTGTACCCTTTCTGAGCTGTTACGAGCTCCAAAATGACATAGTCATTTTCTCCTAAGGTTCTTGTCACTCCCATATGAGCAACCAGTTATCCTTGTCAGCCAAAATTAACTGCAGAGTATTAGTTCTTCCTTTACCTTCTGAGGGAGGAAATTGTCATCAAGGCAAGTCAAGAACTTGTCCAGTGCTCCACTTTTAGTAGTATGAGATATCCAGTAGCTGTCCAAGTAGTTAAAATCCCCCGTGCCTAACATAACTTGCCTTCATGCCAGCTTTAACAAAATCCATACAGGCATATCCTGAATAACATTACCTTAGCCAAATGTCATGTCATGATAATGCTACTAATTATAATAGCATTCTAGCCAAAGCCCACTGCTGTAAAATTGTTCTGGGATGAGGGTCAAATCCCAGAACCAAGAACCCCAGTTCAACATAGCAGTAATTGTATTCCAAAACCAGTAAGTTCACCTCAATGTAACAGCAAAGAGATTAAAACACAGTATCACTACAAAGAGCCAAGTCATCCTATAACCTTCCTTTCTGCTAGGTCCTTCCTGTAAACACTCACTCACAAATCCTAACTCTCTGCTTGCCTGAGTCCTCTCCTTCTGCAGCTCTGAAAGCCCTTGCAGTTCTCAGAGCCCTTCCAGTTCTCTTTGGCAGTTCTCTCTTCTTCTCGAAAATCTATGTTCTTTGCATCTCTTGTCTCCACTCTCTGAAGTTCTCCACTATCAGCAGTTCTCCACCCCTCTGCAGCTCTCTAGTCTGAACTTAATGGCTACCCACAGGGTGTGTGTGTGTGTGTGTGTGTGTGTGTGTGTGTGTGTGTGTGTAGCACATATATACCTTGTTTGGCCTGGGGCTTAGCACCTAGTAGCAAAAGGGTGTGGGCCTATCTACAAGCAAGTCTCTCCTAATCAAGCTTCTACCTGAGGCCTATTGAATGGGAGGGTAAGATCTCTGATCACATTAGCACCACATCCCTCTTCTCTCTTCTTTTATCCTGTGGAATACAGGGTAACACTTACTTGTATCACACCTCTTATTTTCACTCGCATCTCTTTTTCTCTGCATTTTTCTCTTCCCCTCCTACTTTAAATTTCATTTAAAGCTTTCCTATGCTGTTCTCTTCTTATATTTTTTATTCCCCTCTGGAGTCATGACCTACTGAAAGATAAATGTTACCTGTGCCCCCCAAGTGCTTTAGTTTCCCATCCAACATTTCAGAGTCACTGGAAATACACTACCAGTTTCTTCTGGCTCTATAATTTATTCATGAATTATATATACTAATTCATGAATTAGCAGATGTGAGTAGCAGTTGGTGGGTTTGATGAGACTTGGCAGGCAAGATCTCCATCGTATGTTGGATATATGCTTTAGGAAGACATGTGCCCCCTAGTCATCTGTCCCTTCAGTATCCTCCGGTAGGGCAACAACAGCATCACAACAGTATTTTCACTTCTGTCTGTCATGATAGTATTCTTCCCATTTACCAGGGCCTGTGTATCTTCTATGGGTATGGGTTTCTTATGTTTTACTGCACAATCATACTTCTTTTTCTCACTTCAAGTAAGGGACTTCAAGTAGAGTTCACCTTAGATTTCTCCAGGACTCTTCCTTCATATGCCACCTTCAGGGGAAAATCAGAAACCAAGTACTACTCTAGGTTAGTGTATTTAAGGAAAGAATAGCTGGCATATTTTCTTTGGGGGATTAGTAAAAATTCTTCTGTTTTGCAGAAAATTTGAGTATAAGGAAAAATACGAAAGAGGAGCCAGGTGAAGATTTTAGGCTGTAGCTGGACAGCAGAGATCCAGAAATGAGGCTGCTTGGAATTGTGGGAACATTATAATGGAGTTATGGTCTTGTTTTCCTAGAGGTGCTGGGTGTATTTTTTTCTGGTGATATTGCCAACTGCCTACGTGGAAATGTCTGTGAATCTGGGGCAGAGCTATGATGGCAAGACATGGCCAGAATCAATAGACATAGCTTCCCTGAGAATACTCTAAGCCACTCTGCCATCTGAACAATGTTCTAGTACCAGTGAAAGTACTCAAGTGCCAGTCAAGAGATTCAAGCCATCAGTGGCAAGACACTCTAAGAAAATATATGGCAGAATAAATAGAACCACAAACTAGTTGAGCTATATGGGCCTTAGAGGTCATTTAATTTACACTTGTCATTAACAGAAGAAGAAACTGAGGGGTGGTAAATTAGCCAAAATCACAAAGGGAATGACTAGTGCCAGACCTAGGACTAGAACCTAAATCTCCTAAATCTCTTTTCCTAGATAACCTATTACCTTCCTGTAATAATAACATATCTCTTGCATGTGGGGATGTAACACAGATCCTCATTTTCTGAAGTGATTCTTTCTTAGACCTCAGTTCTCTTTTCCTTTTTTATTATCTTTTACTGAGAATTTACCTAGAATTAAGATATAATAGATATTGAGGCATTTGGTTTTGGTGGATGGTGGAAGGAATTTTTCAAATGCAGGGAAACCAAGTTTTTTTCACATTTATATCACTCAGTCACTGGAATTTGTCAATACATAGCAAGCAATGGGAGACCTCAGAGACCTTAGTCAAGGTGATGGCTGGAACTTTAATATTTATATATTGTATCTTGTAAAATTCGTGTTTCCTCCTTAAACAGTACATCATGGAGATGTAGAGATGGTGGAGTTGTCAAAGTCAGAGTAGAGAAATCTGGGTCACCTTTTGAAAACTAGCTGAAAATAAAGGAAACCAAGGACAGAAGGGATTTTTTTGCTTTTGCCTCGATATAACCTGGATAAATCTTAATTAACATTTTCATCAGTGTTCTGGAAGAGGGCACCATGGGAAGAGCTCTTCCCTTGAGTTAGGAAGGAGCCTGGTTGACTACCCAGCAGGTGCTAATTAGTGCTAATTACCAACACCTCTAGTAGATTAGCAGAGGGGGTAGGAGAAACTGAAAGGAAGGTTTAAAAGCAACCTTCCCAGTAGCTCCCATGTGATCAGTGAACTGTCTGGTAAAGTCCATGACAAATAGACTGCTTGGTATGGTGGAAAGATTGTTTGACTTATAGTTGACTTATAGAAATAGGGGTGTGTGTGTGTGTGTGTGTGTGTGTGTGTGTGTGTGTGTGTCTGTGTGACAGCAGAGAGAGAGAGGGAGGAGAAAGGGAGAGGGTTAGACTAAGAATGGAAGATCTCTTCAGTCTGTAACTATGCTCACTAAGAAGATATATGGTCAAAGTTTATGAAACCATGAACTGGGTGAAGAGGAAGCTCATGAACTCAGTCCCCAAATTCTAGATGTTAAGATTAGAGGTCCTTCCTACAAAGCTCAACAGGGATAGGAAATTTGATTATACAACAGGTAACAGATTTGTTATTTGGAGAGGTGTTTCAGGATGAAAAATGCAAAGGGGTTGAAGAAGGATGCCCAGCAACCGCTGCAAATCTCTGTTTTGAAAGAGCCCTGTGAAATGCTTTCATACATTTTTAAAACTGAATGATTTTTTAAAGGTTTAGTCCCTTTAAGGATTAGATGTACGTTTGGGAGTGGTCTAGGAGCCTGCAAAGATGACTGGAGGGATAGAATTCTAGTTTCAAGCTATTGCTTGGAAAGGTCTGGGTATCCAACCACCCCAGATCTGCCCAGTATTGGCCTTACTGCAGTGATAGGCAACTTTATCCATGGTGGCTGGGACCCAGAGGTAAGACTGAGTCCTCAGGTAAGGCAGGTGTTCCAGGTATATTCAAAATGGGTGTTTTAGGAAGAGTCAGGGAGAGGAGGATAAAAAGATGGAAGAGAAAGTTAAATAGATGATAGGAGGGCGGCAGATGGCCAGCATCAGGGAGGTCCAAGATGGGGTCCAATCATAGGAATAATAGTAGATGAGTTGGAAGTCTGGCTGAATCTACCTACAAGGGGGAGAATTGTTTAGCCAGCAGACCAGCCTGCAAAGGCACTTTGCAAAATTTAAAGCACTATGTAAATGCCATCTGTAATTATTAGTGAGTTTTCGAGTCCTCTGAGGTATTATTATTCCTTTCCACTTATCTACCCATTGGGAATTGTTCTGTTTGGTAAGAGGAAACAGGAAAAAAGGTACTTTTTCATGTCCCTCTTGCTCTCTCAAAATCTAGATGTTTCCAGAATCAATTCAATAGTTTTTTTTACTGATATTCATCTAGTCCTATGCCAAGCATGGGATGGGGAGAGAGAGGTTTTACAAATAAAAGCGAGGTGAGATAGTGGGTAGAGGGCCGTCCTTAGAATCTAGAGGCCTGGCTTCAAATCCATCTCTGACAGTTAGTAGCTGTGACCATTAGCAAATCACTTAACCTCTTAGGTCCCCAGACGCCTCTCTCAAATCATAAATTAAATGAGTTGCTGCTTTTCCTTGGTGCAAGGAGCTTCCACACTGAGTTGTTCCTCACCACAGTGAAAAGGTAAGTATCAAGTAGAGAAGAAACAAAAACAACTCGGCATTACTCACTTCACAGAATTGTTGTGAAGGTGTTTTATAAGACTTCATGGAGTGCTACGTAATTGTGAGCTGTTAGGCAATGAAAGAAAGACGTGAGTTGTGCCTTTGGGAGATTTGGGAGCTAGTTTGACAGACACAACATACTTCAAATAATGAAATGGTTAATTCGGTGGTACTGACTGGAACAGTTATAGGGGTTCAGCAAAGAGAGTTATGGTGTAGATTAGAGTAATCAGAGAAGGCATCTTGTTAGGAGTTGGACCGGGTCTGATTCTTACGAGATAGTTATTACTGTTGTTGTGCTTAGTTCTTTGTTCTCAAAGAGGACCAGTGACATGAGGAGGGTGATGTCTTCATGTGGTTTAGATGGGAGAAGAAAGGAAAGTTGTTCATAGATATTCAGAAAAGGCAGAGAGTTTAAAGTGCTTGTGTACCCACACTCATTGTACTCTTTCCTTCAGTAAATTGTGGGGGCATAGTTATAGGGGGAAAAGTTATGTTTTCCTTGTGAACTGTGATGTTGGTACAATGAAAGGAACCTGTTTCTTATTAAGTATATTGTGCTGCAGCTGGAACTTCATCAGTGGTAAGATTCATTGTCTATGTACTGCTGCTATGATCTTTGTGGAAAATGAAGAGTAGTGAAGCCTTGTCACTGCAGGAGGAGCAGGTCATTGAAACAGGCCTACTCAAATATTAGCAAACCACTCTACCTGACAAATAATGCTATGCCTTATTGTTGTACTTTGTCTTAACATCAGTCATTTTAACCCCTACCCCAAGATTAAGATATCCTATATGACAAGGTAAAGAAATTAAGAAAAAGCATCTAATACCGTGACAATGTACACAATATTCTGTCCTGGTCATCCCCTAGATGATAAAATGGGAAGATATGGTTACTTATCTATTTGCCTAGATTGTAGTTGTTGTTTTTTTCTTTTTAACTAAGTTACTATTAACATCACTTGCTTTTCTACATCCCCATTATTTCCCTAATATCCTTTCCCTTACCCCAAACAGAGAACTATCCCATATAATAAATAATATTTTAAAGACAAAAAGAGGAAAAAAATTAACATAACTGATAAATTGAAGGAGTCTGAAAATATATGCATTGTACTACATTGTGCACCTCCCACCTCTGCAAAGGAGTGAGGTAGGAGTGTCTTTATCTCTTCTTTGGAGTACTACTTTAGATCATTCACTTTTGATATTTTTAATAGTTTTCTGTTTTCATTGTTGTAGTCATTGTATGTGTTGTTTTGTGCTTGCTTTATTCTGCATTAGTTCATGTATATCATGTATCTTTCTCTGTATTTCTAGTCATCATTTTTACATGCAGTAATATTCTATTATATTCCTGTATCACAGTTTGTTTAGCCATTTCCAAACTGGTGATTATCAGCTTTATTTTCAGTTCTTTGCTATCCCTGAAAATGCTAGTATAAATACTTTGCTGTATACAGAAACTTTCTTCTTACCAATGACCTCTTTGGGATGAAAGCATAGAAGTAAATCTCTGAGTCAAAGGGTATGGACATTTTAATCCCTTTATTTGCATGACTCCAAATTGCTTTCTAGAATGGTTGTAATGATTCACAGATCCACCAGCAATGCAATTATGGCCATACCTTCCCACAACACCTCCAACATTGACTATTCCTATCTTTTGCCATCTTTGCAAATTTGCATTGTTTGAAATGAAACCAAGTCTCTCCTTGTTTTTTGTTTTCATTTCCTCGAGTTGGACTTCCATTTAAAAACCATTTCATTTATACTTTGCCACTTAGGATTTCCAAGAAAAGACTTCCATTTCATGAGGTAGAATGGGGTAAATAATTTCACATAAAAAAGGCAAGAAAAAGCTTTTACAGTAAAGGGGAACAGTGGGGAAGTGAGAGGGAATGAATCAACCTTAATCTCATTGGATTTGACTTAAGGAGGAAATAACATACACAATCAATTGGGTATGGAAATCTGTCTTACCCTATAGGAAAGTGGGGGGAAAGGGATAAGAGGGGAGGATGATAGAATGGAGGACAAATGGGGGAAGGGGTTAATCAGAAGCAAACACTTTTGAGGAGGGGCAGGGTCAAAGGAGAGAATAGGATAAATGGGCGGCAGGATAGGATGGAGAGAAATAAGTTAGTCTCTCACAACATGACTATTATGGAAGTGTTCTGCATGACTACACATGTATAACCTATATTGAATTTCTTCCCTTCTCAATGAAGGTAGGTGGGAAAGGAGGAAGGGAAAAAATGTAGAACTTAAAGTTTTAAAAACAAATGTTGAAAATTGTTTTTATATGCAACTGGAAATAAAATATACAGGAAATGGGGTATAGAAATCTATCTTGCCCTATAGGAAAATAGAAGTGAAGGGGATAAGAAAAAGTGGAGTTGATAGAAGGGAGATTGATAGATTGGGGAAAGGGGTAAACAGAATGCATGCTGTCTTGGGGTAGAGGGAGAGGAGAGATGGGGAGAAAATTTGGAACTCAAAATCTTGTGAAAATGAATGTTGAAAACTAAAAATAAATTAATAAAAAAGACTCCCATTTCCTTAAAACCTAAACCGGTCAAACTTCAGTTTGACACAATTACTATATCCCCTTTACCCCTAACTACTAATAGTATAAGTTAGTAAATGAAATGTATTAGGAAGTGAATTAATAAATTAGAAAAAATAGTAAATATAAACGTCTAGTGTTCAGGATACCAGAAGGACTGTGAAAACAAACCTGTTTTGTTGTTATTTTTCATGTTTGTTTCCTCTTACAGAACATAGCAATAACATATTTTAGTATCTAAGAGGAGAGGAGATAAGGGATAGGGGACTAGAACTGTGATTTCACTGATAGTAGAATTCCCATATGAGAGTACTGCTACTAATGCATGTCTGTCCCCTCCTCTACAACTTATAGGTTTAGATGGTTGCTTAGAGCACTGAGAGCATAAAATCACCATTATCATGTAGTTAAATGATGTGCCTAGGGTCACAAAGACAGAGTGTTTCTAAGATAGAACCTGAACTCATGTTTTCTTTTCTTTTTGAGGTAATTGGGGTTAAGGGACTCTCCCAAGGTCACACAGTTAGTATGTGTCAGAGGCCAGATTTGAACTCAGGTCCTCCCAACTACAGGACCAGTACTGTATCCACTGTGCCACCTAGCTGCCCCGAACTCAGGGTTTCTTGATTCCATGACCAGCTCTCCAGTTACTGTATTCTGCTATGGGAAAAATGAAATCAAACAGGTTAACTGTGGAATGTATTATATTTCAATATATTTATAGGCATATATATTTATATGTTTCATAACTTATATTTTGGGCATGATCAGCCAGTAAATGACAGAAAGAGCTAGCTTTTGCCTTCAGAGTCACCCCATGGTTTTCTTTTTCCTCTTGTGTTTTATTTGGCTGTTTTTGTCATGGCTTATTAGAAAGGCTTGGAGATTTTATCATGATTCCCAAATCAGTAGAAAAATACCAGGCTTTAAATGCTGCTTTCTAGTCCAAGAATATTTCTTTCCCTAGTATATGAGTTTTAAAATAAGTTTTACACAATATGTATCTATTAGCAATACAGGTTTGACATTCATTATGAGCAAACCCAGATGACACTTCCTACTTAACTTCAAAGTCAGCAAAAACAGTGGATGGATGCGATGAAAAGAACATTTGGTACACAACAGAAGCTAAATGGTAAAGAGTGGTGATAACTGCTAATGGAATTGCGTTAGCTGAATCATGGGCTTCTGATTCCCAATATAACTATTTTATTAGATAATAAAGAATGTCTCTGCTCCAGAGAAATGGATTCTTAGAAAATTTCCTATGCAGAAATCATGTTCTACTTACAGCTAGATATTCTAGTAGCAACAATAATAGATAATACTTCATGACAAAGTTACAGTGAGACTGGTCATTAGTCAGGGTCACAGTGATGAAGTGAAACCTTCTGGGGGAGTGGGATAGAGGAGGGAGAGGGTCGCCCCACAGAGGGGGTATTCAATTTATCTGTGCCATATCCACCCCCCATAAGGGTAGGGACCTCTTCTTATCTAAAATGTGTTATCTTCCTCAGCCTTCTGCACATTGTGCTCTCCAAGCAGTCAGCCCTTAAAAATGTCTATTGAATTGAGAACAGGCTGGCCGCTTAGATGGGGCACTAAAACAATATTCCAAGTTGGCTTTAACATCCACAGAGATATATTCAAAGAATCATAGATTCATGGAGTGGGAAGCTACATCATTTTGTGCAATCCTGTCATTTTACAGGAGGGGAAAATTGGTCTTGGAGAAATTAAATGACCTACCTGAGAGGATAGTTTATGAGTGGAAGAACCATACCTAGCTGGCAAATCTTTTGGCTTCTTCTAGTCCAGTACATTGTTCCCTATATGATTCTTAGGCAAATAATTTTAAAACAAATGGAGCTGTCTCATTTCGAACCCCATGCTCTGGTCTATCATGTTATCCTCTCTCTCACCCAGATAGGGGATGGCTTATTCTCCAAAATCCCTCTGCCCTATCCATATCCTGGCTTTTGTCTTTGTCCATGTAATTCAATCAATAAATACTTTTAAGTGCCTTACTTTCCTTATCCATAAAAAGAGGGTATTGAATTAGATGAGACTTAACCCTGGTAACCTTGTCTGTCCATGTTAAATATTCTACCCCCAAGAATAAAAAAGTGGCAGTTCTGTTTCAAAGAAAGCTAACTCCTTAATGCTAACATCTGGCTCGGTTTGGATTCTTTTGTTTGTTTGTTTGTTTTTGGCAGGGCAATTGGAGTTAAGTGACTTGCCCAAGATCACACAACTAGTATATGTGTCAGGTGTCTGAAGTGACTTGTCCAAGATCACACAGCTAGTATATGTGTCAAGTATCTGAGGCTGGATATGAACTCAGGTCCTCCTGACTCCAGGGCTGGTGCTCTACTAACTGTGCCACCTAGCTGCCCTTAGTTTGGATTCTTGAAATGAAAATCAAACCGTACATCTGCCAGACTCTGTGTTTTGGAGCTGGAAGGAAAAGGTCTGGAGACCTTACACATAGAACACCAAATTTATCATTCACGACTAGTCTATAAGGAGTGATGTATCACTATTTCCTTTATCACACTTGGGAAGCCAGCTTCTCTGTCCTCTCATGTAAATGCATTCTGATCCTCATTTATCAAGGAGAAATAGCATCCTCTTGGTAAACTACCCTGCTTAATGTACAGTGAACATGAGTTTTCTCCACAGAATACTGAACAACCCCTTAACTAGGAGACCATAGTGGAATGGATGCAATGTATGGATGGCTGACACTTGGGAGATAAAACTTCTTTGCATCATAATGTGATTATCCAAAGGAGATCTTATTTAACAGAAATGTAGTGGAATAGCTGGGTTGGTTTTTACCCTGGTTGCTTTGGTAACTTAGGTGCTGTTGTTCAGTCTTTTCAGTCATGTCTGACTCTTTGTGACCGTATTTGGGGTTTTCTTTGCAAATATATTAGAGTGGTTTGCCATTTCTTTCTCCAGTTCATTTCACAGATGAGGAAACTGAGGCAAAGAGGGTTAAGTGACTTGCTTGGGGGTCACCCAGCCAATAAGTATCTGAGATGGGATTAGACCTCAAGAAGATGAATCTTCCTTACCCCAGACCCAGCACTCTTATCTGCTGCATCACCTAGCTGCCCCAACTTAGATAAAGAGATCTAAGGTGTGATAGAAAGAATGCTAGATTTGGAGTCAGTGCATCTGAGGGCAAGTCCTGGCTTTGCTCCTTTCTGCCTTTGCAACCTTCAGCAAATGACTTACCTTCTTTGGGCCTCACTTTCTTCATCTGTGAAATGAAGAGGTTTCCCTAGATGACCTCTACAATTCATTCCAGTTCCAAATCCTGTGAGGTCAAGTTAATGAAGAAATCAGTTCTAGATTCTTTATCCCCTAAAGCCAAACAACCTTCTATTTTATAGCTTCCTATTGGGTGTCAATTCTAACAACCACATACAGAAGAAAGATTGTTACTTTTGGAATCAGAGGACTGGGGTTTCTTATTCTCACGTGGCTACTTGGTTGGTATCATCTAAGACAGGTCTCTTAGATGCTCTAGGCTTCACATTCCTGCTGTGCAAAATGGAAGAGTTGGATTAGATTATTTCCAAGGACTCTTCTAACTCTAAATCCTATAAGGTGATTTTATGAGGTTTTCTGGGCTATGGTGGTAGTTTAATGCCCTTGCCACTGCCATATACGGTAAGTGTAGTATAGCCAAACATGACATAGTGAGGTATCTCAGAAGACAGTTTTATAAATATGGGCTATATTCTTGAAAAGTTAATTTACCATGATTCCCAAGTAGAAATACTTGCTTTGTGAAAGATATTTAAAAATCTGATTTAAGCTTCATTAATTAAATATAAATCATCACTTCTGTTGACCATTTATATTTAACATATTTAGTATATTTAATATACATATATATTTATATAGTTTACGTTTTCTTTGGAAATGCAGGTGATTGTTTAAGCAAATTCTGTATTATTGAGGGGAAGCAGCATGCTCAATTAAATTTGACTACCTATCCTAACAGCTTGTATTTCCTATGCAACCTATCGCATTATTGCCAAGGCCAAATCTACTTCTCTGGGTCTCCCATCTGCAATGGGAGGAGCTTCCCTGGAGCTCCCCTGCCACTGGGCATTTATATCAACACTCAAGTCTACTGTAGGAAGAAAAGGGAGAAGCGCAGTAACTACAGTAGGGGGGTATGGCAGAGCAAGATAAGATGTAGTTCCCAGGGTTCCCTTGTCACAGTGGCCTTTCCTCTTTCTTCCCTCTTCTGTCTTTTTCTAGTCTGTTTTAATCATACTGTTTCTTACCCTTCAATCTTTCCCCCTACAAGTTTATACCAGACCAGCTGGAAAATTCTTCAGTGTGTTGTCACTGAAGCTGACCTAGAAGGAGCCACCATTGCTCACTGTTAGAAAACACGACTTTTTAGGGAGAGTGGGTGGGAAGGGAAGAGGGGAGAGAATTTGGAACTCAAAGTTTTAAAAACAGATGTTCAAAAACAAAAAAAAAAGTTTTTGCATGCAACTAAAAAATAAGATACACAGGCAATGGGGCGTAGAAATTTATCTTGCCCTACAAGAAAGGAAGGGAAAAGGGGATGAGAGGGGAGAGGGGTGATAGAGGGGAGGGCTGACTGGGGAACAGGGCAACCAGAATATATGCCATCTTGGAGTGGGGGGGAGGGTAGAAATGGGGAGAAAATTTGTAATTCAAACTGGTGTGAAAATCAATGCTGAAAAGCAAATATGTTAAATAAATAAATTTAAATAAAAAAATTAGAAGAACATAGAAAAAAAAACAATAAATATATAATACAGTTTTCAAAAAAAAAACACAGTTCAGAGAAACTTGGAGGCCATTTCCGTTTGGACACACCCCTTTTATACTTTACTATAGCTACTTTTTATGTCTTCTCCTTCAGCTGTATGTTGAGGAAAGGGAGATTTTCATGTCTAAGCTTCGTGTCCTCCCCCAGTGCCCAGCAGAGTGCTAAATATATAGTAGGAACTAATCACTAAATATTTGTTGAATGAATGAATGCAGCTGGTATGGATATACAATATGTTCTGGACTTTAATTCACACATTGGGTCAAGCATCATTTTAATGGTCTTTTCTACTCTCATTGAATTGAACAGTAGTTTCATATAAGCAGGGTTATTTAAGGCATAGAAAACTAACTTGATTATTTGCCACAGTTCTTGCTTGTGATTTAAAAGCAGTTGTTGAAACACCCCAAAGCAATAGGCATCTCTCCGAAATGAATTAAGATTCACTCTGACAATGTCATTAAGGTTTTTGATAGATAACTCTTCATGTGAGCTACAATTATGATACATGTTCCTATTCTCCATAATGGTCCCAACATAGCTCATCACGTTGATTTGAGGTTTGCAGTGAGGAATGAATGGAAAGGAGATTTCTCTTTAACAGCGAATGCTGACTTTGACTTTCAATGAATTGTACAGTTAGCATTTAAACAATTAATTCTAATTTGTGCATTTAATGCTGAAAAATGGACAGGCCTGTTCTTATTTTCTTACTTCTAAAGCTAATATATGCATTTCCCTTATCAATATGCATCAGTCTTCTGTACATAGAGAATCAGTTTTCTACATCCATATAGAATTGACAGTTTTAGGGGACTTCCAGTTTTAATTATATGACTGATTTTGATTATTGCTATTCTTTATTTACAGGTATAGGGTGCTTCTGATATGGGAGCTCCCTTTCTTAGTACACATAGGCAACTTGTTTGGCTTCAGGTCTTAGAGAATTGTCTAGAGACATTGGGAAGTTAAATGACTGTTCAGGGTCACACAATCCAAAGATACTTTAGGCACAACTTGAACCCAGGTTTTCCTGATTCTAAGACCCATCCTCAATCCACTATATTATGTCAGGTTGACTCTCAGTTTCGTGTAATACTTGTATAATTCTTACAACTGAAAATTAGAGCGGAGAAGAACATTTATGGGTATGTGTGTGTGTGTGCCTGCACATTTTAATTTTGTGGTTCCTTTTTGGAAAAGATTAAACACATTATTAATAGCACAGATATTTAACATAGTCCTTACCAAGGGCAACTTGAATAATGTACACTGATTAAAAATAACTCTTTACCCAAGAGGCCGTCTGCTCCTTATAGGAGTTTGGTAGACATACTGCTCTAGTGTACCCTATTACTAATGCATTTACATATTGAAAATTACTTTAGGATGTGATAATGGCTTGTCTTCAACACCTTTGGAAGACATGGCTTTTTAATCTTTATTTTCTTTCTATTTGAAGCTGAAATTCTGAGGAAGGATCAAAGGCATGGAGGGCTTTTAAGATGTTTGGCCAATGGAGAAGCTGTCCATTCAGCCATCAAACATCAGGGCTCTTCTCAGAATTAGAGGAAAGTTCCTCCAGGCCTTTCTCTCAGTACATTTTAGCTTAAAAATCATAAAGACTCAGGACCAGTGACCTAGACAGATACCTAATTTCTAAGGCTAAATGTAAACATAACTCAGGAATAGGGAGTCCATTTGGCCTACTTTGTTTGCCAGGCTAAATATGGGCAATATCAGTTTAATTTTTTTTCATTTTATTTTTTCCAATGAATGAAATTTCACCTTCTTTCACTATCACTGATTCATCTCTACCCTCCCACCACAAAAAAGAGGGGGAAAAAAACCTTCTGTAACAAAGATACTTAGTCAAGCAAAAGAAAGTCCTGTATTAGTCATGTCCAAACATGTGTGTATATATATATATATGTAAATGTACACACACACATATATAATACATATAATATATATATGTGTGTGTGTGTGTGAGTATGTATGTATGTATGTATTGATGTACATACACACATATATACACTCATACCTCAATCTCGTATCCTGAGTCCTGAGTCCACCATGTTAGGAACTGGGTAGCATGTTTCAGCATAAGTCCTCTTGATTTCTGGTTGATCATGGTGGTTAATTAGAGTTCTTTAGTCCTTCAGAATTGTTTGTCTTCACAATGTTGTTGTTATTATGTAAATTGTTCTCCTGATTTTGCTCACTTCATTGTCAATCAGCTCACACAAGTCTTCCCTGGTTTCTTCGAAATTGCCCCTTTCATATTTCTTATAGGATCAAAGCAAAAACCAAATGAACAGATGCACACAAACAAAAGGAATCCCAAACTCCAAGAGTACCTGATGGGGGCGGTAATTGAATGGATTGGGGAGTGGAAAATATAAAGACCTTGGAGCAATCAAAACAAGATAAACTTTCCATAACTCCAGAAAAGGCCATTCACTTGTTGTTGGGGTAGGGCTGTGGGACTTGAATGGGAAGACCAGATGATGTAAATAGCCCACAGCCATTCTTCCCAGGGTCTGTAAGAATAGTAACACTGCCAGCTGAGGCTTCAGTAGAATCTGTCCATGGTCCCACTGCTCAAAAGTTATTATCTCTAGGGGAGAAGGATCAATTGCCAGAGAGCAGGCCTGAACACTGATGAGGCACCAGGTGGTAGAGAGGCAGGTGTGGCTGAGAGAAAGAAGAAAGCAGCAAAAAGACCAGGACAGCATCCAAGAGCAGAGAAAAAGCCATGACAACCAGCAGAGGCAGACCTAGAAGGTGCCCCTTGCCGAGGCCCCACCCAAGGCAGTATTTTGAATCATAGTAACTGCACAGATATCCACCGAGGTTGGGGAATAGGAGCTCTTAACTCTCTGTGGAATCAGGTATCAGTTTTTTTAGTTCTTTTTCATATAAACATAACCTATCCTGTCATGATGGCCACTCTTGGGGGAGGGGGAAGTCATCTACTGAAAAGCCAACCTTCCATCTGTGAAGGGGCAAATAGATCAGAGATAAATGAGAGGGCTCCAAAGTTTCCAGGGTCAGGAGGGATCCTCTAACACTGAGATACAGATCTAAGCACATAATCAGGCATTTGATTATATAATATTTTACATTGTTGTATAATTTCTTATTATCTCATAATGATTATAAGATATTTGAGGGAAGGAACTATGTCTTCTCTCCTCATCTCCCATACAATACCTAGCTTATTATTAAGCTCATAGGGGTGACCAATGAGAATGAAGGTCACGAGGAATTGGACACAACTGAAGAATGATTGAATGACAACAAGACTAGCAACTAGGAGAATTAGAACTCAGAACTCCTGGCCTTTCAAGCTAGAGTAAAGGAAAATGGAGAAGGTGAAGCAAAGGGAATGAATTGGAAACAAAGTCCAATGATCTCCCACAGAGGATCTCTGTGAATGGCATTAGTCAGATCATGTGAGCAAAGGCCCTATTAGGCCTTGTTCTCTGGCCACATGGAGAATTTTTGGGATTCCACTGTAGTCATTTTGATGATTGTGCCTCCCTGAATAAAACAACCATATTTGTTGGGCCAGGATGGGCTCAATACATCCCTACTCTTTCTCTGGCATAGTTGGATAGAAACACCCTCTTTTCCCTCCGTACACACACACACACACATACACACATACACACACACACACACACACACACACACACACACACACACTTCCACAGTTCCACAAAAGTGGCCTGGAGAGCTAAATTAAGATGTTCCCTTTAAAATAAGGTTTCCATAGAAACCCTGCCTGTGCTAAAGCTGAGAAAGCCCAGGTTTTAATCAGTTCTTTTTGGGGAGGAGGAAATGATCATTCAGCATCAGCCACAGATAATGTGACATTTGGTGAGCTTCCTCTTTCAGAATTTTCCCCAACTCAGCACAGGGGCCACCAAGCCATAGTAGTTTGTATAGTTTCCTTCCAGGTGGGGAGGCAGGATCTCAGGAAGTGGTTGCCAGTGGGCTCCCAAGATGCATGAATTCTTCTTACTCTGCTAACCAATAAAGGAATATATTTCTCTAAAAATCAGTATCTCAGATACACAGCAAGAAAGCTTCAAGGGTGGGACAAGGATGTGACAGCTGGGTAGGCTTGTAGGTAGGTAGGACTAAACACCCTGGAGTTAGAGATGAAGTGATTCTTTAATTGGTCAGACCCCCTTTCTAAGTTGACACATGAAAATGGATGTTATACTTTTAAGGTATCAATGATTAACAGGGTTTAAAGTTTTACTCCTCTGAGAGTGGGTAGGCAGTGGTTGTTAGATTTTAATGAGCCACTTCTGAAGACTAAAAAGACTTACAGATCCAAAGGAATGAATTTCTAATGCTCAGAGTTCAGATGTTGTGGGATGCAGAAAGAGCTGTGTTTTGGAATAAGAATCCTGCTTAGTCCACCTTCGAAACATGCTCATGGTCTTCATGGGAAGCAGTGTGTATGGTGTAACCAACAACAAATCTGGAGTCAGGATGTAGATTCAAATTTCAATTCTGATACTTATGACCTCTCCTTTTGTATTAGTTACTTAACCGCTCTCATATATAAAACTCTAAAGCAGAGCAGCCGTGGATTGTGGATTGGAATAGGTCGTCTCTGAGATCCTTTCTGGCTTTTGTGTTTCATGGCTGTGAATTCAAGTGCTTAGTTCACTAAGTGAAAAGTGTCATGGTGGCAAGAAAGCAGAATTTCAAATCTAGATGTGATCTCTGCCTCTGATACTTACCACCTGGGTCACTCTCTGGCCTTATTTTCCTCATCTGTAAAATGGATGGTCTGATCTAGATGATTTCTTGAGGTCTCTTCAAGCTCTCAATCTATGATCTCTAATATTCCCTATATGGAATACAAAAACCTTTTATGTGTCATCTCTCCCACTATCCCCTAGATCCATTGGAGAATAATATATTCTAGGTGTCCACCTGTTAGCTTAACAATAATAATAATAACAGTTATAACGATAGACATTACTATGGCATTTTAAAGTTTGCAAAGTATATTACATATTTTATCTCTGTTCAGCCTCATAAATACCTAATAACATCAATGCAATTGTTAACCTTATTGTACGGATGAGAAATCTGAGGCCTGTGATGGGGTAAGCAACTTGCCTAGGCTCCCCCAGCTAGTAAGACTCTCGGATGGGATTTGACCTTAGGTCTTTCTGACTTTCAATCATTTTTAGATGTAAAGGGCTGCTCACCATGCTTTCTGTTTTTGCCACTGAACTCTCATGAACAGTAAGCTCTTGATAATTGATGTCACTATATGTAATAATAACAATTGACATTTATAAATTGCTTTTATGTTTTCAAAGATGCTTTACTATGAGTTAGGAAGGACAGATACGATTCACTCCATTCTACACATGAGGAAATTGAGACTTTGTTTTTGTTGTCTACTCATTGTCAGTCATTTCTGACTCTTAATGATTCCTTTTGGGTTTTCTGGATGGTTTCCCATTTCCTTCTCTAGCTCGTTTTGCAGAAGAAGAAACTGAGGTAAACAAGGTTAAGTGACTTACCCCGGTCACCCGGCCAGTTTTGTCTGAGGCTGAATTTGACCCCAGGTCTTCCTGACTCCAGGCCCTTTGGTCTATCCATTGTGTCATTTAGCTGCTAAAAATTGAGACTAAGAGAGAACAAATGATTTGTGCCATTGTGTAGCTTGTAAGCAGCAGAGCTAAGACAAGTCTCATGATTTCCAGATCCAACATGATACTTTTTGAAAGCATATTGCCTCTGGAGTGAGAAGGCTGTGTAGTTCAAATTCTTCTTTTCACTCTGACTACCTTAAACTCCCTGGGCCTCAGTTTCCTCATCTGTAAGGGGAAAGGTTACACTAGATATCCTTTGTGGTATCTTCAGCTCTAGGTCTCTAAACTTATGATCTCTTTCTACTATATCGCAGCCAGCTCTCATTAATGATGAGGACATTAATATGAAAAATGAAAATTTAAGAGAATACCATGAATTGATCATTTATTTCTCTGGCTTCACATCCATGTAAATCAGTAAGCATGAGTTAAAAAGAAAAAAAAAAAATAGAAGATCTAAATAAATACAATTAACATAAAGGAAATTCATGAGTAAAAGTCTTATAAAAGAATCTTTATGCCAATCGCTTCACTCTCCCATGACCATTTAAGCCAAATATGAATTGGGTAATAGAGAATGAATATAAAAGCATGGTGGACACTGTAACAATAGTATCGGGGGTGCTATAGATTAGAAGGAGCTGAGAATATCTATCAAAGCTAAGGACAATAAAAGGGCATTTTTCAAACAACAAAAAGGAAAAGATAATAGACAGGAATTAAGGAAGGGCTATAAGCATGACTTTGGGGTAGATGGGACAATGCTAGTGGATGATAAAAAGAAAGCAGAATTTATTTTGCTTTTATTTTTACTGCCGAGGAGAATGATCTTTGGGCATGAAAGAACACAATCAATATGGCTGACAGGAATTTGAAACCTGAGATAAGTAGGAAGAGTACATAGCTGACTTTGAATTCAAGTCACCAGCAATAAATTAACTACAAGCCAGGGTACTGGAAGAATTGGTGGATAAGATTGTTGAGTCTCTGTCAAGTGATCTTTGAAAGAACTTAGAGAACAGGACAGTATTTCAGGGCTAAAGAAATGATGTGAATGACCCAATTTTCCACCAAGAAATGAGAGTGTAGTCTATAAATATAAACTTGATTTTAATTTATACCAAAATTCTAGAACTTATTATTGAAGGGGTGGCTCACAAACATGTAGCAAAGGAAAAAATAATAACTAAGAGCCAGAATGGCTTAATCAAGAACAAGTCATACTAGACCTAGCTCATCTCCCCTTTGTGGAAAAGGTGACTGAGATAGTAGGTCAGTATTGTAAGCATAGTTTACCTAGAATTTAGCTTACGAGTTGACAGTGCTTTCCTTATGGATAAGATACAGATATGTGAGTAGATGATAATAGCTGGATAACTGGTTGAATGGCTGGATAAAAGGAACAGTCCTTATTGCTAAATGTCAACTAGGAAGAAAGTTACTAGAGTTGTACAGGGAGGGATCTGTGCTTGGCCCCAACTTGTTTACTATTTTTATCAATGTTTTAGATGAAGTCATAAATGACATGCCTCTTAAACTTTTAGATAACACAAAGGTAGATGGGATAACTAACATGTTGGATGATAGTCAGGACTCTGAAAGGTCTCATCATGTTAGAACACTGAATCAAATGGATATGATATTCATGAATTCCTGGATCTGATGATAAAGTATAGAGATAGATGTTAAGTCCTGCCATTGGGCTTTAAAAGTCAAATTCACAAGTATAAGATGAGGTAGTCATGGCTAGCCAAAACTTCATCTGGAAAAAAATATGGGAGTTTTAGTGTACTCACTAAAAGAGTTAGTACAAGGTGGTAGTCCCAAATGGGGTATATTAAAATGGGGTATATATTAAAATCCCAAATGAGGGATTCAGTGGATCCACCAGCCTCAGCCCTGCTCAGATCACATCTGGAATATCATGTTCCAACAGCATACATTTAAGGAAAGATACTGATATGATAGAAAGCCTCTAAGGGAGTGCAACCAGGATGGTAAAAAGCTTGGAGATGATGCGATGTGAGGGTCAATTGAAGACAATGAGAATGACTAGTCTGCAAAAGAGAAAACTTAGAGCCTTGTGTTTGCTAAGTGTTTTAAAGCCTTTAACCTACAAGAAGGATGAGAATGGGAGCTCCTTGAGAACATAGACTGCCTTGCTCTATTCAGATCCCTGGACCTTTGCATGGAGCTTTGCACATAGTGAGGACTTCATACATGTTTCTTCTTTCATTGATTCATGAGACTGGTTCTACTTGTCTCTGAAGGCATGACTGGAAACAATGAGTGAGGGTTTCACAGAGGCTAATTTATGGTTTTCAAGAGGAAAACTTCTTCGTGATGAGAGATATCCAAAAGTTGATTGGGCCACCTGAGGAGATAGTCATTTCCCCTTTAATGGAAGATTTTCGAGAAGGATTTGGATGAGTGTTTGTCGGGAATGCCACAGAGTGACTTCTTAACCTGGGGACCATGAATTTATTTAAAAACAAACAAACAAAAAACCTGTGTTGCAGTGTACTTGGTTTCTTTTATAATCTTTTATTTTTGCATTTAAAAATATTATTGTGACAATGGTTCCATAAGCTTCACCAGAGGTCAAAGAGGTCTGACTCACAAAAGATTAAGAATTCCTTCTGTGGAGGGGATTCCTGGTTGGTGAAGGGGTTGAGCTAGATAACTTAATAGTTCCCACCTAATTTGGAGATTCTGTGACAATCTTTGGGTGTCAGTAGAGGTAGATGTGATGTGTGTGTCATTTTCAAGTGATTTTTGTGGGATCATGAAGAACAGAGAGGTACTTCAGGGCTGGAGATGGTGAAACATTATCCCAATTTTTTTAAAAAGGGAAGCTAGTAGAATCTGCAATGTGTAGGCCAATGAGCTTCCCTTCAATTGCTGGCAAATTCTAGCACATGTTATTATGAGATGGTCTATGAACATTTATCAAAGGAAATGGTGGCTCTTAAGAGCCAAATGGCTTCATCAAAAACAGTTCACACCAAACTAACTTCATTTCCTCATTTCCCAGTAGTCTTTGGTAGGGAAACAAGATTAAGAAACATGAAAGAGATAGCAATTAAGTGCTGAACTGCATGGTGTTGATTCCAAGAGAATCATAGAATTAGAATGCAAGGGATCTCAGAGGCTGTTTAGTCCAAACCTTTCATTTTACAGATTGGAAAACTAGAGCCCAGAAGGATTGAGTTTCTTGCCCATGGTCTCATAAGTACTAAGTTGCAAAGCCGTTATTACAATCTAGCTCCTCTGATTCCTGACTCTTTCCAAGTCCCAAAGGAGTTCAGAGATGGAATGGACTATTTGTAAGAGAAAGAAATTGGAATGAAATATTCGCAAGACATTTTTACAATAGAATAAACAATGATACAATCTGTCAGTGATTTGGACTTTAATGTAGGAAAAAAAACATACAACTATCATTTAGCTTAGTAAATAACAGTTTGGAGTAGCTGGTTAGTTGAAAGTGTATCTCGGTGAATCTCTTCAGATGAATGTTAAAAATCTCTTCATATACTAGATAACCCACATCTACATGAAACACAAACTTTATTCAAATTTTCCAAATCTATGAAATATTGAAAGTAATGAAGAGGGTCATCATAAACTTGTCCACCAAATCCTTGGCACCAGATCCAGGGGGTATCACATGAAGCATTTCAACCTAGAGGTTTAGGAGAAATATAAAAGAAATATTTCTTGACACTCCTTCAACTTCTCTTAAACAAACTATGACTTCATTTATGTTGGTTCTTTCTGCTACTATATGGATCACAACTCCTCCTACTATAGTAGAGTTTTATGGGTTTCTATATCTAAAAAAATCACTCAGTGGCCAACCCACAAGTGATTTTCTCCTATTTATTTAGGCAGGTTGGTACTCTAGCAACAAAAATACAATCCATCATTGTGCTTTTTCTTAAAGTTCTTCCAACTAGGTAAGAACTACCAAAACCAATACTCTGCTTACCTAGCTTTTGAGCCTCCCACATGCCATAATGAGGCAGAGAAATGGATCATACATTTTATATTTAGAGATAGAATAAATCCTCACATCCAACCTTCTCATTTTGTAGATGAGAAAGCTAAATCCCTAAGGGCCTGAGTAACTAGCCCAAAGTTACTCCAAAGAGTCAGAAATATTATCATCCTTGAATCATCACATGATCAAAGGACCTGAAACTTTCCTTAAATTCTCTTTCCTTAGGGAATACACTTGACAATGAACCCCTAATTAAATAAAGCATCAAAACTCTCAGTGCTATTATTGTCCTCATTTGGATTTGAAAACAAAACAAAATTGAAGCACAGAAAGTCTAATTAACTTGTTGAGTGTCACACAGCTAGTCAATGACATACTAAGCCAGGCCTGCTGATTCAATCCAGTGCTATTTCTGTGGGTAAAGGCATAAAATTGTATTATCCCAAAGCTGAAAGGGACTTTTGAGGTCCTCTAGTCCAGTGATGTTGAACTCAAATAGAAGTAGACCACTAAACCATACCTAAGGATCTCTGCAGGCCACATATTGACTTAGAAAACAATGTATTTGCATAATTTCTATTCAGTTTTGGGCAGCCAAGTAGTGCAGTGGATAGAGGGCTGGGCTTGGAATCAGGAAGACTCATTTTGATGAGTTCAGATCTGACCTCAGATGCTGAGTAGCTGTGTGACCCTGGGCAAGTTACTTAACCCTGTTTGCTTCAGTTCTTCGTCTGTAAAATGATCTGGAGAAGGAAATAGCAAACCACCGCAGTATCTGCCAAGAAAACCTCAAATGGGGTCCTGGAGTCAGACACAACTGAAATCACTGAACAGCAACAATATATGCTTATTCAGTGACTGACTGAATATTCTGTTTGAAAGTATAGTTCTGTGGCATAACCTCATTGTTTTCAGCATAATAGGTCCGTACTTTCTTGTGCATTTTTATTTATATCTGGCCTTAGACACTGACTAGCTGCATGACCCTGGACAAGTCACTTAACCTTGTTTGCTTCAGTTCCTCATCTGTGAAATGAACTGAAGAAGGAAATGGCAACGCACTCCAGTATCTTTGCCAAGAAAATCTCAAAAGGGGTTACAAAGAGTCAAGACACAACTGAACAACATGTTCAATTTTATATTTAATGATTTCATTAAATATTTTCTATTTACATTTTATTCTGGCTGGTTCTGTAGGGGGACAAGTGACCATGGGTTTAATACCTCTGACTAATCCGAACCTTGCCCAAAGGAGGATTCTCCTCTGTGATATAGCTGACCCTGGCTATTCTTGACACTGGCGGGGTGGGGCGGTGGGCGGGCAGGGTGGGGGGTGGTGGTGGTGAAGCCAGAGGTAGGAAGCCTTGGTCTTGGAATCAGAAGCTATGATATTTTAAAATCTTTTTCTTTCCAACTGACTTCAAAAGATTGTGAAATGTGAAAGGAGAACCCCCTTGTTGAAGAGTTGAGCCTCATTCATGGAAGAGGTATTTGTACAAAATGAGTTAAGAGAAATGAGCGACATTTGGGGCACAGCTTTACCATACTGCCACCCCAAGTTAGGCTGATGTCTTAAAGAGATTCCTGAGTTGGAGGGACCACTGGACTGATTCATTGTGGCTTGCATAATATGCTTAAATTCTCCATGTACTCCAGGGAAAAAAGTCAGAAGGAAAATGCAAGTCTTTACATTTTCTAGTAGCAATAAGAAAAGACTGCCAAAGGGAAAGAGAGAGCTGCTCTCCCAGGGCACAGATGGGCAGCCTTATGGCTCCCTGTTTTGAACAAGCACAGTATAAAGAAGTGCTTTCTGAGTGAAAGAATGGCATGTGACAATACCCAGGGAAATAAGATTGGGCTGTTCGCATGGACTAATGGAATCATTAGTCCAGTGAAACTGTATTATAACGCTAGTGTTGGGGGACAAGACTAAGAACCATCTTAGAGGTTTCCTGTTGTTATGTAGGGCTCTTACCATCTGGAGTTGTTATGTTTCCTGGCCTTGACATGAGCTGTAGCCTATCCAAATGCGTGTAATACTGAGCCATGTTTTACACATACGGTTCTCTTCCACACATCCCATTGACTCCATCATGACAGCCTTGGTGAATTGAAGGCATAAATTTAGAGATTTAAGCTGAAGACTGGGAGCATTAAGATGGGTGAAAGTCATTGTTTATCTTAGACTTAATAAAATTTGAAGGTTTAGGGCACAGTATGGCAGAGGTAAAATCATTTTCATTTCTTTTTCATTAATAAGTCATTTTCAGAGCTTATTACAATATTATGCTAATTAATTATCCCAACTGTAGCATTACCAAAGTGATTTGGTGAGTTTACACTGCTATAATAATTTAAACCTTTATCACTTGCAATAGTCAAACCTAATAGAAAAGAAAAGTTTTTCTTTGAAAAACATTGATAATTCTTATCTTAGGCCCTAAAGCCCATGTACTCAAAATGTTTCCACATATATGAGCCTGCTCCCCCTGCTAGACTGTAAACTCTTTGCCAGAAGGAAAACGTTCTTCTTTTCAGTCTTCCAAACATCTTGCATAAGGGAAGGCAGTAGATACTGCCTTCAGTACAGTAGTAACTCAAGTAGTCAGGGCTAAAGCACTCAGGAATATGAATAAGAAGTAAATTGTTTCAGGTCAGCTCTCAGAGGCTACTCCATCTAGTTCCAGGCCTAATGGATCAGCTATAGAAGTTAAGTCCCTTAATGATCAACTCACTCCTGAGGTGAATGGTTTATACAAAGTAGAATGAAATCAATTCATAAAACAAATAGGTACTTATTCATTCACAATAGCAAGGAAATACTGACTTGAAATACTTACATCCTTGGACCAGGCCCCCCTTTCCCCAGTATTAAAGAAGCTGAGATGCCCAGTGAAAGTCCATTGGAAAATGAAGAATCAAAGTAAAAGATACTTTTTATGTAGTTATGCTGCTAGATGGAACAACAGTGCACAGAGTGCTGCCAGGAACACCTGAGTTCAAATCCAGGCTCAAACACTTTATGACTTGTGCCACTTAACCTCTGTTTGCTTCTGTTTCCTCCTCTGTAAAATTGGGGTAATAGCCTCCTAGAGTTGTTTAAGGATGAAATGGGATACTAATCAAAAAGTGTTTAGGACAGTAAACGCTCTATATAAATGTTGGTGATTATTGTTATTGTTTATTATTTTCTTAATAGTTCATTTGATTTGGGAGTTACCCTTCTTTAGGGTTATTCTTGCTTCAAAGGACAAAATACCCAAATATTCATCTGGACAATATCTTCCTTGGACAGTACAGGGGCCTTACTGACACGTTCTCCCTTTCTACCTGTCCGTTTTCTAGACACCATACCCCTTCTGTTTACACCTCTCATTGCTCTTCCCTTTCTTTGCTTCCTCATGGTTTCCATCTGCATAGTCTGAGGTCCTGAAACTGTGCATTATATGGAGATGGTTCTATAGTGGGTTCATGGAATGAAGACAATAAATCAAGGAACAAGTCACATTAAATCAATTTATGCATATAGAGAAAGGTAGTATGTGTTAGTTGGCTTTCCTTGGAAAGGGGAAGCCTTGGGTTCAAGTTCTGTCTCTGACACATGCTAGCTCTATAACCATGGGCAACCTCTCAATACCTCTGGGCACCTGTCCAATATTACACATCAGTTGGTGGGAAGAGTTTCTGATTGGGAGTTTCCAAAACTGATGGAAACACACATCCACCTACTGACCCCGAAACCTTTCTCCTTTCCCCAAATTTACATCTCTCCTGGTATAGTGGAAAGAAAATTGGACTTGGAGTCATAAAATATACATACATATATATATATATATGCATATATGTGTGTGTATATATATACGTATATATATACACACACACACACATATATATATATGTTTTTTCAAACCTTATTTTGCAACCTTTACTTTTTACATCATATTTGTTTCCAAATATCTCTCTCTCTATTCTCCTACACAGGAAGACACAAAAAATCAGTTCAACAAAACTAACCAATACATCAATCTCTTCTTACACTATAAGCAATGTTCTGGATTCATGGATCCATACCTCAGCATTAGGAAAAAATAGGGAAGGAAGGATATTTTTTTAGTTCTTCCCAGAGTTGGTCTAGGTCATAGTTTACCTGGTATTCAATATCCTCTATTTTTTTTTGTTGGAAGAGTTGTTCTTTCTTTGTTGTACTAGTTATGGATATTGTTCTCCTTGTTCATCTTATTCTTCTGTATCATATATGTCTTTTCATGCTTCTCTAAATTCTTCATAGTTACTATTTCTTCTTGCGCAGTAATATTCCATTGCATCACCCTACCACAATTAGTTTAGCCATTACCCAATCAATGAATATTGAGTATATTTCTAGATCTTTGCTACCACTAAATTGCTGAATATTTTTATCTTTCTATTGTGGAACTTATTGGGGGTGTATGCCTAGCACTAGTGAAAGGGTGTGGAAATTTTAGTGACTTTTTGAGCACAATTCCAATTTGTTCCCAAGAAATGTTGGACCAATTCACATCTCTATTTATAATGTTTTATTGTGACTGTCTACCTATAGGCACTCCAACTTTGACTATTTTTGTCTTTTGTAATCTTCGCTATTTTGCTGGGGATGATATCTCATAACCTCAAGAGTTGTTTTTGATGAATATTTCTTTTTGTTAGTGGTTTGGGGCAACAGGGAATCATCCCTTCAGAGTACATTCTCATATCAATTCCTGGAGGCCACCTTTGTTAATGATAATTATGACAGTATTCAATTTCTTCATTTTAATATTATTATTCTTTCCATTTACATTGTGATCATCATGTGTATTATTTTTCTGGTTCTGCTGACTATGCATCATTTCATATAAGCCTTCCCATGATTCTCTGTATTTTTATATTCATCATTTCTTAAAGATTAATATTATACCATTACATTCACTTCCTTCAATCTGTCCATTCCCTAGTCCATAGACACGTACTTTGTTTCCAATTCTTTTCCATTAAAAAAATGCTGCAATGAATATGGGATCTTTCTTTTCTATCTTTGACTTTGCTGGCGTATCTAGTTCAAAAAATATGGATATTTTAATCACTTTCTTACCATCATTCAAAGTTTTTTTCAGAATGATTGGATCAATTCACAGTTTAGAACTTTAGACAAAATTAGTGACTGTAGTTTATTCATAACTTTCATTGCAACGATTATAAATTGAAAGGATATATCTTTTTTAACCTAGGAAAAGCAGGGGTGAACTTTGGCCAAATCTTGCCTGGTAATCCAGGGTCTAAGTCTTAAGGATCTGGAATCACTTTGTTTAAGGAACTGAAGATTTACAATACCTATCAACCTTAGAGGACATCTAGTTCAACTCCCTTATTTGAAGGATAATCACACCAAGACCTAGATAAGTTAAATGACTTGGCAGAAGTCACACAGGTTAACCTTAACTTCTGAAGAAAAATATAAGTTCTGACAAAACTTGTACACAAATATATCTGTATCATAGGCAAATGATCAAGTGAATTAAAACTGCAGATTTAAAAGTGGAAGGGTTAGTAGAGTCAGGGAATATTCTACAGGGAAACTGAAGCCCAGAGAAACGATGTGACTTTTTGGTGTTGACACAGTAAGTAGCAAAGCCTGGAATCAAACCCAGTCTTCTGATGCTGGTAACATTGTTCTATCCATTACTGTATTCAGGGGCTGGAGGATATTGGAATGCCTTGAATGAGGACAGCCAAGCTTCAAACTGGTCTTTCACATTTGGCAATTTTCCCTTCTGTGATAAAAGGTTGAGAGAGCTGCATGAATATAGCATGTTTTGACTAGGTTTATAGAGCTCTGTCAGTCTATTTGCATGGCATGTAATTCATCTTGGAAGGCAATGCTTACAACTGGTATTTGGAATGTGAGAGTCATGCAGTCCTTCTGTTCCTGGTTCCTGGCAGGAAATTGCTCTTCTGTGGGAGGCATATAATGGTCATCATGTCTCCATTCCAGGGTATCTGATCATCAGACACCATGGGAAAGGGCTTTTGTGTTAGAATCAACAGGACTAGGGAAAGAACTGGCAGAATGTCTCGGAATCAATAGTCAAATCCACTTGTGATAAAAGAAATCAAATAGCCTCCCCTTACCTCCTGCTAAGGTCATCTATATAATTGTTCTGTGGGCAGGAGATGTGATGTGAGATGACTGGTATAGATAATGTGGGCCCAGGGCTATCTTTACACACATCCAAGGCAGGTGGCCATTCTAAGTGGTATTTTTCAAAGGTACTGAGAAGACTCCCTTCACCTTTCATAATACTCCCTCCTCCCAACTTCCACTTGTTGTTTGAGGTTTGAAATTCCTTTAACAGGAAACAAAGCTTTCCTGTTACAATTTGCCATAATAGGTTTATTTAAGATGCTTTTGTTCCCTATGAGAGAGAGACAGATAGAGTCAGAGAGAGACAGAAAGAGAGAGAGAATTAATGAGTGGATGAGAGAATTAATGAGTGAGTGTTAAGGACCTAAATTTTCCCCAAAGATAAAGGCATCAGAAAGAAAACTGGAGGATTGAAGGCCAGCCTCCCTAATTTAATTTGGCCAAGGGTTTGGTTGCCTTGAATGATGGATGTATTGATCGGTTTTTAAGGAGATTTCTATTTGGTTACTTTTGACTGTCTTTGCAGCTGTGGGCTCAGAGGAATATTGCCCTAAATAAGTGAGGCTTGGAGTCCTAGGGTTCAAAAGGTACATATATAGGTTAGCTTCACACATCAGACTCAAAATTTCATCATTGGATCCAAATGGAAAAGGGGAAAAATAAGCAAAAAATAGTGGGGATGAAAAATTAGTATAGGAAGAGTAAGAATCATAGACTTAGAGATGGAATAGACCTTACAAGTCACCTCGTCTAGCCTCTTGGACAATATAAAAATGCTGCTCACAGCACCCCTAATGCCCCTTAGAAATGCTTATCCAACCTCTGATCTGAGATTGCCAGAAACAGGGAACTCGCCCCTTCATATGGTAGCTATTCTCAGACAGTTCTTCTAGGACTTAGAGTTGAGACCTCTGAGATAATCCAGGCCAAATTCTTCACTCTTGAGATGAGAAGACTGGTGCTCAGACAGGGCTGAAATGACTTGCTCATGGTTCATGGTTAATAGGTAGCAAAGAGGGGGGAAAGAGTTTTTTTTTCCTTATGTTGAAAGTCTGAAGTTTTATCGGTTCCACTTGAGTTGCTGCTAGTTTTTAGAATAAAAGTTCTCTCTGCTCGCTCTGAAGAGTTTCCTAGAGTGTTAGTGACCAATGTGTTTTAGATTTATCCAACTCAGTTAGACTATCCCAATGGGCACTGAAAAGCTGGAAAATTTTCTCAAATCTCTAGTAGATGCAGCTAGACCAACAACTGCATTGGCCAAGCTGCTCCATCTGTCCATCGGTGTCTGGCCACCTAGTGAATTCAGTAGAAAGACTGAGGGAACATTGAAATGGTCCCTGAGCAGAGTTTCATCTCTATGTGGGTCATCCCATCCCAGATAGGCTCCTTGAGGCAGTTATATCTTGCATGTAAATCTAAATGTTGGGGAATATTCCTCATGTGTATTTCAAGCCAATTTCTTCAAGACTCCGTTAGCTGAGGTTAATTTATGTTTCTGTGTTTGTATCCATACAAATCCTTATTTCTTTCCCTGGGAAGAAACCCAAACACTACTCTGAGTTTGACAGTGTAGTATACTCCAGACTATAAGAGGATTATAATTAAGGGATTGTTGGTACTGTCTTAAGGCTATATAATTACCTCAAGATACAGTGCTCTGGTAATGAGAAAGAGCCTCCAGAAAAGTCATGAAGAGGACATCAAGGGATCTCCCCATGAATTAAGGTTGGAACAAAACGAAAGAGAAAAATTACCCTCATTCAAGGCATGAAATAGGATCCATAAGAATTTAGAAAAATAGACCATTATTTTGGGACCACTTTGTGAAGGTTAGAGACAAATGCCTGACCATAAAAGGCCTGGAATCGGAGAACCCAGAAACCATGTCAACGACATCAAAGTCATCTTCGGGAGCTAAGTATCTGTTTCATTTTTTTTCTTTATTGCCACATATTGATACCACCTTCATTTCATTACATGCGCTTTTCCCTGCTCAACCTCCTAAGCCTTCTTAATAACAAAGAACAGTTAAGCAAAATTACCACCCCAGCAACCATATCTAACAAGCAGATATTTTTAATTTATTGAGTTGATGTTTAAACCCAACTGGTCTTCCATCACAGTGATTCCAATCAGAAATTTTCTTCTGAATAGGTAATAGTAATAACACATGATAAACAACATAGACTTAAAATCTATATACATATAGAAGTTCAATATCTGTCTAAAATGCCAATTAGAGCAGTATTTATAATGACCCCATATTCCACACCAAAAATCCCACACCTTTCTACTGTGATATCCCTGAGCACATTTTGTTTTGTTTTGTTGTTGTTGTAGATTTGTATTGATGTCTTCTTGTTGTACCACAGTCAATTCTTCATATGCTACACACATCTGCCCTCATAACAAAGAAAAACAGTCAAACAAATCCAATTGACATGACTCTACCCAACAGTCTATGCAAGAATCTACACTGGGTATCCAGTCCTAAGAATTCATAGGGATGAATAGTATATATTTGTATATATGTTGGGCATTTGCTTTTTTTTTTTTGCTTGACTCTATACATATGTTTTGTAAGGGTCAGTTTCTATCGGGTTAGGGATACAGATTTGGTGGGCAGTGGTAGACATGGAAAAATCATCAATAAAGTATATTAAAAGGTGCACAGAGGGAAGGCAAGGCAAGGGAGATGTATTAAGAGACCAAAACACCCCAGTCCTGACCTCGGATGACCACCATTCTTTTTATTTGTCAGGCCTGTACTTGAAACCTTTGGAGCTTGGTTGGTCCTTCCAGAGCTTATGTTATGTTAGCAAAGCCTCTAGAATCCAGTGTGACATCTCCAACATAATGAAGCAAGGGAAGAAGAATTTAGTGGAGGCCAGATTTGTAAATGACTAAAAAAGAAAATAGCTTCCTCTATAAAGATAACTCATAAAATAATGATTATGACTCCTTACTCTTTCAAAGCTGAAAGGATGGTGTGATTAAATGATTAAGTGATTAAACACTTAGTGTCTTATTTTCTGGTGTGAATGTCAACAATAACAGTAGATGGTCCATGTAACAGAAGCCCCATTTAAAGAAATACAGTTCTTAACCCATGTTCATTGTATTCTGACACTAAATAGTTATGCAGTGCCTACTGTTAAGGAAAATAATGAACTCCCTTTGATAGCAGGCACTTCATAAATACTTACTGAATTGGATTAAATATAGTACGCTATCATTTAGTTTTTAAAGCCAAGTGACCATATTCGCTTCTTGTCCAGTGGATTTTTCTAGCTATGTATAGCGCTTCTAGGGGTTGGCCTCTGAACCATTTTCTTCCTGAGTTCTCTTTGCCTTGACCACATGCAGCTGGAGATCAATTATTCATTCAACAAATATTTAATCTATTTCCATACTGATTAGCCCCATGTTAAATTCTGTGCACAGGACAGGAGAACATTTCTGTTGTATTTCCTTGATGAGATTTCAATAGAATTGAGGAATCAGAGTTCATACACACTCACATATATATAGAGTAATTAGGTGAAATTTTATCTGATTACCAAATAGTGGAACATACTTTAAGTAGCATGGGGATTCAAAGAAGGGAAAAAGCAGTAAAGGTTAGATTAGTCAGGGAAGACCTCATGGAGGAAGGAAGACTTGGACTGGCTCATAAAAATCTAATAAGATATACATATGTGGCAGGGAGGAGAGGAGAGAGGGCTTTCAATTCCCTTAACTTCTCTCCATGTTCTGTACCTTGCAAAAGCTTTGGGCATAGCTTCTAGATAGAGAAGTTTCTTATCTGGACCCCAACGTAGAGTTCTAGAAATTGGCCATGTTCAGAATGAGAGCAAAGCAGAAAGTCCAGGGAAAAACACTGTCCGGAGACTGTTTAGGTCAGTCTGATGACCTAATGATGGGGGCCTCCTTGCCACCCCACCCCCACCCGTAAATTCTACTGTTGTGAGTTTTCATTGCCAATATTATTGGTATGTCTATTCATTCTGCTCAAGCACTTTATTTTCCCACTGGGGGATCCTGTAGGAAATCAGGATCCAGTACTCCATGATTGGGCAGGAACAACCCTAAGTTTCATTGTTGGTTGGTGATATGTGTATTCTCTATAGATTTAGGGCACTTAATCTTCCTTATCACCCTTTAAACACTGAGCTACAGTACCACCAAAAGCCCCCATTGATTACAGGGTGGAGATAGATATTTGAGAATAATTTTGATTACATGTTTAAGATGGCATCCCAAGGGCATTCTAGCGAACCTGTCTGACCAAGAGTAACGATGTTAATAACTGGAGAGAAAGACCCTGAACTCTGAATGGAGCAGCTGTCTATGAACTGCTAATAAAGGCAGTTTATCACCCCATGGTGATTACCACATTAGTGAAAAGAGGCATTACTGAAAGAGAAGGCAATTAGCCTTCCCCTCAGAATTTGTTCCTTACAGAGCTCACCTTGGGCCATGTGCTTCTTCTTACTCTGGATTCTGAGATTTGTCTGTCACAGGGAGGAGCTTTTATCATAGCTGGTGAGAGCCAAAGCCCTCTCTCCTTTTGATATAACTCTCACTGCCTGTCCTGTGCTTAGACTGAAAAGGAAAAGGGCAATGGCCTTCATTAGATGAGGATTATCATATAAAATACCGCCAAGATTTTTTCCCTTAACCGATCTAATTTCAGTATCCCACATACATGTTTTCCTTTCATTCCAATCCCAAATTTGTGGATTTATGAAATTAAGCATAAACTAACCATATACTTTATCTCTTTTGATCCTTACAGCGACCTTGTGAGACAGGTAGCTCAAGTATTATTATCCTATTTACAGATGAAGAAATTGAGGTTCTTAAGTGAAAGGTCCATGGCTAGTAAAGGGTGTACTGTGTGATTCAGACTCATATCTTTTGATTCCTAGTTCCGTGGTCTTCTGACTTTATCATACTGTCCCCCACCCACCCCAAGTGAACCATACGGTACAAAATATACTATATAGGGAGATGGGACCTGGGTTCATATAACCACTCTATCATATTACTCTCTGTGTGACCTGGGAAAAGCTACTTAACCATCCTAAGATATTGTTGCTTGATCTATTAAAGGTTACCTTATGGTTTCATTTATTTATATATTTTATTATATTGTCCTTTTCTGCAAATCAATAAGCGATAGTTACCATGTTATCATTATTAGTAATAATGCAGAGATCACAATGGGTTGTTATTTGAATTATTGGAAAGAATACCTATGCCAATGAGATCGCATGTACATTTGAGTATATCAGTGATGCTAACACTAATAAAAGAATTAATGATATTAATATAATCAATATATCCAATTAATATTAATAATGTCAATATGTAAATAATGTAATGAAAATATTACCAGTTCACATTTAGAAGCAGCATTATGTAGTGTAAAGACCACTGATTTTGAAGTCAGAGGTCCTGGCTTAAATTCTATCTCTGCTATTTACCACCTGTGGGATGGTGGGCAAATTACTTAATCCCACTGGGCCTCATCTGCAAAATGAGGGGAGTTGGGCTAGATGGCCTTTCAAGACTCTTCCAGTTCTAAATCAACGATCCCATAATCCTTGTGTACATACATTGCTGTTGAGTTGATTAGTCAGTGTCCAACTCCTTTTAACTCCATTTAGAATTTTCTTGGCAAAGATATTAGAGTAGTTTGCCATTTCCTTCTCTAGCTCATTTTACAGATGAGGAAGGTGAGGTAAATAGAGTTAAGTGACTTTTCCAGGGTCACTAGGAAGTGTCTGAAGCCAGATTTGAACTCACAAAGATGAGTCTTCCGGACTCCAGTCCTGGTGCTCTATCCACCGTACTACCTAGCTGCCCAATCCTTGTATATGGTGGTAATTTATTTTTTACATAGTGCTTTCCTCATGATATTTTACTGTTGCTACACACCAGTGCTTAACAATTATCTGCTGAATTGAGCCATGCCTGCTAACTGAGAAGGTACTGCATTTTAACCAATGTGCAATCCTGGATTTCATCTTACTCCATAGCTTAGAAAGCAAAGTTTTCAGGGCAATAAGACATACTCTGCAGAAAAGGGAAATATTTATGTAAAAAAAAGCTTTATGTGCTGTAGAGGCCTACAATGAAATACTAAGAAATATCAATTAGAATTTGAACCTAATGAGAACAAAATAAAAAGTAGAGATATATTGGCCCTTTAGTAGCTAATTGCCAGAATCAGGATTTCTTATTTCTTCAAGTGGGCCTCCTTCAATCCTACTTCTGATTGCTCTGTGCTGTTTGTTGTTGTAATGATGGTGATAGAACAACAACCGCGTTAAGGAATGAGGCCATGATGTATTCATGTTGTTGTCGTTTGTCCTTCCCCAAAAGAGGACCAATGACATCATGGGTGATTTCTCAACTTGGGTGGAATTGGATTTAAATGAGGCAGACCTTCTCAAAATCATCAGCCTCACCCCCTCTGGAGCATTGAATTTGGAATCATTCCACTTCATTTCTAGGGGGATAGGGGGAGAGGGGGAAGAAATAAACATTTATCTGCTGTGTGCCAGGCACTATACTAAACATTTTACAATTATTATCTCTTTGATCCTTGCAACAGTCTTGGGAGGTAGGTGCTATTATGATCCCCATTTTACAGCTGGGAAAACTGAGGTAAACAGAGGTTAAGTGATTTGCGCAAGGTCCCAGGGCTACTATCTGAGGTCAGTTTTGAACTCAGGTCTTCCTGACTCTAGGCAGAGTGTTTTTTCAGTTGTGTTTTGTTTTGTTTGTTTTTCCCACTGTAACATCTAGCTGCCTATTCTAATCAAGGATTCTAATCCTGACTCTGTCAGCTACTAATTAGTCATGTGACTTTGGGGAAATCATTTAATATACAAGTTTGTAAAATAGGATGATAATACTTCCTATACTCAATATTCCACATTCTGACTGAATGTTTTGCCCAGAAAACATTCCTTTTTTTCCTGCCTTCCGGAACACTGCAGATAAAGTGCCAGGCCTGGAGACAGGAAGACCTGAGTTCAAACCTGACCTCAGATACTTACTATGTGACCCTGGACAAGTCACTTAACCCTGTTTGCCTCAGTTTCCTCACCTGTAAAGTGAGCTGGAGAAGGAAATAGCTAACCACTCCAGAAACTTTGCTAAGAAAACCCCAAATAGTATTACAAACAGTCAGGCACAACTGAAATGAATAAACAGCAACCCAGAGCACTAAGCTTCTCACAAGGCTTCTCAAGTCCTGTTTCCTTTTAAAGGTGATCCACCAGCCTTAACCATGCTATTTCTACTCAGTTTATTTTGTATTTATCTATCCGTATATCCTCACAGGGGAATGAACAGTATTTGTATCCCTAGCTAAAATAGAAGCAGGACTCAGCAGATACATCCTTAGAGATAGGAAGGCCCAGATTGATTTTCTCCTTCTGATATTTACTGGGTGTGTGACCCTGAGCAAGTCACTTAAATCCTTAGTGCTTCAGTCAGCTTCTTAACACTACAAATTACTGAAAGGAAAGAACAGGTACCAATCTACCTTTAATAGAGAAAGTTTCTGTGCAGGTCCTTCCTGACTAACCACCCCACCTCCACTTTAAAAAAACAAAAAATCAGGCATGGTGCTTAGCAGATATCAGAAACATAAATTTTTGTTCTATTGAAATGAATTATACTCTCCACCTCAAAGGTTTGTTGTGAATATCAAAAGAGACAAAGCTTTCATGAAAAGAGTTTTTTTGTAAACTTTATAGCACTATATATTTTTATTCTATTATTGTCTTAGAATTTCCTTCTAGACTAAGAGACCTGGGTTAATATTGATATACCCTAAAGCAATCTGGTGAATAGAGTTTAGATTGGAGTCAGAAGCCCTAGGTCTGAATCACAGATCTGTCACTATCTAGGTCTTAAAGCAATTCATTCCTTTGTCTCCAAGATCCCCTTGTTTCTTTTTCTATAAAGGAGTGGGGGGGGCGAGTTATGGGGAGGGGAAAAGGGCAGTGTTATGTGTTCTGCTTCCCCTTACTAAGGATCAAAAGATGCGATAGATGCAAAAGCAAATGAAACAATAAAGTAAGAAGTAATAATAATAAATAAGCCACCCACAGCATGTCCTGCCAGTGAAGAAAGACCAAATTTATTAACTATAATAAGCCATTTTATCTTGTTGGTGTGTGCTGTTGTTTTAGTCTTACCCAACACTTCCTAGAGAGAGAAGCTGATCCCCCAGGCTCAGTGTCTTAGTGACTAGATTTATCCACGTCTGCTCAGATTGTCAGCCTTGTCTCTCTACAGTGTTAGGTAATAACAGCCCTTCTCCACGTGGGACAGGTTCCACTAAGAGGCAGTATGTCTAGTCATTTGTGTAGGAGCTGATGCTCTGATAATGAACTGCTGATCACTTTACTTGGAATCACAAAAATAAATGTTCAGGAAGGACGTGTTGTGATTTCTGCTCTCTTAACAAGTTAGAGAGCTTTGCCGGCATGCTGCTAATTAGCTTGCTGCCTGTCCTTCCAAAATGCTTGTGTGTTGTCTGTCAGTTAATGGCACAGTTTTAAGGCAAATTTTAGCACAACTGACAACTTAATAGATGTCTTTTTGAGCACCTCCATCTCCCCTACTCTTCAGCCAGATAAAATTAACAGGACCATTGTCTCTATTCTCAGTTGTCTGAGGGAAACACCCAGAGAGCTTTCTAATCCACATGAAAGGCAGTTGCAACAACAAAATTACCAACTGGGGGACTGGATATTCATCAACAAATTTCCCTCACAACTGCTTCAGAAATGGGTACTTTCACTAGATATTTCTGATGACAGGAAAGGATTATGTACTATAGCATTTTCCAACTTAATTTGGCCACAGAACTCTTTGAGGCAAGAAATATGTTGACAGAATCCATAAATACAGGGCTAGGAAGCTTAAAGAGATGGAATTCCTATGGGTTAAAGGTTGGTGACTGAAATTTGGAAATAAAAGATAAGGAATTACATCTATTTTCATTTCCGCCAAAATGTCAAACATAATGAGTGTCTTATACATGCATAATTTTGTATTTAATATTATAAAGGGAAAAATATAGCTAGCATTGACATTTTCCTATAATGCCCCCTATTCACATCATATGAAGCACCAGGAATCTGCAGAATACAATCTGGGAAATGCTTATGTCACAGAAAATATAATTTAATGTCTAGAGCTTCCATGAAGCTCCTCTACCAACCACTCTAACTCTAAGTGCTCTCACCCTTCTCTGACCTCCATAGTACGTAGACAATTACATAGTCTAGTACTGGATTCATGTGTCTGAGGCACGTCTCTCTAAAGCAAGTTTCTGGGGAGCAGGGACCATGCCTTCTTTTCTCAAATGTCTCCTCCTTGCGCAACAGGAAGATTATTTTTGGCATTTTTGTGAAATAAGAGAGATTGAGTACAATGTCCAGTAACATATACTATCATAATAATTTAATTGAGACATCACTGGGAGGGAGGGGGTGATAATGTGAAAAGAAAAGAGAGAATAGATGTGAAAGATACTATTAAAGTAGAATCAACTTGGATTGGCGACTGATTAGACATAGGATGTGAGAGAGTTGGAAGAGTCAAAGATGGCTTAAGGTTTCAGTCCTGAGTAATTGAGAGGATGATGATGTCATCAACATAAAGAACCAAAACTGATTCTGTTTGGAGGAGCAGATGCTATGTCAGTTTTGTACATGGATCTGAGGTGACATCAGGACATCTAAGTGAAGTGGTCAAGAGAGAAATTGGAAAGGTAGAACTGAAGCTCCGTGAAGAAATCAAGAATTCATAGATTTGTAAGTCATTTATATAATAAGTAATAATGGAAAGCTTTGGAATAGATAAGATTGACCAGAAAGATATGGTAGAGAGAAAAGAGAAGACAAAGAACAGAGCCTTGAAGGATACCCACTCCTGGGGCTTGAGAGAAAGATGAACTGCTAAAGAAGACTCAGAAGAAGCAATCAGAAAAGTGGGAGGAGAAACAAAATATTATATTGTCCTACTAGCCAAGGGAAGAGAACCTATCAAAATGGAAGTGGTCATGAGTGTCAGGCATTACAGAATGTTAAAGGAGGATGAAAACTGAAGAAAGACCATTTAATCTGCCAATTAAAAGGTCATTGGATACCTTGGGGAATTTCAGTAGGGTGATTGGAATGGAAACTAGATATCAGGGGTTGAGGAATGAGTGGGGGTTAAAGTAGTAGAAGCTTTGAGCATAGAACCCTAGTTCTAGAAGCTTAACAGTTTAATAAAACAAATATCTATAATGTTACCTTCCTATCAATGACAAGGTATATGAGACTTTTTTCCTTTTTCAGGATAGTGGAGACATTAATGTGTTTGTATGAAGTTTATAAGGAACAGATAGGAAGAGATTGAAAATGAGGAAAAGATAAAAATGATCAAGGAAGAGAGATTCCAAAAGATATGGAGGAAGACGAGATCCTTGACAAGAAGGACCACCTCGTCCTCTGAGGTCAGAGATAAGAATGAGAAGGTGAATGATAACATCCATAATGACACTTCAGGGGTTGAATAAGAGAGAAGGGGCGAAATGGGGAGGCCTCAAGACAGAAAATTCAGTATTCTCAGGAAAGTCGATATAAAGTTTTTTTTTTTTTTTTTTTTTTTGCTGAAAGATAGAACTGGTGGTAGAAGTCAAAGCTAGAGAAGAGAGAATGTCTGGAAAAGACATCATGGGGACTGTAATAGAAAGTCAATCAATAAAAGAATAACCACTCATTGAGAAGAGCGAAGTTGGAATTAGAGTCTGCATGATTTCATTACATCCTGAAACAATGCTGAGTGACTGATACATGCAGGAGATTGATATAGAGTGAGATAGATGGTGTGTAGGAAGGAACCAGGATTAAAGATAGCAATGCAGTAAGAATAAGGGGGCAAGGAATTTGAAGATAGAAGACAGCAATTTGTGAAAAAAACTAAAGATGTGAAGGGAGGTGTATGAAGCCAGAACTAGGGTAATAGAGTAGAAAGAGAGGAATGAAGGGATGAGAAGTCATTATGAAGGTAAAGAGTTGGTTGAGCTAATGAGAAATGGAAGACTAGAAGATTGATATCAGAAAGGAGATTTTTGGAGTCCTTAATCTAGGAATTGGAATAGTTTTGGGAAAAGAGTGAAAGATGACAAAAATATTACCACCCCATTAGGAACTGAGGTACAGGGGAGTTGGACTATGTGAGATTTGATGAAGTCATTGAACTGAGAAGCCATGTTGTTTTAAGGGTTATCAGTATGAATGTTAAAATCACCAAGCGCAATAGCAAAGGTCGGGCTAGAGACAAAGATTTTAAGCCAGGTATTCAAGTTAGTGATGGATAGATAAAGTAGGTAGATGACAGTGGTAGGGACCTAAATCAGGTGATATGCCTATATCTCATAAACCAATAGTACCCAATATTTTCAAGTATGGGGACCTCTTACATATTTTAGGAATTGTACTTTTAGTACCCATTGATTGAGAAATATCTACTAACAAGCTACTATGAATTCAGTAATATTTTAAATGAATTTATGTTGTATAAATCTTAGCATCTATGTGCATTTGAAAATAGTAATACATTGCTATAATAATAGCATAAGACATTTTACTTATTCAATCCACTGAAGGTATGTCTGCTCATTTATTATACTGAGTCATGCTGCATATTTTGTTGAAACTAAATAAAGATCGAAGTGACATTTCTTAGTACGCAATACAGATTTCCTGACCCTCTTGCAACTCATGGCTCCCCAGGGGACTGCAGCCTACAGCTCAGGAACCACTGGGAAGAATATCAAGGGAGGAGAAGTGGCTTGGCTTTGGAACAAGTCACATTATTTCTCCAAAATCCATTTTTTTCCATTTGTAAAGAGAGAGGATTTGACTAGATTTTCCATTTTGGTTCTAAATGTTACCTAAGATCCTAAGATTTGCCTCTTTTGAATAATATTAGAATGTTCTGTGAAGGCAATTTCCAATGTGAAGTCCCATACCTCTCCCCTTCCCCAACTTTGCTCAAAAGTAGTATTGTTTCAGTAAGTTCATCATTTCTTCAGATAACTATGCAGAAAGATATCACTCCTTTAGATGGGAAATTACTGATACTTTTGTTGTCTTATTAGAATGTCCTTCCAGATTTTGATTGAGCCTTATCTGCTTTATTTGTTCAGTTTTCTGTCATAATTTCCAGGCAGGATTCCAGGTGACTTTACCACCTTGGAAGTGTTTTAAAAGCTAAAAAAATAATTTCCAGGGTGAGAATGTTTTTTTCTTTTAACACTGTATTCCTATACAGGTTAGATCCTATTCCAATATTTCTCCATACAATGAAAATATTGTCTAAGTAAGATCTCCAAACTGTAGCTTGTTTTAAATCACATTTAATGATGGAAGCCCAGCCTGCCTGCTAGCCCAGGAAGTTGGCTTCCAGTGCTTATAATAGCCAAAAGAGGGCTTTGTGAGAGGCAAGAGTGCTGGACATAGAGCCACCAGACCTGGGTTCAAATCCTGACTATCACTTATGATCTGTGTGACCTTAAACAAGTCCCTTTTCCCTTTAGGATGCTCAGTTTCCTCATCTGTAAAAAGCAGACAGTTGAACCAAATGACCACTAAAGTTTTTTTTTTCTTCCCATCTCTGAATCAATAATCTATGATCTAGTAATCCATGCATCCTCCAGAAGGTTCTGAGGACACCAAGGTGACACTTATTCAGGCAATTTCCAAGCATCCCTAAATCATTTCCAGCTACTTCCACAGCCCATAGTTTCTTCCATTTTTAGTAAAATATTTATGAAGGTCCATAGAATTCATTATAGAAAATAAAAATGAAACAAACCTGAAGACAAGTAGAATTTAATAAGTTCAACTAAGCATGTAATAACTTACAGTAACTGAGAACCCCCCAAAGGTGCTGAGTGTATGGTGAGAAAGAATGTTTTCATTGTTGGAGAGATGAGTAGAATAGTTATGATGCTGTACACAGTTCAGGTTGCTTTATTATGGAAAGGCTATTAGGAAAATAGAGAAAGCTCAGCAAACAGGCATTGGGATATTACTGAATGGTAGGTAGGTGCATACACACACAAACAGAGCTAAAGAAATAAGTTCTGCATCTTTGGAAAATGAAATAAAAGGGCTTTTGTAGATGTATGCACCAAATTGTAGGAAAAGAGAAAGCATTTTCCTCCCTTTCAAAGGTTATTTGAGCTTTTCTTGAAGCAGAGGGACATATAATTAATTCAGAGAAAACTCAGTTCTGAGAAAGTGAATTTAGGTGGAATTGTGCACTGCATCTACAGTGTAGTCAAATGTTCCAGTAAATACTTTACCAGGGATTCTTCTACCACAAACATCTTAAATTGAAAGCACCAATGGTGGAATTTCTGGTGATGTGACAGATGTGCAGGTGCCTACATCCCCATCATCATTTGTGTTGGCTAAAAATAAGGGTTGTTAACACATGCCCATGGCTTGTCCTGAAGGTAAACATTCTGAGACTAGTGTTTCTTAACTTTCTGGTCCCAACTTGAAGATGAGACTAGAAAGAAGGGAAGGAAAATCACAGAGAAGTGAGAAAGACAAGAGGATTTGCACCCGGCTTGCAAAATAGAGATTCCTAAGTGGTTGATGGAGCTGAATCTGATTGTAACCAAACTTCTTCATGTTTTAACCTTGCTTGGTTCAAAATTGCTACTCACCATGTTTGATGTGAATGTTTCAGACATTATAGGCTGGCAGATTCATATCACTGCACTTTATACATGTTCATGCTGATTAGAACTTTTATTTGTCATAATGATCCACTAATGCAATGATAATACAAGTAATAGCCCATGTCTAATGGCTTCTTGTCCAGAGGCTAAGACAATTAGTTTAATATATTTAGTACCAAACTCTTAAAACTACTGTTTCAACTACTGAGTTTCCTTGGGCAGTAAAAGTAGATGTCTTCAGTGGAGCTATCAGAAGAAAAGTTGGAAGAAAAAGAGCTCAAGTCACCTGAGGACTCATCAAGATAGTCTGTTCATTGTTTTTCAATAGAATGTCCCCAATAATGGGTCTTTGGTAGAAATGGAAGAGTAGCGTGATTGTATACCAGAGAGGGAGAGATTTAAGGAGAGGTAGGTTTTTCTACATTCTTCATTGGCCTGTGAATAATAGTTGTTCCTGTCTCCAAAACTTCTCTCAAATTATTCGTTCATCTAAAATGCCATCTTTCCCTCTTAATATTTATTCTGCCTAGCTTTCCAGTCTTATCTTCAAGGATCAATTCAAGTTTCATCTCCTTCATGAAGATGTCTCGTAGAACTGGGTCTTTTGATGGACCTTCTTATCACCTGAGGCCCTTAATGTCTACGCCACTCATGTTTGAACTTGGCTACATATATTCTGGTGGTGTTCTCTACTTTATGTATATTTTTAGGCTGATAGCACACTAAACAACTTACAGATTCCTTGAGGTTAGGGAATTGTGTATCTTTCTTCCAGTCCAGGGGTAAGAACATAATAATATTCAATTTGCGGATTATTTCATCTTAAATCATAAATGAATTACACAGATCATCATGTACATAGTTGGATGCCACTTATCCATGGGGAGAGTCCCACTCCTGGGGCCCAAAGGCATCTTGAAAAGATGTGAAGGAGAAGCTGGTTATTCCATGTGTAAGGCATGGGCATAGCTGGAAATAATGTGAAACATGACCAGGGAGATGTGTGAGATTTCGTTTTCTATACATGTAAAGGAACAGTAAATGATAAGGCTGTAAGATAAGTAGAAGCTAGATTGTAGAGGGCCTTGAACAAGCACTAAAGTACCCTGAACTCCATTTGGTAGAAAATGAGGAGAAACTGAAACATTTTAGAAGGAGAAAGTTGATGAATTATTTATACAATGTCAACTAGGACAGGTAACAAAATTCTGCTTAATAATAGTCAGTTAGTGGAATACTTTCAAAGTTAAATAGTACAGTCCCTATTTCTCTTAACAGATAATCTTTTTCAGGAGATGTAATTAGTTGGTTTTGTTTTGGTATTTGTTGGGAAGTTTCTATAAACTGTCAAAAAATTATAATCAGTAAGAAAATCAAAAATGTAAAAAAAAAAAAAAAGGAAAATTAACCTGGACGTAGTGTTATGGTTGGACAATAACTCATATTTTATGGTCCTTTAAATTTTAAAGTGTCATTCTCCTCGCTAACATCTTATGGGAGTAGGTAAAATACATTTCAATTTATACATTTTACAGATGGGGAAACTGAGGCTGAGAAACTTTTTTTAACTTACAATTAGTAAGTGTCAAACTAAGGGCTTGTGGGCAGCTAGGTGGTGTAGTGGATAGAGTGCTGGGCTCAAAGACAGGAAGACTTCTCTTAATGAGTTCAAATCTGGCCTCAGACACTTACTAGCTATCGGGTCTTAGATGTCACTTAATCCTATTTGCCTCAGTTTCCTCATCTGTAAAATGAATTGGAAAAGGAAACAGCAAGCCACTGTAGTATCTTTGCCAAGAAAACCCTTGATGGGTCACAAAGTGTTGGACACAATTGAAAAATGACTAAACAACCAGACTGACTTGAGACCAGCTCTTTTAATTCTATGTCTTCTGCTTTTTCTACTAACAATGCTGATTTAGAAAGTGAAGTGAGTATTAGAAGCAGTTAGGAGGGCATTAATGGCTTAGCACAGGTGCACTGGAGTGGTGGCAGCCTAGGAAAAGGAAGGGGACATTGTAAAAGAGAAATACTATGGAAGTACAGTCATTACGAGTTGTGAACTGATTGTATGTGATAGGGATAAATCAGAGATGACCCAGAGGTCCTTCTGCTCCCACACTGACTATGGAGGGTTGACTGTTAACCATTCGGATCTTTGGCCAGATTGTTAGAAGAAAAAAGCCTGTGAATGGCAATGAGGTTGTGACAGTTTTAAGTAGATGGAATGCCAAGACATGGCATGATGCTTGTAAAAATCCTACTGAAGGGATGCTGGACTTTGTGCTTTCATCTCTCCAGGAGCTGTTTCTTAGAGTCACCTCCAGTGCCAGTCTTCTCATTTGCCTGGACCCTGACTTGTACTGAGAACCTATACAGAAGATGCTTTATCAAGAGCTGGGGGAAGAGTGACAAGTGATTCCATATGCACAGAGAATGAAAGTGAACTCTGGGGAAAAAAATAAAAACTGTCAAGGAAAATGTCTTTTGGCAGTGGGGACTGTGCAGGTACTGAAGTGGGATGGAAATGTGATGAGAGTTATTGCTTTGGGCCTTGGCAGCGGGCCTGCCTGTATTCAGGCAGCCAACAGGCCTGAAGGCAGAGGGCCATTGTTTACGTGAAGGCCTGTGGTCCCTGTTCTCTATCAGTTCAGTGAGTCCTTGATGAGAACATAGGCAAGGGAGGAATGGGGAGGTGGTTCTGGGGATACATTCAAGGGTGCTCTGTCCCTCAGGAGGGGCATTTAGAAAACAAACTGTAAATTAACCTATGTTAGTCACCATTCTCACCCTCTCTCTTGAATGGTGGTGATATACTTCTGCTACTGGTCTGGCTGTTGGCCAGTCATCTTCCTTATTTTAATTTCTTTGTACCAGGACAAAAGAAATGTGATTGGGGATCAGCCCTTCCTTTAAAAGAGTCTATCTGTAATGGGACAACCACGGGGCAGCCAACTACATGATAAAATTTGAGCTCCCCTGAGAAAACAGACCTTGCCTTTAAATATTTCTGCCACACTTTCTTGGTAACCGGAATGCACCATTATCACTTCATTCCTTAGGTTTTCAAAGGCTTTCTAAGCTCAGAATCATAGAAATCTTTGAGCTGAGGGATATCTAAAGCATTTTACAGAGAAGGTAACTGATTCCCAGAGTAGTTAAGTGACATGCCCAAGGTCATGCGGTTGTCGATTTTCAAATTGAGTAACAAAGTTTCAAATTAAACAACAAAGTTTAAGTAGAAACAGTACCTGCCATTTTAGGTCTTATATTTTTCTAGTACGAAAATCTTCCTAAGTTCCCAATGGAGAAAAACAAAAACAAAAGGTACCTTCATAGTGAGCACATTAAACTAAAGTAGTAGCAGCCATTTCTGCCTTTCAAGGGGATTTGGAGGTGGAGATTGTGGGGGTGATGTAGATCTGAAAGCAAGTGTTCTGCCTGGATTGGGGAAAAGAGGGGCACTGGTATGATAAAAGGGAAAAGACAAAAGTATTTGTTTGATCATCAGCTGATAGACCTACATAGGTTAGCTGGAAACATCTATTCGATGAAGCTAGGTTAGGTTTGGATTCAGATTCGCACTGGCAATAAGACACGCTCCCAACAGAATAAAGTTTTTGTTGAAAGACAGGGGAAATACTCTATTAACCCCACAACCACATTATTTAACGATTCCTACTACACAGTTAACGCAGTGACAAAGACAGAGACACAGACACACAGAGGCATCACCTGTTCAGAGGAACACCACCACCCAAGGTTTCTCCAAGCTGAGGAATCCGTCTCTTTTCTACAAACGCAGTGACAGCGAGAAAGGACACACACACAACATACCACATACACTTCATGTTCAGCACCTGCACCCAAGGCTTCTCCAAAGCTGGGGAACCCCTTTACAGCCTCCTTGGTTAGTCCTTCTGAACATAGCCCCAGGCAAAGCGTCCTTTCCTTGGGTGAGGTTCCAGTGTACCTGTCCCACGTGGTGACTTTTATAGCACCCTGAACAAAGAAAGTTTTTCCTGCCAGAGAGGGGAGCCACCCTCGCCCCCCTCATTCCTAAGTACTGGCCAGGTTAATGTTTCTCCAGTGGGAGAGGAGTTATTTCCTATCCTTTGTCTTAATAGTTTCCTGTTCTTTGTTCAAACCTATCAGTCTCCAAGCAGGAGAGTCCAAAGGTTTGTTAAAGGGGGCAGAGAGCTTGACACATACGTGCTGGGCTTACACTGTAATATGGAGGATGTTCTCTAATGATTTATCATTCAACGTCCAAGGTGTAAAGGACAGGGACATCGAGAGAAGGACAATAGAGCAACCTTCAAGCTCCTTACTCTGGGGCCAGGACTGGCACCTCCAAACCAGGGAAGTCCATGAACCCCTTCACACTGAAGCTGGGACTAATATCTCCAAAGCAGAACTGGGAAAGTGTTGGAAATGGGTATAGCCAAGGAGCCTTGGACATAAATTACAGGGCATCCATTGTCATCCAAACAGAGGCTATTGCCAGAACCTGTAGCACAGTAATGCCAAGATCTCACTGCAGCTCCTGAGTCCATGCTTCAGAAAAGCTTGGGAATTTCTCAGGTCAGGATAGTTCACTCAGCTCAAGGATATTAGTCTATAGGTCAGACCAGCTCAAATATTATATAGGGAAATGTAGAGTACTGCTCAGGCATATCTGATTCATTTTCCACCCCTGAGGTTACAGACAAGACAATACACATTAGCTAGGAAACTGTACATTTCTAGGTTGCAATAGACAATTCCATATGGGAGAAGGAGCTTCAGAGAAAGGCAGGGAATAAAGGCGGCAGTATTAGACAGAAGGGAGATTTAATTGGACAGAGAAAGATGAGGCCAGAAAAACCAGAGGTTTTAAAGTGTGGTAGGAAAAGTACACGGAAGCAGACTTTTTCATCTATTGATAGGTTTTACTTTAAGTGTTTCTCTTTGCTATAAGGGAGATATGTATGTGCGAAGTCATTATAGTATTAGGAAGCCTGTCAATAAAACTTAAAAATCGCCCAAATATTTGCTAATCAACTACATTTTGTGGAACATTATACTAGAAGTCATTATCTCCACCCTCAAAAAATTCAAGTCTAGATGAGGAAATAAGCATGGCGCAGTTAAGTAATGACACAAAGCAAGGTATCAGTGAGCATCGCATTGCAGTGTGTGATATGGGCAGTAAGTGCTTTGGGATTTCACAGAATATGTGCTTCTCCATTAAGCAAGATGCTATCCCAAGATGGCGAGTACCTCTCCATCCTGGGAATATGTATTTCATCAATTTTTGTAGTAATGGACACCAATAACGGTAGAACTTCCTCTAAAATGGCCCAAATCATGATGTCTCACTTGAGTCATGACGCGGTTGGCTCCCAAATACTCAGAGATTGGAATCCAAATTTATTTCAGAAAAGCATCACATCGCTTTTAACCTTTACTGGCTTTTGTGAGAGTGATTTATAAAGTTTGTTTCTTTTATGACTATGTTTCTTGACTAGGTTGTGAGAGATATGAGGATTCTGATTTCAGACAATTATTCTCTTGACAGCCTCCACTAGAGTTAATATAACAAGAGAAGATGCTTACTCTTCTCTTTTGTTTTGAAAAGAGGTTCCCTCCTTGTGTTGACATAATACTTAGCTGGATTTAAAGTGAATAAATCCTTCCATCAAGCATTGCTTGGTCCGTATAAATTCAAACCAGATTTGGGATCCCCTAACCTTGATACAAATTTCAATTACTTTTTTCCCACTACCATGATTGTACTAAGAATGTTATACCTAGGAGCAGCCTGGAATAGGAAGTGATGCTGCCCTGGGCAGGGAGATAAACTATATGATCCTGGGCAAGTCACCTAGACACTCTGAGCTCTGTTCTTTGTTTATAAAATGGTGCTATCTATAATAGTGCTTACCTCAAAAAGGATCACTGTGTGAGGATCAGATGAGATTATGCTTGCACGTGAGTTCTTTGCAAATCATAAAGTGCTATATAATGTCAATTACTATCATCTGCAAAATCCAATCCATCTAGCTAAAAACTGAGAAATTCTGTTAGTTATTTTGGCAGTCATCAAAGCAAAGCTGGGTATCTGAAACATTGCAAAAAAAACTCCAGTAATAACAGAGGTGTTTTTAGTTATCATTCTGATATGGGGGCTGGTATTGGAGGGTATTGGAGATATTTATCCCTCCTCTCATCCACCTTCCATTTTCTGCCCCTTCTTAGTACTTACCTTCTTAGCTACTACTTACTGGAAGCCAGAAGCCCTGTAAACATAAAGTTAAAATGGCTGCCAGTGTTTTCTTTTGAAGCAACAAGCAAGGGATGATCGGCTTGCAATTAGCACACTGTCAAAAAGGTAATTGCCATCTTCTGTTGCAAACGTTTTATGACAACAAGCCTCAAGTGGGATGCACAGTAAGAGCAGGTCCCAATTTGCCACCCTCCAAATAGAAGTTATTTCCAGAGTCATTTAACAACTTTTCAGTTGACACCTAAAGAACACCCACAGTGCTTCATTTTAGGGAAAAAGGAGTATTCTAGTCACAGAATCAGATCTCTTAAAACTTCAGATAAACCTGTAGAATCATCCATAGATTCCCTGAGGAGTAGACAGAGTCCTACCAATTTCTTGTACCCTCCAGAACACCTCAGCACAGGGCTGGACACAGTACATATTTAATAAATGTTTGTTGATGTGTCAATTCTGAATAACTATGGTGTGGTTGGAGTTGAGGGGAAACTAGTAGTGGATAAAGAGCTTTCCTTCCCTGACATTGTGATGACCTGAGTTCAAGCTCTGACACTTATTAAATTGGGTCATCTTGGCTAGGTGAGGCAACTCTCTGAGAAGATAAGTTGTTCAATAGTTTTTTTTTTTCCAGTCTTGTCTGACTCTCCTTGACTCCATTTGGAGTTTTCTCAGCAGAGATACTGGAGTGGTTTGCCATTTCCTTCTCCAGCTCAATTTACAGATGAGGAAACTGAGGCAAACAGGGTTAAATGACTTGCCCAGGGTCACACGGCTAGTAAATGTCTGAGACCAGATTTGAAGTCAGTAAGAAGAGTTCTCCTGACTTTAGGCCCAGCGCTTATCCACTGTTCCACCTAGCTGCCCATAAGAGGGTAAGTTATTTGTCTGTATTGGTATCTGGGAGTCATTACCGTACAAATTTAGTTCAATGCAACAGTTACTTAGTAAGGACCCTGCCACGTGTAGGGCATTTTGATAGAGATCTCTTTCCTTCATTTTCTCCTAACATTTTGCATGGACTCTTCCTTGGCACCTGTACCACTCATGTGTAATAGTTATGTTGGTCAATTTTCCAGCCTTTAGATCAGGTGTCCTTAACCTTGAGGCGATGGACCCATAAGTTACCTGTGAGATAGAGTTCAAGGAGTTGGAAATTAGATGGGAAAATATTATGCTTTGATTTCAATATAATTGGCTACCTTTATAATCTAGGGATCTTCTTTTAAGTATTTAAAAAGATTTTGAGGAGTCTGGAGGCTTCATGGAGGTCCATGTATAATACTAAAAAGGTTAAGAACTCCTGAACTAGATGTTTTGGCCTTTGTTTATCTGTGATACAAAGACAAAAATGAAACGGTCCCTGCCTCCAAAGGGCTTACACACTTGTATAGGTTCAAGACTCCCCTGCCCACCCCCCAACTCTCCCCAAAAAGAGTTTTTTTTTGGTTTTGTTTTGCTTTTTGTGAGTGGGTATGAGGAGAAAGAAGTAATTCTTGGAGTCATACAGTCTGTTAGTATTAATCCCAAGACCAACTGAGAGTTGGTTATAAGAAAAAAAAAATGTTTTAAATGCATTGAAGTAGGAAATATAAAAGTAATAACAATCTTGTGGAATTATAGATATAACAATTTAGTGAAAACTTTATTCCAATAATTTTGCTCTCCTTGCAAGATACTATGCATGGGAAAATGAATTGCCTCCAGCAACTTAATGGGGACATTAGAATATCAAAACTCTTTTTTTTTCCCACATTTTTAAACTATCTTCTTTTTTTCAAATGGCTTTAGGACTTCCCAGTAGATGTATGCTAATCCTCAAGGCACTGACATTAAGAATGGTAATTTTTTTTCTTTTTTCTTTAAGTCTATGTTTCTGGCTGTTAAATCAGACTTGGATTAATCCAGGTCCTTAGCACAGGCCAGCATGCCTCTTAGTAAGCTTTGGCAAGCTTTGTCACATATGAGTAAAAATGATATAGGCGCTCGTGGTGTTTCATGTCATCCAGATTGTTTGGCATCCCATAGACACTGCCCACGGACCACACAAGTCTCTCAGGTTTCAATAATCTTTTCTCTTCCATCTCAATCTAAAACATTTATGGCCATCAGAGCTATAGGATCCTCTTTTCACCTTTGGATTGTATATCTTTAATGTCAATTTAATTTAACAAGCATTTAAGTGCTTACAACGTGTAAAGCATTGTGTGAACCCCTGAGGCTCCAAAGATTGACAGAGGTCATGATTTCACAGAGTTTGTCAACTAATTCAGGGGTTCTTAACCTTTTTGTTGTCACAGTCCCCTTTGGCAGTCTGATGAAACCTCCAGACTCCTTTTCAAAATCTTTTTAAATTCATAGAAGAAAATCCATAGATGTGAAGGAAACCAATTATATTGAAATAAAGGTATAACATTTTCCTATCCAAGTTTATCCATGGACACCTTGAAGGTTCATGGACCCAAGGTTAAGGATACCTGATCTAGAAGGTGGGAAAGTTACCAACATAAACAACTATTATAGGAGTGGTATAGGTGCCAAGGAAGAGTCCAGGCAAATTCAAGGGAAAAGATCCCTTGCATGTGGAGGATTGATGCCAATGGTGATAGAGGGAAGGCTTCATGGAGAGGCAGTACCAGTTACCTATTGAAGGATGCAAGAGGCTTCAACGACATAGATGATTAACTAAACTTTTTTTGCTGCAACAAATAAAAACATATCCTATCGAATAAGATTTAAAGAAACCTAGAGATATTAGGTGACAGCAAATCGACAGTATTCCTTTTTTGCTGACATCCTCACTTTCTCCCCCACATAGACATATTTGCCAGCTGACAAAGTTCTGAAGGCAGGATGCACTGACTTACCACCTTCACAAGCTCTCAGCTCTGGGTGTCATTAGGCTTACCTATAACTTTGTGGTCAGTGGCTACTGTGTCATTGCCCTAATTTACTTTGATCCAAGCTTTGCTGACCATCACTCAAAGTGTAAAGTGGGCATAATTTAACTTTGGTGTCTTCACCCTCCTCTTTCTTCTCCTCCTCTGATAGGCATCTGTTACTCAGACATACTGAAAATCTCCTTCTACCCTAAGTATTCTTGTTCTTGGCCAAAATTTGGTCCTCTTTCCCCTTTTCACATCCAGCTGTCAATTTGGAAAGGATCTGGTAAACTAAACTGGTCTAGGAGGCCAATGGCTAATAGTGGTTTCAAAGAATATTTCTCAGGTATGTTCAGATTTTGTCAGGAAGAACGCCTTAAGGAGTGAATCTATAATTATAAAATTTAAAATTTGAGTGATAGTGGTATGGAAGACATTCTTGTTCAGGGAGCTTTTCTGATTCCTCCTGAAATCACACCACATCGGCAGCCACCTGTTCTGGCTGCCTAAGGCTGGCTCTGCCTGCCTGCTATGTTTGCCTTCTGCTGTGGTATTGCTTTGAGTTACACTGAGCCAAGTTCCACAGATATGACTTCAGTGTCTCCTTCATTTGAATCTAAACTGATTCCTTAGGAGGAGCAGCTTTCCCCAGGGAGTCTAATATAGTACTCCTAGAAGAAAAGGCAACCCTAACAACTTTATCGCAATCAGGGGTCTGTGTCCCACCTTATTCTGGGGCTCAGAGACAGAATTTCCTTCCTACTCAATAAGCAACACCTGAGCTCTAGGTGGGACACAAGGGGAATATGGCTTAGGATGAAGGCAGAAAAGCAGAACAGGAAGGAAAATTTTTGGATGCTTCATGTTCCTTCTTCGTTCCCAATGTTAATCCCAAAATGTTTTAAAAAAATAATAATTTTTAAAAAGAAATAAACCATGCACTGGAAGGGAAAAAAATCATTCACACCTTAGTTTTAAAAGCTTAGTTAGTGGCAAGCCTTAATTTGTCTTAAAATGGAAAAGAAATATGTTGATATTTTCTCTATGTGAAAGGAAACAAAAAGCAGCTGTTTCCAGAGACTGCAATGTTGAGGGAAGAAGACAAATAATAGAGAGAAAGGAAAAGGCCATTGAGAATAGATGTTCTAGAGGAAAAAAATTTATCTTGAATAGAATTTGGAATGGATTGAAAAGAATAAAACATAAGCTAGTGAGAGCTTGGAAATTCTTGGAAAGAAAAAGTCAAAAGTTTGTTTGTGGAGAAGATGTGGGGGAGAAGAGATTAACCAAAGTGTAATAAGAAATAACTAAACTTGATTCAAGTCCCTGCCTCTAATTCATGTTTTCTGAATGACCCTGGGTGAGTTTCCCAACCTCCCAGTTCCCCCAGGCAAATCTCTAAGACTATAAGATGCAAATAGATGCCATTTTTTTTTTTGCATTGGTAAAGGATATTCCTCACCTGGAAACTTCCTCTACTGATGAATTTTAAAAGAATATAATAAACTGAAGTATGAAGTTTGAATGAAAAGGTAATTTTTGAAATTTCAAACTACTGAACTTTTTAGCTACCATAGAAATAATAATAATGAACATTCACACAGTGCTTTAAGGTTTTTAGAGGGCTTTACATATATTATTTCATTTGATGTTTGCAGTATTTTTAAAGTAGGTAGCACTATTATCTCCGTTTTACAGAAGAGGAAACTGAGGCTGAGAGATTAAATGACTTGACCAGTATCGAGCCTCAGAGAGAAGTTCATCTCCAGGTGGCCAGAAGGAAGTGTTTTGTTAAGGAAATGTTTGGGATCTTTAGGGGTGCGGGCTAGTCACACAGTCAAACATCATCAATTAATCATTAATTAAATTAAATGTATTAATTATGTAATATAAATGACATAATACTATAAAAATAAATATATTAAATAAATTTTACAAATGTATTTATCTCCTTCTATGGTCACACAACAGGTAAGTGGCAAATCAGGGAATCAAACCCAGGTCCTCTGTCTCCAAACCTGGAGTTCTTTCCACTGCTGCCTTTTCTCAGACAGCTTCATGTGACGAGCCATGTGTTTTCTCCTTCCCTCTACCTCCAACAGTGTCTAGCAGAGGGCTGGGCCCACAGCAGGCACTTAGTAAATGTTGATTGAATTAATTTGGCCCATACCTGCTGTCATCCCCTTTTCCTCTAGATTAAACATAAAAATTCTAGAATTCACCAGACTTTGAAGAGAGTGACTGAGACAGGATCTGATTTGCTCTTAATATGGATACTCCTTCCCCTAGAAACTGGACAGATAGAACACTTCGCCACCTTTGTTTGGAGATGTAGACACAATTAAAGGTGAAGTGGCCAGACCAGAATGTCAGGAATAGTGGGAACACATGGATGGCTTCTTCTCAGGTCCTTCTGTTAGGCCCAAATGCTGTTTTATAAGGTCTGAAAATAGCAGGCCTATCAGATTAGGTGCATCAGTGGTATGTCAGATAATTAGTCATGTCAGGAAAAGGCCAGGATCCTCTAACACAATTTACATTTGGTTACAATCTCAAGTGTCTTGGCCCCATGTCCTGGTCTCAGAGAAAAACCTACATTTCCAAAAGAAGGATAGGATTTCTGTCAGAGTGATGTGACTCTGATCCATCATTTTATGTATCACCTGGAGAATAAATGCAGGAAAGAACAGATTCTAGGAGGCCACATACCTTCATTGTTTTTTTTTTCCTTTCTAAAATCATTCATTTGAAAGGGATGAAGGGCCAGTAACTGGCACGATTGTTAAATTAAGAAAGTTCATCTGTGGTATATCCTTAATCCTTCCTTTTTCTCCCTTCTCCCCAGCTCAGTACCTATACTCTGACCTACTTCTCTTTTCCCTTTGCATAGCTGCCTGTGTTCAGCATCCCGTTGGCCAATTTTTATTTAGGTGTAACTGATGCTAGGTTAAAATGCTTCTCCTCCCAAGGGTATTTTCATTTAGTTGGAACATTAAGATTCAAAGAAATAATTTTTTAATGGTGGCATTTTGGGTGTTTCAGAGCATGGGACTCTGTCCAAAGTCCCTGGAATCACTCTGTAGGGAGCCGCATATTAAACCTATATCTGTATAAGGCTTGTGCTGATGACAATTTATATCTGTGAAGTCATCTTTAGACATTCAGATTTTGTTGTTTGTACTTGTTGGTCAGTCGTTTCAGTCACATCTGACTCTTTGTGACTCCATATGGGGTTTTCTTGGCAGAGATACTGGAGTGGTGTGCCATTTCCTTCTCCAGCTCATTTTATAGATGAGGAAATTGAGGCAAATAGGGTAAAGTGACTTGGTCAGGGTCACACAGCTAGGAAGTAACTGAGGCCAGATTTGAACTCAGGAAGACGAGTCTTCCTGACTCCAGACCAGGTACTCTAATCACTGTACCACCCAGCTGCCCCTAGATATTCAGATAGTAGGTTCCAAATGGTACAATTGTCTACGAAAGAGCTTCTATTATTTTTGGCTCTGTATTTTTTATTGGCAATATCCCCTAGAAAGCCTCACTCTGAAAAAGGAAGGAGTCAAAGAGAGTGGGTTTGCTGCTGAAAGATCTGTGGCCTCTACTCACCTGCTTGCTGTGAATCATAAGATAAGGGGATGCTGCCCTGCATTAGTTTGCTGAACTGTGAGCTAAAGCACGTATGTTTGCTCTCTCATGGACTACACCAGGGCTATGGGTGTTTAAATAAACAAAAACACCTAGCAAACTGTTTCAGCAGCACTTGTAGGAAAAACACTGAAGGAGGGTCAGGAAACCTGAAATTTTAGTCCTGAGGACATTAGAAGAAGAACAACAGTTCCCTTATCTTGAACTAATTTGTATTTCTACTTCCCACCACACATCTTCATGTGATTCATGCCTCTCAGTGCAAATGCCATGAGAAAGATGAGTAATAGCCAGGTAGTCCTTATCATGTTTCTCAAAGCTTTCATCCCACAGCGACATCCCTAAGGGAGGTTTATTCCTGAAATCGATGAAGAAGAGTCAGAAGCCCCAGAAATATTCATGGGGTTCATAAAAATAGAAGTAATTGGTTGGGAGAGGGAATTCCAACTGTGGCTCACAAGCTCCCAAATAAACCAATGCCACCCCCCAAAAAATTCCCTAGGGTGGATGTCTGTGAGCCTGAGAAGAGTCTACTGGGAGGCAGAGATATTTAGCACATCTAAAAACAGGAGACTACATGGGTATGCCCCCATACTACTGCTGTGCGCGTCCCCATAGTCACTGTGCAGGGAAATGATTACTATAGGGTGGGGACCATCCATCCCTACCAATTGCCAACTGTTATTCACAGGACAGAGCAAGCTAGCTTATCTGAATTTGCCAGATGAGTAAAAACACTGATGCCTTCCCTCAGACCCCAATGGAGATAGTTCAGGACCTTATATTCAAGAAAACTGGGAATAACATCCCCTCCTCAGATCACTATCTCTGCTTCTAGCTTGGCCCCCAATACCTTCATTCAGGGGACCTATAACTAGGAAAAAGGAATTCATATCTCTCACCAATACCACCAACCACCTACCATCTGCTACCATTGGGCAAGAAAGGCAAAGACCTCAGGGAATGGCAGGTCCCTCTCTACCCTCCCCCACCCCCACCAGATCACTGGTCTTGCTTCCACCCCAGGCTCTAATGCATCATCCTGGGAGGCATCCCTTGTGGAGGTGTGACCGGGCCAATGCTTATGCACATGCCCCAGTCCCCTCTACCTCAGCAACCACAGCTACTGAAATCAAAGTTCTTAACACCAAACTCCTTGATACTGCCAAATGATTAAAAATAAGAAACAGGTAACATTAGTGAAAACAAGGCCTAAAGAAGATACGTTACTCTTTTCCTCTTGCACCAAAAGGACTGTGGAACCTTTCTTTCTGATCTCCTATATATGTCTCTTCAACTATTACAATTTGAACCCCTTTATAGTAGGGAATATCTTGCATTTCTGTTTGTATTCCTCCCACTTAGCATAATGTTTTTTCACTTATTACTTGCTTAGTGAGTGCTTTTCTACTAATTCGTTCAGCTAGGTGCTATTGGAACTCATACTTAGCTAAGAGGATTTTGTAACTGATATACCAAAAGGCCTTCACTAATCAATCAAGTGTTTATTAAATACCTACTATGTGACAATCTCGAGGGAAGATGAGATGTCCTGAACGGATAATAGCAAATAGGCCAATTTCACTTAATCAGAGCTCTGTATTAAAATACTCTCACCTTAAACTTTGTATCTGATACCAGAAGTTAGTGAGGACTTAGTGGACAGTGTCACAGATCTCTGTGCTGAGGCCCAGGGAAAATATTCAGATTAAATAAAACATAGTGCCTGTCCTCATAGAGCTCAAATCAAAGAGAAGTTGGGATTTGAATGAGGCCTTGAAGATGGGACAAAAGAAGAAAGTTATGCTATTCATTAATAATAGTATAATAAAAGAAATCTGGATTGTAATGCACAAGGTGATTCAGGGAAAGATTAGAACCCTTGGGTTAGAGAAGAGAATTTGTTTGTGTTGGAGACTAGTGGAAGATAAGGATTGAAATGTGAATGGGCCATTTTGCAGAGACCGAGAATGCAAGGCAACAGGATATCATTGAATGGTTTTGAGTACTGAAGCAGTGACCCAATGAATCTAAAACATTTTGAGAAGACCTAGTGTGCTTGGTTGTTCCATACACATTGTTAATAGATCAGTCTCTAATTATATTTGGGGTGACAGGGTGGAAAAGAGAGACATTTATTGTCTCACCCTAGCAACTACAAGTTATTTACATTGCATTTATGCTGGTGGCTAATAAATCAGTTTAAGAGGTATAGTGAAAATACAGAGTACAGTTATAGTTCTTCTGGGGTCCATCATAGAGCATAGTACTAAAGGCCCAAATTGGAGTATTGACTACCCTGCTGCCATATTCAGACCCATGATGGGAAAACTTGCTTCTGTGCTCTGAGTGTAATTCGATCAGAAAGGTGCAGAAAGGGGGCTCAGCTACTAGAAGAACTGAGGAAACAATTTAACACATGCTCCTGCTTGTGCAAAGTATTTCATCATCACTCTTACTGCAAATAGAGCAAGTGAGAAGAAGCGGAAATATGGCTTCTGAGACAGTTTGCAAACACCCATGGAAAGCACTAGTTTGTCGCCTGCAATTTTGTTCCTTTGGCTATTAACCTGTGGGACACAGACTTTGACATCAGCATCCAGGACAAGGGCCTAATTTAGTTAGGGATATTCATCCTTAGTAATACCTTGCTTTTGTATATGATATATTCATAGTCTACAAAGCACATGCTTACCGTACTCTCTTGAGGCAGGCATTACTGTCCCTCTTTAAAAGATGAGAAAACTTACAGAAAGGTTAATTGATTTGCCCAATATCATACATCTAATCAGTCACAAAGTCAAGATTCAAGCCAAAGTGTTCTGATTCCACATTCATTGTCCTTTTTTAAAAATACATCATTATTTATTTATTTAATTTTTTAGTTTTCAGCATTTTCACAAGAGTTTGTATTACAAATTTTCTCCCAATTTCTACCCTCCCCCCTACTCCAAGATGACATATATTCTGGTGGCCCCATTCCTCTGTCAGCCCTCCCTTCTGTCACCCCCTCCCCCCTCCCCTTTTTACTTTCTTGTAGGGCAAGATAAATTTCTATGTCCCATTGCCTGTATATCTTATTTCCTAGTTGCATGCAAAAACAACTTTTTTTTTTCGAACATGTTTTTAAAACTTTGAGTTCCAAATTCTCTCCCCACCCACCCTCCCTAAGAAGGCAAGCAATTCAACATAGGCCACATGTGTATCAATGTGTAAAACCCTTCCACACTACTCATGCTGTGAAACACTAACTATATTTTTCTCCTTCCTAACCTATCTCCCTTTATTCAATTTTCTCCCTTGATCCTGTCCCTTTTCAAAAGCGTTTGCTTTTGATGACCTCTTCCCCCTATCTGCCCTCACTTCTATTGTCCCTTCTTTTTATCTCCTTCCTCCTTCCCTGTGGGGTAAGATGCTCAATTGAATGTGTATGTTATTCCCTCCTCAGGTCAATTCTGATGAGAGCAAGATTCACTCATTCCCCCTCACCTGCCCCCTCTTCCCTTCCTATGGAAATGCTTTTTCTTGCCACTTTTATGCAAGATAATTTACCCCATTCTATCTCGCCCTTTCTCCTCTCTCAATATATTCCTCTCTCATCCATTAATTTTATTTTATTTTTTTAGATATCATCCCTTCATATTCAACTCACTCTGTGCCCTCTGTCTATATGTGCGTGTCTGTGTGTGTGTGTGTATTCCCCTCAGGAACCCTAATAATGAAGTCCCATGAATTATACACAGCATCTTTCCATGTAGGAATGTAAACAAAACAGTTCAAATTTAGTAAGTCCCTTATGATTTTTCTTTCTTTTTTACCTTTTCATGCTTCTCTTGATTCTTGTGTTTGAAAGTCAAATTTTCTATTCATCTCTAGTCTTTTCACTGAGAAAGCTTGAAAGTCCTCTATTTTATTGAAAATCCATATTTTGCCTTGGAGCATGATACTCAGTTTTGCTCAGTAAGTGATTCTTGGTTTTAATTCTAGCTCTATTGACCTCCAGAATATCATATTCCAAGCCCTTTGATGCCTTACTGTAGAAGCTGCTAGATCTTGTGTTATCCTGATTGTGTTTCCACAATACTCAAATTGTTTCTTTCTGGTTGCTTGCAGTATTTTCTCCTTGATCTGGGAGCTCTAGAATTTGGCAACAATGTCTCTAGATGTTTTCTTTTGGGGATCTTTTTGAGGAGGCAATCTGTGGATTCCCTCAATTTCTATTTTACCCTCTGGCTCTAGAATATCAGGGCAGTTCTCCTTGATAATTTCTTGAAAGATGATATCTAAGCTCTTTTTTTGATCATGGCTTTCAGGTAGTCCAATAATTTTTAAATTATGTCTCCTGGATCTATTTTCCAGGTCAGTGGTTTTTCCAATGAGATATTTCACATTGACGTCCATTTTTTCATTCCTTTGGTTCTGTTTTATAACATCTTGATTTCTCATCAAGTCACTAGTTTCCACTTGCTCCAATCTAATTTTTAAGGTAGTATTTTCTTCAGTGGTCTTGTGGACCTCCTTTTCCATTTGGCTAATTCTGCCTTTCAAGGCATTCTTCTCCTCATTGGCTTTTTTGGAGCTCTTTTGCCGTTTGAGTTAGTCTATTTTTTAAGGTGTTATTTTCTTCAGTATTTTTTGGATCTCCTTTAGCCAGTCATTGATTTGTTTTTCATGGTTTTCTCGCATCATTCTCATTTCTCTTCCCAATTTTTCCTCTACTTCTCTAACTTGCTTTTCCAAATCCTTTTCAAGCTCTTCCATGGCCTGAGACCAATTCATGTTTTTTGGAGGCTTTTGATGTAGGCTCTTTGACTTTGTTGATTTGTTCTGGCTGTATGTTTTGGTCTTCTTTGTCACCAGAGAAAGATTCCAAAGTCTGAGTCTGAATCTGAGTCCATTTTTGCTGCCTGGCCATGTTCCCAGACAACTTATTTGACCCTTGAGTTTTTTGGTGGGGTTATAACCACTCGTAGAGAATAGAGTACTTTGTCCAAAGCTTGAGTGGGTGTGCTGTTGTTTTCAGAGCTATTTCTACACAGCCAGCTCTGCCACACCAGCGCTACTCCTCCCCCAAGAACTGCCAACCAGGACCAGACTCAGATCTAAGCTGGCTCTGCATTCCAGCTCAGATCTGCCACTTCATTCCTCCCACCAGGTGGGCCTGGGGCCAGAAGCAAATGCAGCTGTACCTCTGTAAGCAGCCTCAGAGCTGCATCACTTCTGCTGCCTCCAGGGCATTGGCCAAACTGTAAACTCCTTTCACTCTGTCCCAGAAGCTTTTCCCACTAACCTTCTCTGTTGTCTTTGGTGTTTGTGGGTTGAGAAGTCTGGTAACTGCCATAGCTCACTGATTCAGGGTGCAAAGGCCTGTTCCGCCAGGCTTCCAGTCTGGTTGGTCCAGGTGCGGCTCATGCTGGAGTGTGCTCCCCTCTGCTCCCAGTTCCATGCGATAGACCTCACCCCACAACCATCCAGGCTGTCCTGGACTGGAGCGCTGCTTCCCTCTGCTATTTCATGGGTTCTGCAGTTCTAGAATTTGTTCAGAGCCATTTTTTATTGGTGTTTGGAGGGTTCTAGGGGAGAGCTCTAGGCAAGTTCCTCCTTTCCAGTCGCCATCTTGGCTCCATCCCCCCAACATTCACTGTCCTTTCCACTACAACATATTGCCCTTTTGGGCTTCTGATCATACCCCAAAACTCCATAAACCCAAAGAAGCCCAGGATGTCTCTTATCTGAATTAAATGTTTCCTGCTTCTCCTCTTCCTCATTTCAGTCTTCCTAGAAAAACAGACTTAGAAGTAAAAGGGACCTAGGAGATTGCTTAGTACAAAACTCTCATTTTATAGATAAGGAAAGGCCCAAAGATGAGTCACTGATAGAAGGGTGAAGACTGGAATTCAGATCTTCTATCTAAAAGTCCTTATACCACACTGCTGTGGGAAATCAACAAAGAAGAGAGTCCAGAGAAAGAATAAAGGAAGTCTGTGATCAGAATCTTGAGGAACATATACTTAGAGGGTGGGCCAAAGTAGATAAACCAATGAATAAGACTGAGAAGAAACAGAGAGGTAGGAGGGGAAATAGAAGATAACAGCATCATATAAGAAAGACAATGAAGAATGATATTTTTGCAAGTGTCAAGTGTTTCAGAGAAGTCAAAAAAGGTAAACACTGAGAAAGGCCATTTAATTTGGCAGTTAGAAGATCATCAAGGAGAACACTTTTCGCAGTCATGGGAAATGAAAACCATCTTCTCAACCTAGTTGAAAAGGGGGTAGTTGGTGAGGGAGTTGAGGAAGTGAATATAGATTATTCTTACTTGGTGTTTAGAAGTTAAAGAGAGGGAAGATATAGGACAGAAGCTTGATACGGTAATGAGTTCAAAGGAATTTATTTTTAAGTGAGGGCTGGAGAGGCTTGAGGATGTTTACAGTTATAGGGGAAGAGGCCAATACAGAAAGAAATTGCATAATTGGGAGAGAGAATGAATGACAACTGGAGCTAGGTCAGGAAGGAGATAGAAGATGATATCAAAGGAAGAAGTAGAAAAGTTAGCTTCAGCAAGGAGGAGGGTCACCTTCTTATATACCATGACTCCATGAAAGATGAGGTGAATGAAAGTGAGAGGATTTAAAAGGGTAGAAGAGGGGAGATAAGAAAGCTAGGGATGTTTTCTTCAGTAAGTTCAGAATAAAATGGAAGGCAAGACTATCTTCTGAGTTGAGAGCTTGAGGAACTAGGAGAAGTTTTGGAACAGTTATTCTGGAGAATGTGACAGTTTATTAGAAATCCAAAGAACTCCATTATACTTCAGTAAGAGCTCAGTTAAAGTTAGATATCATGGTGGTGAACAAAGTCGAAACAATTTTTGTTGCGTTTTTATTTTTCTAATTTTATTTAACATCCTTAACATAAGATCCTTAACATGAGAAATAAAACAAGTATTTCCATAACATAGTAGAAGGAAAAAAAGATGATTGTACATGAAACTGCAAATCTATTATGTACAACTTGCTATTCCTTTTAAATATATACTAAAGTTATCATTTAGTCTTTTTTCTCCTTTTCTTTCCCTTCTTCCCCCTAATATTTTTTTCTATCTAACACTATCACTTCAGGAATAGAAATGGAGGCAAATGGTCAGTGTGACCCAGAGTTAGGGATTAGTGTATTATATTGGGAACAGTGAAAGTTGAGGTGATTAAAGGGTAGAGGATAGTACCTTGTTGAAATGACTAACATATAAGGTCAATATGATGAAGGGAGGGAAGGAAAGCCAAACCAAAGAAGAAAGAGAAACTGGCAGAGACCAAGAACCAGAGGTCACAGTGTAGGTGAAAATCAGTTTCAGATTAAGTGATAAAATGGGAGAGGTAGAATATCCAGAGCCTATTAGGAGAGATTTGAATTTCAGAGTTCTGGATCTTAGTTTGTAGTATCAAGTAACAATGGGTCCTAGGTTTAAACATCCCTGTAGATATTTAAGGTAGAATGGAGATAGAGGTTATGTGAGTTAAGGAATTCAGTGAATGGAGGGGGGCATATAGATGAATTTTGAATTTATTTGAATATATGTTATAGGTAATTTTTCAAAATCTGAAATGTCAGTCAATCCACCACTAGCATTTATTAATCTCCTTTTTATCATACTGGTTGGTTTTTTCCCCTTAGTTAAGAGTTAGATAAGATCTACCTTTCCACTAAAATTCTGCTTGATATTGTATTCCAAAATGGATTTGTTCCTTGGGTCTTGAAGGCTATGCTAATGAAAGAAGAGTTCTTATGAGTGTTATTAAACTAGAAAGGATTTTATAAGAAACCCAATGACAAGACTAAATGTCCATTATGAATGTGCCAAATTTTTTTTTAAAAATCACACTTGTTTTATTCTTAAGTTCAAAATAAGACAAAGAAATTTTTTTTAAATCATGATAACAAGATTGGCCATTAGATAGTGATTTTTTTCCCCAAATCATTTACTAAATGACTATGATGTGCTAACCTCTTTCCTAAGTTTTGGGAATACCAGGCAAAAATGAAACAATCCCTGCCTTCAAGGATCTTATATTCTATGGGGAGAAACAACCTGAATATAAATAAGAACATACAAAATATATTGAAAATGCAGGAACTCTTAAGTAGTGGAGTGGTTGTGACCTGTGTCTGTGAGTGTTCTAGCACTGAGGAAATCACAGATCTTTGCAAATCAACCTCTTTGTCCTAGAAAGGAGAAAACGGAAGGAGAGGGGAGGAAGGAACTTTATACTTTAAATGTTTCAACTCACTTTATTGTTTGAGTGGCATGAGAAGAAGATCACTAGCTTCAGAATTTTAGAAGAAAATCTGGGTTCAAGGGCCAGTCCTAGCAATTACTCTGCTGAGTGACCAGGGTCAAGTTATTGAAATTGTCTGGGGCTCAGGATCCTCATCTCCAAAATACTGAATAATAATGGCACTCTTCTGCTTTGGAGGATTGTTGCAGAGAAATCATTTTGCAAACTTCAGAATGGAATATACAAATTATCCATCATCATTTTGGAAGCAAATGATACATGAAGGAAATTGTGAGGAACTCATATCTGTTGTTTGTTCTACTTAGTTCAACTTAAGCTATTAGCACACTTAGTGGGAATGTTAAAACTATCCTACAGTCAAGTAGATGCCAGTCACTTCCTATTTTCCTTCTTCAGTAACCTATTACATATTTTCCTATGAATTTCTTTCTTTTGTAGGACCATCTTCATATAGACAAACCCTCAGACTTTGTAGATGGAAAAGACCTGAGGGAGGCAGCTGGGTAGTTCAGTGAATAGAACTATCAGGAAGTCAGCAATATCAAAATTCAAATCTCCCTTCAGGAACATACTACCTGTGTGAACTTGGTCAAGTTACTTGATCTCTGTGCCTCAGTTTCCTCAACTGGAAAATGATAGTAGTACCTACCTCCTGCAGTTATTGTGAGTGACTAGCACATAGTAGGTACTTAATAAATGTTTGTTTCCTTTCTTCTATCTTCATTTAATGGACTGCAAGACCAATATGAATCAACAACATGATGTGGCCACCAAGGAAATTTATACGATCTCATGTTGCAGTCAGAGAGACATAGTGTCAAGAACTACAGAGACAGAATCTCCCATACCCTGGCTGTACTCTGTCTTTGGTCAGACCACATCTGTAGTATTGTATTTAGACCTGGCCAGCATATTTTAGGAAGAGCTCTGAGAAGCTAAAGAAGAGGAAGGCAAGCAAGATATTGAAAAGCCGAATCATGCTCATGAGGATTGCTTAAGAGGTATTGGGGAAATTTTCCTTGAACACAGCAGCTGTCTTGGACTGAGAAGGTGAAGAGAGCACTTTGGGAAGGGCTATGATGAGAAAGGGGATTTGGACTTGTTCTTCTTGGCCCCAGGAGATGAAACTAGAAGTAATTGGCTAAAAGTTATGATAAGGCTAATTTAAGACAGATACGAGAGAGAAATTTCTTATGCATGGAGTTATCCAAGAATGCCATAGAAGGTGGTGGATTGCCCTTTATGTGAGCTTCAAACAAAGGCCTGATGGTATTTGGTAAATAAAATATTTATTGAGGTAAAGTTTGGAATAGATAACCTCTGAATTCTTATCCTCTGATTCTGATTTGCGATTAGCACTTGTAAATTGACTCCTTGCTTTTTGTCTGCACAGATCACACCAACAAAACTAGGGTATCTCTGGAGACAGTGCTTAAATGTAATGGAATCAGGCAAATGCAACCATTTGCCCTTTCCTATGGAAGTTCAGGAACAATAGTGTTGACACTTTTTTCCTTAAAGTAAAACCTGAAGGCTTATTAGTGTGTTTGAAAGTTCAGAGCACTATTTTAAAGTATATTTATTTGCATGAAAACCAAAGCAAAGCATAGGCTTAGCGGATGGCTTCTTGGTTATGCATATATGTCAAGAGCTCTCCCCTATGTGTAACATTCAGGAAGTTCTATTCCTTGAATGTCCAGTTTTTTTATTGTTTTAAGTTTTTTTGGCATTTTTTTAATTTAATGTATTTAGTTTTCAGCATTGATTTTCACAAGAGTTTGAATTACAAATTTTCTCCCCATTTCTACCCTTCCCCCACTCCAAGATGGCATATATTCTGGTGGCCCTGTTCCCCAGTCAGTCCTCCCTTTTGTCACCCCACTCCCCTCCCATCCCCTTTTGCCTTTCTTTCTTGTAGGGCAAGATAAATGTCTATGCCCCATTGCCTGTGTATCTTATTTTCTAGTTGCATGCAAAAACTTTTTTTTTTGTTTTTGAACATCTGTTTTTAAAACTTTGAGTTCCAAATTCTCTCCCCTCTTCCCTTCCCACCCAGCCTCCCTAACAAGCCAAACAATTCAAGATAGACCACATGTGTATCATTATGTATAACCCTTTCACAATACTCATGTTGTGAAAGACTCACTGTATTTTGCTCCTCCCTAACCTATCCCCCTTTATTGAATTTTCTCCCTTGACCTTGTCCTCTTTTGAAAGTGTTTGTTTTTGATTACCTCCACCCCCATCTGCCTTCCCTTCTATCATTCCCCCTTTTTTATCTTCTTCCTCCTTTTTTCCTGTGGGGTAAGATACCCAATTGAGTATGTATTGTATTCCTTCATCAGGTCAAATCTGATGAGAGCAAGATTCACTCATTCCCCCCTCACCTGCCTTCTCTTCTCTTCCTACAGAACTGCTTTTTCTTGCCACTTTTATGCGAGATAATTTACCCCATTCTATCTCTCCCTATCTCCCTCTCTCAATATATTCCTCTCTCATCCCTTAATTTGATTTTATTTCTTTTAGATATCTTCCCTTCATCTTCGACTCACCCTGTGCCTTCTCTCTCTCTCTCTCTCTCTCTCACTCTGTATATATATATATATATATATATATATATATATACACATACATATATACATACATACACACTCACATATACATATATATACACATAAACATATATATGTGTATGTGTATATATATATATGCATATCCCCTACAGCTACCCTAATACTGAGGTCTCATGAATCATACACATCATCTTTCCATGTAGGAATGTAAACAAAACAGTTCAACTTTAGTAAGTCCCTTGCAATTTCTTTTTCTTGTTCCTTTTCTTGATTACCTTTTCATGCTTCTCTTGATTCTTGTGTTTGAAAGTCAAATTTTCTATTCAGCTCTGGTTTTTTCACTGAGAAAGCTTGAAAGTCCTCTATTTTATTGAAAATCCATATTTTGCCTTGGAGCATGATACTCAGTTTTGCTCAGTAAGTGATTCTTGGTTTTAGTCCTAGCTCCATTGACCTCCGGAATATCGTAGTCCAAGCCCTTCGATATCTTAATGTAAAAGCTGCTAGATCTTAGGTTATTCTGATTGTGTTTCCACAATACTCAAATTGTTTCTTTCTGGCTGCTTGCAGTATTTTCTCCTTGATCTGGGAGCTCTGGAATTTGCCGACAATATTCCTAGGAGATTTCTTTTGGGGATCTATTTGAGGAGGCGATCAGTAGATTCTTTCAATTTCTATTTTGCCCTGTGGCTCTAGAATATCAGGGCAGTTCTCCTTGATTATTTCTTGAAAGATGATATCTAAGCTCTTTTTTTGATCATGGCTTTCAGGTAGTCCAATAATTTTTAAATTATGTCTCCTGGATCTATTTTCCAGGTCAGTGGTTTTTCCAATGAGATATTTCACATTGTCTTCCATTTTTTCATTCCTTTGGTTCTGTTTTATAACATCTTGATTTCTCATCAAGTCACTAGTTTCCACTTGCTCCAATCTAATTTTTAAGGTAGTATTTTCTTCAGTGGTCTTGTGGACCTCCTTTTCTATTTGGCTAATTCTGCCTTTCAAGGCATTCTTCTCCTCAGTGGCTTTTTGAAGCTCTTTTGCCATTTGAGTTAGTCTATTTTTTAAGGTGTTGTTTTCTTCAGTGTATTTTTCAGTATTTTGGGGGTCTCCTTTAACAAGTCATTGACTTGTTTTTCATGGTTTTCTTGCATCCTTCTCATTTCTCTTCCCAATTTTTCCTCTATTTCTCTAACCTGCTTCTCCAAATCCTTTTTGAGCTCTTCCATGGCCTGAAACCAGTTCATGTTTTTCTTGGAGGCTTTTGTTGTAGGCTCTTTGACTTTGCTGACTTCTTCTTTCTGTATGTTTTGGTCTTCTTTTTCACCAAAGAAAGATTCCAGAGTCTGAGACTGAATCTGGGTGTGTTTTTGCTGCCTGGCCATGTTCCCAGCCAACTAATTTGACCCTTGAGTTTTTCAGTAGGGTATGACTGCTTGTAGAGTTAAGAGAACTGTATTCCAAGCTTGGGGGGATATGCCAGCTCTGCCACACCAGCACTCCTCCTTCCCCAAGATCCCCCAACCTGGACTGGACTTAGATCTTCAGCAGGCTCTTCACTCCTGCTCTGATCTGCCACTTAATTCCTCCCACCAGGTGGGCCTGGGGCCGGAAGCAACTGAAGCTGTAGTTCTGTAGGTGCCCCACCTCTGCTGCCCCTGGGGGCAGTAGCCAAACCGCAAACTCCTTTTCCACTCCCGAAGCTTTTCCCACTAACCTTCTCTGCTGTCTTTGGTGTTTGTGGGTTGAGAAGTCTCCTAACTGCTGCAGCTCACTGATTCAGGGTGCTAAGGCAAGCTCCGCCCGGCTCCTGGTCTGGTTGGTCCGCCCCGCCCATGCTGGGGTCTGCTCTGCCTCCAGCTCCGTGCAGGATAGACCTCACCCAGAGACCATTCAGGCTGTCCTGGGCTGGAGCCCTGCTTCCCTCTGCTATTTTGTGGGTTCTGCAGTTCTAGAATTGGTTCAGAGCCATTTTTATAGGTATTTGGAGGGACTCGGCAGGGAGCTCATGCTAGTCCCTGCTTTCCAGCTGCCATCTTCTGTTTTAAGCTTTAATGCACATAAAATATATGTGTAGTATGTCACATTTCATTCATTTAACAAACATTTCTCAAGTGTAAACTGTGTCCCAGGCATTGTGCTTGGGGCTGAGGATAGGAAGGTAAAAACAAGGTTTCCATTCTCAAGAACCTATCATTATTGGATCTGTGAAGTTTCCAAAATCCTTATTTCTGTGGGAATTCTGGACTCAAATATTCAAATGAATCAGTGATCAAATGTTGATGGTCCCTCCTATAATATTGCAACTCACCCATGCCTTCCCATCCTTTGTACAATCCTAGCTGTTCCTTAAATACCATTTCAACTGAGTCCATTCCTAGAGAACATTCCCTGTTCCTAGTCCTGTGCTTGATACCGTGGGGGCACAAAAAAGAATATGAGGGTCCCTCCTGCTACAATTTAGCTTTGCATTATTACCAGACACAATTGCCAGTGTTCTTTATTCTGCTTTCCAATAGAAACTTGAAAATTACGTGGAGCATGCATCGTTCAGATTGTCCAATAGACAATAGAAGTAGAAGCATTCCTAACCATTCACTGAAGCCATGACTGCTTTGTAACAAAAATCAGTCCCTTTACCTGAATTTATATTCATTGACTTGACTAGTTACACTGAAGTCAAGTAGACATCTCCATGAAATTCCTGCCTGATTCCACAGAGGTTGCCCTTGGGTGTTCTGAGTGCTCTCAGCCCTTTGGTTTTATGAGCCAGAGATTATCTTCATGATCATTTAAGTAGTTGATGCCCATGGTGACAAGAGAAGCAATGGTATCCAAAAAAAGATTTATAATTTAATTTTATTCAACAAATCAATACTTATTAAATATCTACAATGCAAGGCACTATGCTAATCCTCAAGGATCTTGTAGTAGCTTTGTGGAATATGACTTGTATGCTGTTAGAGATAGGGTGTATAAGGAACAAAGAGGAAGGCTATAAGGTGTTATAGGAAAATGTGAGTAGAACTTTTAGCCGTGGAAGAGATATTGAGGAGCACTTCACAAAGAAGATAGCTCTTAGCCTCGAAGGAAGAGCAGGATTTCACCAGATGGTATCAGCAAAGGAGTATGTTCTAGGTGTGGGCCATGAATATGAAAAGCAGCAGGAGAGGGCAGGCTGAGATCAAGGAATATAGCTAGTCATTTGGTTTACTTGGAATGTAGAGTTCATGAAGGGGAGTAACATGAAATAAAGCTAGAAAAGTAAGTCAGAGGGAAGTAATAGAAGGCTTTCAATAACAGAAGGGTAAGATTTGTTTTCTTTAGTGTATCAGAACACTGTAATAATTATCTGAAAATATTTAGCTCTTTTGGGGAAGCAAACTTGCCTTTGGAAGTGGTTTTGCAACTAGAACTGTGAGATAAGACTTTAGAGATATAGTCGCAAATACAGATACTAATCTACTGAAAACATCGCAATCCTTGAGGAGTACCTACTATGATGTCAGAGACAGATAATTACTAGAAGCCAGCACGGGTTCATTAAGAAAGAATCATTCCAGACTAAACCTTATTTCCTTTTTTGACAGGGTTAATTGACTAGGTGATGAGGGTAAATGCTTTGGGCATTTGGTATGGATGCATCTGTATTTGGAAAGATATTTAACTAAGTCCCTTACAATATCCACATAAAGTATTGACTTGTAGAATTGGTAATAATATAATTAAGAGATCATATGATGTGTAATGAGTATCATATTGTTTGCCACCTCAGTGGAGAGTGGGGCTGGAGAGAGGGTGAAAATTTGGAACTCAAAATATAAATGAAAAGAGAGAAACAGGCAGAAAGACAGAGACAGACCAACCATATGGGTCTCTTTCCAGGCAAGGACTTTTGGAGAACTAACTTTTCATGTGGATGGCAGGATTGAGACAAGGAACTTTAAGCACCTTAAACAACTGACAAGAAGTTATATACTATTCTAATCTCACAAACACTTATTGATTACATATTATGTTCATGGCACTGTGCCCCCACCTTTTTTGCATGTGGGTGTATATGTGTGTGTGTATACAGAAAGAGAGAGAGAGAGAGAGAGAAAGAGAGAGAGAGAGAGTATGTGTGTGTGTGTGTGTGTGTGAGTGTAAAATGGAGGCAGACCCTTAAGTTTATTAATACAAGGAGCTCCTGATGACCTTACCTTCTCTGCAACATAAGGGCTTGAAAAATTGCTTGGGACACAGAGGTTTAATGATTTTCCCAGGATGAAAGAACCAGTATCTTTCAGAAATGAAACCTGAGTCCAAGTCTCCCTGACACTGTGGCAGGCTGACTATCTACTATACCACAATACCTTTCCCTTTCATTTATGTGTATGACACACCAAGGTGTAATGTAAAGAACACTGGGAACTAGGGTAGAGTATCCTAGCTTCATTTCGCCTTTGCTATTTACTACCCATTTGGCACAAAAATGTATTATAAAACTTACCTGTCACATCTTCAGTTTCATTATCTATATATAAAATGAAGGAGCTAGATTAGATGATATTTTACTTTTTTCTCTTTAAATATTTTATTTATAATTTTCTCTTGTTTTACCTACCTGTTATTTCCCAATGACTTACTGATCTTCCTTGTCCCCCTCCCCGATAGACTTGTCCTTTGTAATACATATATGTATATGTGCATATACATGTGTGTATATACAGTCAAGCCAAACCAATAATTATATTAGCTATGCCTGATAATGTATTCCTTATTCTATACCCCCTGCCAAGAGGCAAGAGGAATATTTACCATCGGTAGGACTTGATGATTCCCAAAGTCATTTCCTATTCTAAATCCTCTAATGATGACTGAAGTGTGAGTCTCAGCTCACAGTCTAAAATAGAAATAGGAAATAGAGCTTGTGGAATCTGAACACAATCTAGATTCCCAGCTTAAAGCTATTCTACAGACCAGAGATCAAAGTCAGGAATTCACCAGTTAGCAAGCTGCTATCTCCTGCAGCTATAAAGACATTGTCTGAATTTAGGGGCAGCAGCAGGTCCTAAGCCAGGAAAGATTCACAAAGAGCATATGCTGGGGAAGAACTTGGAGTCAGGACCAGATGTTTGCCTTTTCAATTTTCTTCTCATTTTAGTCCAACTCACACAAATGTTGGAGTCATTTCCTAAAGCTCAGGTTTGACTATATTATTCACCTATCTAATCAACTACAGTGGCTCCCTATTGTGAGAAGAATAAAATATAACCCTTTAATCTGGTGAGTGAAGCCCTTTGCAACCTGGCTTCTACCTTTCTTTCTAGCTTTTTATATTTTACTCCTGCTCCTCACTCTTCAGTCCACCTGAACTTTCCTTTCTTGTCCTCACACATGGCACTTCATCTTCCATATCCACTCATTTGCACTGACCATCCTCCATACCTAGAATGCACTCCTTCCCTCCTCACCTCTGCTTCATGGGGCAGAATCAGTTCAAGCATCATCTTATAAACAATATCTTTCCTGAATTCTCTCCACTATGTACAACTCCCCTTAAAATACCTCGTTTTTACTTTGCATGTATTTCATATATAATTATATATGTACATGTTGTCTTCCCCGATTGAATGTAAGCTCCATGAGATCAGAGATTTGGGTTTTATTATCCCTAGCACCTGTCATAATGCCTGACACATAGTAGGTGTTTAATAAATGCTTGGTGATTGATTCATGTTTTGAATAATGGCAGTTTGTTTTGCTTCCAAGTAATAGTCTTTATTTGTGTCATTTTATGACAGTTGTGGGTTAACCACAACCCACTCTCTCTAGTTCAGCTAAAGTTAATGAAGCTATGAGCTCAGGTATTTATCATACTAGATATTGAATATATGTTTGTGAATGACTAAAAAGTTTGTATTTAAATGAATCAGTTAGGATTATAGAAACCACCAGATGAATAGCTAGCTATAAAAACATCCACGTAAGTTTGGTTCAGATTTAGGAAACATTAAAATCTTTCCCTCTCTAAAAAAATCCCTTAATAATAGAATAGTTGCTAGAACTTCTGCTAATTTCCTGACTGTGAATTGGTTTAGCTGTGATATAGTAGCATATATAATAGAGACATATCTGATATTAAAGATATGTTATTAATTTCTGAATTGTATTTATCTACCTTTGGGGATTCAGACATATGTTGGAATGAGCTACTAACAGAGGATATTCAACTCATCCAGTTGCATGTTATATCTTTTTTCCAGTGAACAAACACAAACCATGGATCGAAACTTCATACCATGGAGTCATAACTGAGAACAATGACACTGTCATTTTGGATCCACCTCTCGTTGCCCTGGATAAGGATGCCCCAGTTCCTTTTGCAGGTAGGACACCCTGCTGAGGGGGCTATTCGGATTGGCTTACACTTGATGTCAGCCTGAGATTTATCAACTTCATAAAACCAAATGCCTTATATAAATAAGAGTTAATGTCTTAATCAGCAAATATGATGGAATAGTCACATGCTTTGATGATTTTCAAGAGTCTTTTCTGTGATCTGTGTGTTAGTCTCCTGCAGAGACTTAGTTATTCTAGGAGAATATCTCTCCTTTAGTTTTTCATAGGCACTATTTCTCTTTATCTCTCTCTCTCTCCCTCTCTCTCTCTCTCTCCCTCTCTCTCTCTCTCTCTCTCTCTCTCTCTCTCTCCCTCTCTCTCTCTCTCTCTCCCTCTCTCTCTCTCTCCCTCTCTCTCTCTCTCTCCCTCTCTCTCTCTCCCTCCCTCTCTCTCTCTCCCTCTCTCTCCCTCTCTCCCTCTCTCTCTCCCTCTCTCTCTCTCCCTCCCTCTCTCTCTCCCTCTCTCCCTCTCCTTCCCTCTCTCTCCCTCTCTCTTTCTCAACCAGGGGGAGGATTGAAGTAATGCAAAGTTTGATGGAAGGGATGAGTCCAGAGTTCATGGGATCTTTTGCTCCAGTGGAATGGTTCATGGGCCAAAGGTCTAAGCTCTCCAATTCTTAGTGGCCCATAGAAAGGAGCTATGGCAGCTTGCTCTGGGACATAGCAGATTTTGATGAAAAAGAAACCAGGCACAATTTATTCACTGATCTCAGACCTCTATTGGGGTTTTGGGTGATGGGCAATGGGGATTTCACATAACTTTTGAAAGGGCTATAGAAATAAAATGAGGAGTAAATTATTTTCTCTGATTGTAACTAATAGCTATTGATTTGCTTAGTCAGCTCAATGGATGAAGAGTCTACCATTGACTGTCTTCTCAGTTCCTTCCAGTGAGTATACTAGCAGGAAATGGGAATGCACCCTACTCTTTGGCAGGCATTAAAAGAAAAAGAAAAGAAAGAAATAAGTTATGAGGAAAAATGATAAGGTATTTCTGAAGACACTTGCATCATGAGTAATATTGTTAGCACTTTATAACTGTCAGGGGCAAGACAGGAAATTTAATGAAGGTTTTCAAGATTTCTGGAAGATTGCTTTATGATAGATGTATGCCAGGCCGAGGTTTTTACCATTATTAAGTCTATTTTTTCTGACAGTTTGTCTGTTACACTATGAGCTACTTGGGCAGAAAAAAAATGGCTCTTTTGCACTTCTAACAGATAAGCTTTGCAAAAGCCTTTTTTTTTCATTAGAGAAGATTATAAAGTATGAGGGGGCAGGGCAAATGGAAGAATTAGCATTTATGTATAGGAAATAACATAAAATTTCCTTGCAGTGTGGAAAAGTACTCTATGTAGGATACCAGAAGATAAGTTTTGTGGGACATATGTATTATGAGGGACAGTGGCTCTGATGTGTGTGTGTGTGTGTGTTTGCAATGTCTCTCTGTTTAAGATTGGGATTCTTCCAATTCTGAGAAATTCCTCTCAAATAATCTTTTCTTTGGAAGACTATTTATTACTCTGTGCAACTTTTTCTAAGTCAAAAGGTATATTTATTTTTATTTGTAAATACTATTTTATTTTCTTTCCAATTACATGTAAAGATGGTTTTCAACATTTAGTTTTTGAAAGGTTTTGAGTTCCAAATTTTTCTCCCTCCTTCTCTCCCCTACCCCCTGCCCAAGACTGCAAAAAAATCTGATATAGTTTATACATGTGCAATCATCTTAAACATATTTCTACATTAGTCACGTTGTGAAAGAAGAAACAGAACAAAAGGGAAAACTAACACACAAAAAAAGCCCAACAAAGTTAAAATAGTACGTTTTGATGTTCATTCAGACTCCCTAGTTCTTTCTCTGGATTGGGATAAGCATTTTCCATCATAAGTCCTTTGGATTTGTCTTGGATCACTATATTGCTGAGAAGAACTAAGTCTATCATAGTTTATCATTGTACAATGTTGCCAGTGCTATGTACAATGTTCTCCTGTTTCCATTCACTTCACTCAGCATCAGTTCATGTAAATCTTTTGAGATTTCAAAAGGTATATTTCCAGGCATCTTTTTTCTCTAGAAGAGGAAAGAATCCTAGTTCTCCTGTTTTTAATTTCTTAGCACAATATTTAGAGACAGAGAAAATCATTCTTGAAATCAGTAAGACCTGAGATGAAGTCCAAATTTTGACAAATACCTGGGCACTTCACTTAAGCTAACAATGACCTCCAGCATCTCTCTGAGACTAAAAGCAACAAAACAAGAACAGATCTATATTAATATGACAAGATCCATCATTAGGAGTTTCCCCATAGCAATGAAAACATTGTTCTGGAAAAATACACACGCAAATATATACATACATGTTTACATGCAGAATTAACCAAAAATCAAGTAAATCCAACATTTTTTTGGTGTTCGATACCCAAAATCCCCACCTTTGCTAAGAAGAGAGGGTAGTAAATTCCTCTATCTCGTCTTTTTTTTTAAATTTATTTTATTTGTAATTTATGGAATAAAACAAGTATTTCATAAGATAGCATAATAAGAAGATGATTGCACATGGGCTGAGTTTGGCCATTATGATTTCATACAGTGGTATTTCTTCTGTTTTATTGTTCTTTCTATTTACATGTGCGTGCTATTTCTGGTTTTGCTTGCTTCACTGCATCAATTCACATAAGTCTGTCAGTGCTTCTCTGTATTTGCCATCTCTATCATTTCTTAAAGTCCAGAATATTACATTAATTTCATGTATCACAACTTGCTTAACCATTACACAGTTGATAGGCACCCACTTTGTTTCCAGTTATTTACTACTACAAAAAGTGCTATACTGGTGTATATGGGATCTTTTTTCACCTCTAGATCAAAAGGTAGAGAATTCAGTACTTGTTAATTGCTTCTCCTTAGCAATTCCCTAGCAAATGACTTCTTTGTAAACTGACTCAAAAATGCCCATATTCCTAATGTATTATAGAAAATTAGCATCAAAGTAAATTGAATTAATGAATTCTAAAGTCCTAACTTTTTATGATGCAAGAGTCTTTCAGATATATTTGCTCAACATAGGAAAACCTAAATTTATAAGCAAATTCTTTGAGGAAGAAGAGAATATTTATTCTATCAAAGGGGGAAAGACTTTCATATAAACAGCAAACTTTTCAAGTACAAATAGATATGGATTTGAATGGTGAATACGTGATTGAAGGCAAGTGCTCAGCTACATACTCACTGTATAAATAGGGCCTGCCTGAATCTACACTCCCAAGTCATTTGTCCTCTTCATGAACAAAGGACAAACAACAGCAACAAGTTCCAGGTAAAGGAGTAGGACAGTGTCCCTTCTAGTGACATTAATAGCCACACAGAAACCCTTTTAGCTTTAAGGCATCAGCTTATAATGTCTCTTGCTCTTCAAAGTGAAAAAGATTCTTTTAGGATAGCTAAAAAGCCATTTTTCTGGGTGTTATTTGTGATGGTGCCTAAGATAAGGACACTTGCTCCTGCCATCCATCTAGGCTACAGATGTTTATTTTAAAACATTTATCTTTAAAAAGAAAATGCAGAAGATTTATTTGAAGATCCCTAACCCTCCCCTGAAATATAAAAATTCATATCTGTCAATGTTATCCCTTTTAGACACTGACAGGCTTTGGGTTCTTGCTATCAGTAGCTATTTGTTTTGTTTCTTTTGTCAGCATTTTCCATTAGTTATTGCTTTTAGTTTAGATCCTCATGTAAACTGCAGTCTATTCTGGATAACATTTTCATAGGCTCATGGAAGAGCTGGAAGGCATCCTAGAGATTATTGAACCCAGCCATATAATTTTACGAATGAATTAGAGGGATAAAATGACTTGTTTAATGTCACATAATGTCACATAGTAGATCCTAGACTTGAGCAGAGGTCCTTTGACACTAGATTCCATTTTGACCATGCCATAGTGCCTTTGTGTTTACTGATTGTGTTTTTATTTACTTGTTTATTTTTGCTAGTTTGCTTTTTAAGCACTATTATTTTACAAGCCCCTTTCCACTAATAGAGTTAAAGCTAGGCCACATGTCATCCTCTAGGTCCTCAAGTGTTGCCTTTTGACTGAATCCAAACTTTACAGAACAAATTCCCTTAATAAAAGGATTCGTTCTGTGAAACTTGAACTCAGTCAAAAGGCCACACCCAAGGACCTAGAAGGCCACATGTGGCCCCAAAGCCACAGATTCCCCACACCTGATTTAGCCCATTTTTTTTTCTTTTTAAAAATGAGGAAACTAAAGTCAAGAGAAATTAGCATGATTTTTCCCATAATTTCATTACTAGTTAGTGATAGAGCTAGACTTCAAACCAACATCTGTTCACTCCAAGCCAAGTGTTCTTTTCACTGTATCTTACTAGAATTTAGTGAAATAGCAAATAATTTTGACCAAATAAAGTAGTCATGTTTCCATTTAGTTAACAAAAAAACAAAATCAGAGGATGTCTTATGGACTTAGGATATTCTTCCAGGCATCCAAAGGAGGTGTTAGGTTTTCTGGATTGGCTTCCTTTTTACCAGAGAATTCGTTATAAAAGAATCTTCATTGTGTGTGCAATGCCTGGGATGCCTTGAGAACAGAATTCTGTGATACTTTCAGCTTCGAACTGTGCCAGTCACCACATAGAGTAGAAATTTATCTACATGGTATGATGTTCTGGCTGCTGGAAAATCTTTCTCTATCTTTCTCCATGAAAAAAAATACATGACCTACCTGTCAGTTCCATCCATCCATCCATCCATCCATTCACCAATTAATTAATAAGTGTTTGTTAAGCAGTTATGATGTTCCAGGCACTGTGCTATGGTGGTGAAGACAGATTTTAAAAATGAAACAATCTCTATGTTCAAGGAGCTATCATTCTAACAGGGGAGAAATATGTGTGCAAATAGATGTTTGTACATATACATATATGTGTATGTATATAAAATAAATACAAAGTAATTAGGGGAAGGTGGAGATAACAATTGATTTTTTTGAAAGAAACTAGTTATAAACACACACTCTCTCACTGAAAGATCTCATCTTTAAAATGAGGAGATTGGATCACCCTAGGCAGGTCTCTTTCAGTTCTAAATCTAGACCCTTTGATATACTCATGATCAGGCCAAACCGGTTTAGTTCCAAGCTTCTCAGGTCACATACTCTTTCCTGCTGGGAAATGAATAGTTTAGAAGATGGTATTGGTTGGCAGTCCTGAAATGGCACACTATAGTCTTTGGGGATTTTTTGGTTTGGTTTTGGATTCTACATGCCAGAATGGTCAGCTTCCTCCTCTGTTTGAAGGTAGAAAAGCACGTCCTCAGAGGAAGCCACATTGATGTGAGCTGAGATGATCTCACTGAAAGTGTTGCAAATAGATACTGACACAGGGTCAGTAAAAGCAAATTAATACACACTGATTTCTCCTTTCTTCCATTGGACTTACTGTCCAAACCATGTAATCTCACACCTGATTGATTATGTTTTTTTTTCTTTCTTGCTTGCTGTTCCATGTACAAATGTTTTACATCCCCAAATAGTGTCTTGAAATCCATAGCCTGATTCTTCTTTTGTATCCACCACAGTGGCCAGCACATAATAAGTGGCTTTCAAGAAGGGTAATGGAATCTGAGACAAAACTATGTATTCAGGACTAGGAAAGTGATACTCTTGTTATACTCTCCTCTGGTTGGAGCAACTTTGGGACATTGTGTTCTGTTCTAATGAACCAGTCTTTTGGAAGGACATTGGTAAGTTAAAGAGTCATTAGAAGAGAAGAAGGCTGCCGAGATGATGAAGGGTCTCATGTTCATGTAATATAAGGATTGGCTAGACGAAGTGGTATGGCCAGTCTGGGGAAGAGTGGACTCTTAGTAGAGAATATGATAGCTATCTTTAAGTATTTGAAAGTGTGTTACCTCAAAGAGGGATTAGATTCTTCATCATCACCATCATCACCATCATCATCATCATCATCATCCACAGAGAACAGAACCCAGAAGAGGAAGCTGTCAAAAGACAAGTTTAAGTTTGATGACAGAAAAAAATTCATAACAATTAGAGCTATCTAAAAATGAAATGACTCGACTCAGGTGTGTTCTCCTTCCCTGAGAGCCTATATGCAGAGGTAGATGACCACTTCCTTGGTAGGATACAGAGCACCTTGTTTTACAGTTATAGAGTGAGCCAAATGGCCACTGAGGTACCTTTGGACTCTCCAATCTGGTAATTCCATGAAGTACTTAATGAATGTCTGCTGAGTGTTAATTGAAACTCATCTGTCTTATGAACTTCCTTATCTATGCTGAAGACATCACCATTCTTGTAGTCACTAAGGTTCATACCTTTGGAGTCATCCTGGACTCCTCATTCTCCCTCATCTTATAGATCTATCAGCTGCTAATTCTTCTCAGCTTGGTAGTTGGTGGCACAATGAATGCACCTGGTGTCAGGAAGATCTGAGGTCAATTCCTGGCTCAGACTTAGCTATGTGAGCTTGTACAAATCACTTAACCTACGTCTGCCTTAGTTTCCTCATCTGTGAAATGGAGATAATAATTTCATCTATCTCCCAGGACTATTGAGAGATCAAATGAGAGATATTATTTTAAAAGTGCTTTGCAGGTATCATATAAATCATAGCTATTATTCTAACTTCTAAATTTTATTATTTTTTTATCTCCTATTTCTGCAAATCTCTCATATCTGTCCCCTTCTGTTCACTCAAAAGGCCACCTCTGTTTTGGGCCCTCATGGCCTCTCATTTGGATTACAGCAATAGTGTCCTTTTTAGTCTCTCATACCCAAATATTTGCCACCCCCAACCCACCCTCCTCGGCTACTGAACTGATATTCCTAAGGCATCAGACTGATTATGTTGCTTCCCCTTCTGAATGAACTACCATGGCTCCTTTTTACCTTCAAGATCAAATATGACTGCTCTGTTTGGCTTTTAAATCCCTTAATTACCTGAGTCTATCTTTCCAGCATTATTATTAATTACTCCTTTTTATGTACTTTACAATCCAGCCAAATTAGCCTTCCTGCTGTTTCTTACAAATGACCCTCTGTTCATCTGTACATGATATACAGATCTTTCCCTAGGCCGGGAATGTATTCCCCACCCCTACCCCCAACCTGTGTCTCTTAGAATTTCTTTGTAATAATTTCTGTCCCATACAGCCTGTCTGTGAAGAGGTCTGAATTCTGGCTACTTCCCAGGGAGTGCTAAGCCTGAACCTTGACCACTTCTGGCAATACGTGTACTTTAGAACTCTTGAAAAAAAGACTTCTGGCTCTTGCCCATGGGCTACCTCCCTTCTTGTCTTTGCTAACTGGAAGTGGGGCCATGTCAAAAGATTGTGCACTAGGGAGCAAGAGCTGCCCATTCAGCTGAATTTAAAAGGAGCAATTCTGCTTTTTTCTGAATGGGTGACTTGGGCCTCTGATAGCTCTCTCCTGGACTTCCCATCATTAAAAAGAGGGAAATTAAGCACCGGCCCTGAAGTCAAGAGGACCTGAGTTCAAATTCGGCCTCAGACACTTGACACACTAGCTGTGTGACCTTGAGCAAGTCACTGAACCCCAATTGCCCTGCCTTCCCTCCTCAAAAAAAGAGGGAAATTATTCTTCCCTCGTGGACTGGCATCAGTGGTGACTGCCCACACATGGCAATAAACACATGTTATGGTTTAAACAATTGTGAAAATGGACCCCAAATCTCTGGCTCCCTCTTCTTTGTATTTCTTTTCCTGAGCACGAGTGACCAAACAGCAATCCTGGAAGATAGACTTTCCAAGCCCAGTGTTACCTCAGGAGTTCAAAATTTCTTGGATTTCTCCATAGGAACTGGCTGCCCCAGAGATTAGAAGATGACCATCACCAGGATAATAAAACCACACCATACCCTGGCTTGCCCAAAATACAGACCTTGAATGAGTTATTCAGATAGTATAAAACCAAAATGATTGTTCAGTAGTCCCACAAAAAATTTCATGTTTTAAGTACTAACTTACCAAAATAGTATAAGAGTTGTGAGCTACATATTTCATATATTCTCTTTCTACCATATTTCCACCATCTCTTTTTTTCCTCCCCCCCACCCTGACCTTAGAGTTGGCTACCATTAGGCACAAATAGATATAGGTAAAATTTTATACATACATCTATTTATCAGTTCTTTCTCTGGATGCAGATAGCATCTTTCTTCATATGTCTTTTGTAGTTAATTTGTGTATTTATAATAGTCAAAATGACTTTTTTGCTCAAAGATGTTCTTAAAACAATATAATGTTCTTTTGGTTCTGTTTATTTCACTCTTCATTATTCTGTGCAAGTCTTTCCATGTTTTTCTAAGATCATAGAGCTCATCATTTCATATAGCACAATAGTATTCCATCACGATCATATACCACAACTTGTTCATCCATTCCCCAGTTTACGGACATCGCTGCAATTTCCAGATTGCAAACTAGTTTGTAAAACTCCTTGAGAGCAGGGGCTATATCTTACACATACTGGTGTCTCTTTAAGCACCTAGCATAATGCCTTATGCATAGCAAGTGCTTTTACTAATAAGAGGTTTCTTTAATGGTAAATGGTAAATGAAGTTGATGACCATGAAGTCTCTATGAAGTCACTGTGGATATGTCTACTTTATGGACAAGGGACCTGATTCAAAAAAAGGCAATGTGATTGGCCCACCATCATACTATGAATTGGTGATTGAGCCAAAATGGAAATCCAGGACTCCTGATTCTTTGCTCAGCATTTTTTTTCACTACATCATCCTGTCTTTCTTTGTCTCTCTTTGCTTTTTACTCTGGCTCATTGCATCCTGTGTGATTCTGGTGAGTAAAATAGAGCCAGATAATACAAATAATGAAATCCTTCCCTGGTTTCTGTAAAGGCCCAATGGCAGACAAATTCCTGGTTATGCCCTCAAGCTCTACGGAAGTATAACATTTACAGAGTGATAGTATAGAGCCTGTACAAATGGAAACTACTATTACAAAGGTCCCATCCACAGAGAAGTAGCATGTGATAATGCAAGCAGGCTGGATGTGCACTAAATAATTCAATTTTCACCTCAGTGCAACTGATAACTTTTATGCAACTTGAGAGCCTTTTAAATGTGAAGAAAATTAGTTTAACATTCAAATATTATCGAGCTGCTCATTTGTCTACATTGTGCATGTTTTGGCTTGTCTCTTGCAAGGACAGGGGTTGTGGAGAATGATCAAGCACAATTGGCAGGCTTCTCCTACTGGGTAACTCTTTGAAGGCTGCTAGGAAAATTACATGGGATGCGATTTGGCCTAGTTGGATTAGCTAATTATGTCTCTTGTATATGCATATGGCTGTACTTACTTTGCTGGCGAAATCTGTGGAGATTCATGGTTTTTACGTTGCCGCCTCCTGCATCTGTCTCTGTGTGTTTGTCCTGCTACTAGCACCATGCATTGTGCATTCTGTGTGCTGAAGAAGGAGCTATGGCTGAGAATGGTGCTTCTACTGATAAAGACTTTTGATTATAAATTACTAGACTTGGTAGAAGGGGGCCATGCCTACAGAATGATTTTATACGGAGTCTACCACAGCCACCTATTTACACCATGCACCATTAAATGCTTCAATAGGTGGTTTAAGATGTAATTGATACTAACAATAATGATCTTATATGTCACTTTGAGGTTTGCAAAGTGCTTTACGAGTATGCCCACAACAACCCTCAGAGATAGGTACTATTATCATCCCCATTCTATAGGTGAGGAAACTGAGGAAAACAGATTAAATGGCTTGCTCAGGGTCACATAGCTAATAAGTGTCTGGAGCAGAATTTGAAATCAAGTCTTCCTGATACCAGGTCCAGCACTCTATCCACCATGCCATCTAGTTAAGCCACATGTATGGGAGCTTATCGTCCAGGAAATGGTTCTACTGTATCCCACCCTGATCAGACCAAATCTGGAACATTGTGCTTACTTCTCAACACCTTATTTTGGGAGAAACATTGAAAAACTGAAGCATGTCCAGAAAACAGTAACCAGAATGAACAGTGGACTGGAAGTTATGCCGTCGGAGTATCTATTTAAGAAACGGGATATTAAAACTGGAAAAGAAATAGCATAGGGAAGTGGTATTTTGGTATTTAACTATTAGAAGGGTGGTCCTAAAGAGGCATCAGAGTTCTTCTGTTTCACCTTATAAAGCAGAACTTGTAGCAATCCATGAAGTCTCAGAGGGGCAGATCTCTGCTGGATATAAATAGGCATGTTTGCCATTAGAGTCATCACATCAGCAAGCATTTGTTAAGTACTATGTGCCAGGTGTTGGGCTAAGCTGGGAATACAAATGAAAGCCAAAAGAAAGTTCCTTTCCTCAAGGAATTTATGTGATGTTGGGGGAAGACCACACATAAAAGGAAGTTGAAGTTGGGTGGACAGCAGAAAAGTCAGAAGTACAGGTCAGAGGAGGTAATGAGTTTCCCATTAATGGAAGACTTCCAAGAAGCTGACTGATCACTTGTTAGGGATGTTGTAGACAGGATTCATTCTTTTAGGAGGAGCTAGGCTCAGTGACCTAAAAGTCCTTTCCAGCTCTAAGACTGTACGATTCTGTGATTTGAATAGAGTCACCTGGCTTTGAGGGACAGAGATTACCCAATTCTTCTGTCACCAAACCTACAACTATCAAGCCACACTGCCCATTTGGGGAAGTGGTAGGAAATAAAGTTGGAAAAGTGAGTTGAGGATGGATTGTAAAGGATTTTAATGCCAGACAAATGGAATTTGAACAATAAGGCTAAAAACTATTGTCTCATCTTTGATTACTCCCTTTTTATTACTGCTACTATCTTAATTGAAGTTCTTCTTACCCTTTAGTAAAGTAAGAGATAAACTAATGTCTCTTAATAATTGATGGAAAAGTAGATTAGTTGACATTCTGAAAGCAGAATTTTAGAGAGATTAATCTAGCAGGAGACTGTCATTAGGGAATCTAGTATGGAAGAAGGACTTTGAAGTTGAGGCCTCAGCCTTTAGGCCCTGCCACTGGGACCAGTCCTATCTGTTAACAGAATATCCATAGGGAGTCCTAAGTCAACAACCCACTGGATCAACATCATTTCACTGAGGTCATTATCTCCACCAACACCCCTAACATGTACCTTTTATAAACTAAACTATTTCTGTCAAAAGCGCCACCATTTTACTACTCTTCTAGCTTTGTGACCTTGGTGTTCTCCCTAGCTTTCACACACTGATAGTGCATGTCCATTAGGTGTCCGGATCTTCTTATTTCTACCTCTACAACCTCTCTTTCACACTGTCCCTTCTTCTTTCCTCACAGTTATCCCATTTAGTTCAGACCCTAAAAACTTCTTGCCTGGATTACTGCTAAAACCTCAACTACCATAGTCTTCCTGTCTTATCTCTCTGTATGTGGCAGTCTCCACACTTTGGCCAAAATTTCCTTAAATGCAGATTTGAGCATGTCAGTTTCCTATTCAATGAACTCCAGTGGTTTCCTATTGTGTCTATAGTCAAGCCTATAAACCCTTACAATTGTTTGTTCTTTCCCTCCTAAACTACCTTATATTTAGCCACTTCTCATTTATTTGCATCTATTCTCTTTGTTATTGTTGGGTTGTTTTTAAGTCGTGCCCAGCTCTTCATGACCCCATTTGGGGTTTTCTTGGCAGAGATGCCAGAGGGGTTTGCTATTTCCTTCTCCAACTTATTTGACAGATGAGGAACTGAGACAAATGAGGTTAAGTGACTTGCCCAGGGTCACACAGTATTAAGTGTCTGAGGCCAGATTTGAATTTAAGATGTTGAGTCTTCCTGACTCCAGGCCCAGCACTTTATCCATAGTGCCACCTAGCTGCCCTATTTATGCCCTTTACATCTTTCCTTTATGTACTTATGCACATCCAATTTTTTCCCCATTTGAATGTAGGCTCTTTGTTTTTCCAGATTATTTTATTTATTATATCTGTATCCCCAATGCCTAGTATAGTGCTTAATAAATGCTGATTGATTGATTGACATCAACCTCATTGCTGGTTCTACTCCATCTTTGGTACATCAGTTTCTCAGATATTAAGTTCTGTCTTGTCCCGAGTTTCCATGGAAGAAATATTTTGAACCAGATTATGTCCCAGGTCCTCAGAACCTGGGCTCCTACTTTGTCCTTTAGTCTTGGTGCAATGGAAGGAATACTGTTCTCTGAGTTGGGAGACCTCAGTTTGAGGGGTGATTCTTCCAATATAATGGGAGAATCTGTTTGTGACTCAGATATCTTATCTGTAAAGCAGATTTGAATTACATGACCTCTAAGTCCTTCATGCCAGATATGTTCTAGCCAAACTGAACTACTTACTGAACTCAACCAATAAATATTTATTAAGCACCTACTATATGCCAGATGTTGTGCTAACTGCTATCCAATATCCAAGGATGGGTTGGCTGCTAGGGGTGGGGAACCTGTGGCCTCGAGGTCCTTAAGTGTAGCCCTTTCACTGAATCCAAACTTCACAGGACACATTTTGGATTCAGTTAAAGAGCTGTACTTGAGGATCTAGAGAGCCACATGTTCTCCAACCCTGGACTATAGAGAATAATATATACAATAACTCTGCTTTCATGTAGGCTTGGAGTGCAATCCCTGCTTGTTTTCACCTCTTAGAAACCCTAGCTTTCTTCAAGCTAAGTTCATATATCATTTCCTATAGGAAGACTTCTTTGATCCTCTTTGTTGCTAGTGCTCTCTCCCTCTTTTCCAAAAATCAAATATAGACTTACCACTTTACATATTATACTTCTTCTAGAAGAATATAAGCTCCTTGAAGACAAGAACTATTGTTATGTATTTATTTACATCAATTTTTTTATAGTTTTTGTATCATGTGCATCTAATACAATGTGTTGTTGATAAATGCATATTAGATTGGATTCCAGTTCTAATATTATATGATTCTATAATACTTTTTGATGAGTGGGTTTGTCTGACTGGTATCTCAACCTCTTCTAGTGACTAATTTCTTGCCCTAGTCCCCATGACTGAGTCCTGAATTCCTCCTCCTGAGACTTCCCAGATGGACCACTAAGGAATAAGACCATGAACTTTTGGACTTTATTGACACCAACCTCCCTCCTCACAAGGTACACCTGCATCATTTGCCTGCCCGTCTCTCAATGAACATCCTCAAAAAGACATGCTGGTTCTTGGACTCAGCCTAAATAATTTGCTAATAGTACTTTCATCCTGCCATCCTTTCTTCCTGTTGACAGATATCTTCACATCACACCTTCCCTCATCCATAGGTTAATGTTGCTATCTGTTCATACCTCTGGTAACCAACCACTGATCTTACTCTCATATCCTGGTTCCTGGCCTTCATCTATCCAGGCCTGTATTCCTGACCTCAGACTTCCCCAGTGTAGACCATTTAGCAGCCATTCCAGCCTTGGATCAGAGATCTATTGATTCCTACATGCAAACCAATACACATACTTCGTTATGAACATAAAATACCTTTTGTGTTATATGTTGTTTGACATTGATTTTTGTCCTTGTTCTCCCTGAGATCCTTGAAAGACTAAGTGTTCTATCATCATGTTCCATGTTGCTGAAAGGAACCACAGTTTACCACTCTCTCTAGCAAATTTCAATCCAAAATCTTTGTTTATATATAGACCCTTTCTAGGATCCTCCTCTCTTCCCCACTACTGGCCCATTCCCTGGGAGATTGAAAATGGTAGAAATGATTTTCTGAAATGGATGGTGTCACAGAGCTGCCTTGAGCATAACAAGCAGGAAGCAAGGCACAGAATCACAACTAATGATTATTGCAAAGCTTTTAATCACTAGGGATGGATGGGGGAACTCGCAAAAGGCTTTTACTTCTGAAATGCTTCTGTTTTAATAACATGGTGTCAGAATTTCAATTTTTACTCTTTTATTGCCATTAAATTGACAGCTCATATAAGTTGAGTTTTAAAAATAATAAAAAATAAAACAATTGTGGGTGTTCTATCAAAGCTCTTTTTTCTATAATTCCAAAGACAAATTGAAATGTTACATGTAGTTGGAATAGATGAAAGTATTAAAGACTTCCCAAATGGACCACTAAGGAATAAGGACATGGGCAAACAGAAATCTGAATGAAACTTTTTATCTTGTCTTATAGCCTATAAATTGGCACAGACTGGCTTTTGCTTCAGTGACATGAGACATTCTTATCAACCAGCTATAGTAACTTGAGCTAGGACCTACAGGTTCATCTGAGTTATCCTAACCTATGTCTTGCCACTGGACTCTGAATGACTCTGGAGGAGATACTGGGGCTTATGACTTCACACAGCCCTGCCTCATTTAAATCCAATTCACTTGCAAGTCAAGGCATCACTCTCCTGATGTCACTGGTCCTCTTCAAGAACAAAGGACGAACAACAGCAACAGGTTCATCTGAGAAAAGAATTGGTGGCTTTCCCTTCCACTCATAACTACATAGATCTTTCTTTTGTTACCTTCTCTACTTCCCTTTCATTTTCCTCCTTCCTTTATCTGTATTTTCTGTTGCAGCTTATCTATCCTACAAGATTAGCACAGTATAGATGGACAACAGATGCCAGTTCATCTTGTGACGGGAGGTTGTTATCTTTTCAATAAGCTGTAATAGAATAGGAGTCCTTTTGCTTCCAGAGTCTTTGAATTTCAGGATAGAGAAGATGATGCCTCTCTTACCCTCCCACTAACATCCCAAAAGAGAGAAGAAGAATGCTGAGAAATCCTTTACTTGTCTGGATTCTTTCTGTTTAAGTGACCACACATATCACGAAGGGTGCTTCAAGTTCTTACATGCAATCATCCCATATCTGTCCCATGTAATTGTACACCAAACCCTCCATCTAATTGCCCTCTTTCTCTCCCTGGTAAACAAACCATTATACCAATTATTTTTATCTTTTTCTATTGGAAAAAAAATGGCTTTGACTACTTAGCCAGTGCTTTACTCACATACCATTGAAATAGTTTCTATCTTTACTGTGAAGATCAATACAAACCACAAAATGTCAGGGCTAGAATGGTCTTTAGAGTGCATTTAGCTTAACCTGCTAGCTCGGATCACTGTACTGCTGAGAACAGCTAAGTCATTCACAGCCAACCATCTTACGATATTGCTGTTACTTTGGGCACAATACATTTCACTTATCATCAGCTCATCTAAGTCTTTTCAGTTTTTTCTGAGTTGATCCTGCTCATCATTTCTTATAGCACTCACATTGCACAATTTGTTCAGCCATTCCCCAATTGATGGTATACCCTCAATTTTCAATACTTTGCCACCAGAAAAGAGCTGCTATAAATATTTTTGTACATATAGGTCCAACTAGGCCCAAAGGGTTATAAAACCATGCATACCCTTTGACCTAGCACTACCACTACTAGGTTTATATCCCAAAAGAGATTTAAAAAAAAAGAAGGAAAAGGACCTATGATTCTCACCCAGGCATGGCAGACCTTTCCTACTGACCTTCTAAGTTGTCTTTGGCTGGAAAATTATTTCACCCCATCCTTTTGTGCATTCTGCTGCTCCAATAATTGTCTCATGGCATTATTTAAAGGGATTTAGAGGGGCTTAGGGGAGAGCTTAGGTGAGTTGCTGCCTCTTCTCTGCCCCCCAAAGGACTTCTTTACCAGCTACTTGGCATCTTGTTCTGATGTTAATGCTGAGAAATTAAACATTTACCAGTCATTCTTCTTCTTTTCTGTCTTCTCCCTATCCATTTCTTTAATTTCCTTTTCTGGACATAATTCAGTCTTGTTTCTGCAACACTGTCTAACCTGACTGGGACCCTCTGGGCCAGAAGAGTTGCCAAACTCCACTCTAGATTATACCGTTATTTAGCAGGAGACTGAAAGGGGATGGTCATTGACTCAATGAGGAGGTGATAGAATGAGCAAAACCACCTACAGGGTGCATTTCCTATGGAGAGAAGTCCTGGGGCCATTGAATAGATCACTAGTATGCAGCTGTGACCCGACAATGCCAAAGTGATTGGGGTAAAAAAAATTTAGAAACCCAGTCATTTGAGCAGTTTCTTTGTTGCCTGTGGTAGTTTGCTCAGTTGGATTGAGTCTGTGCTAATGAGCCTAAGTCATGAGTCTGATCTTGGCCCCATGTGGGCCTGCTAGCTCTGTTTCCAATCCACAGTCACTGGCTATAGATTAGTTTAGGTCAGAGTGAGTGGGAGAAAATGGACAGAATTACCAGTCATGGATTGGCAGAATGAGAGGTGACCTTAGAGGTGACTGAGGCCAACTCATTTTATAAATAAGGAAACCATGACCCAGAAAGATAACAATAATTACTATCATTTATATAGCATTTATTGTGTGCTAGGCCCTGTGCTAAGTGCTCTACAAATTATATACATATATATATATAAAATACATATATATGTATATACGCACACATTCATACACATACATGTATACATACACTCACTCGTGCACGCACACACACACATATATATTATATTTATAATATATATATAATATATATTATATAATAATAATAATATATATACACACACACATACACATTCACAATCCTGCAGGGTAGGGTACTATTATTTTTTTAATTCTTTGGGTAGGTACTATTATTATACCCCTTTTACAGAGGAAGAAACTGAGGTAGACGGAGGTTAAGTGACTTGCTCAGAGTCACAGAGCTAGTAAGTCTCTAGGGTCATATTTGAACTCAGTTCTTCGTGAGTCCACACCCTGATCTCTATACCCTGAATCACCTAGCTGCCCCTAGTGTCTCGTCTGAAGTCACACAACTGGTTAACGATGGAGTCAGTGCCATTAATAATTTAATTATCTTTCTTCCAAACTACATTTTCGGTAGGTCGTCACCAACCCATTCACACTTTGAGAGGAAGAAAAGAAAAAAGAAAAACCTCAGGCTCCAAGCTCTCTTGTATCCCTTTGACATAGCAGCATTATCCACTTAGGATAAAACAGCAACCTCAAGCCCCCTAATTATTATCATTACATTTAATGTATGATGTTATTTTCATAACAATTCACATCTTTACAACATTTTAAGGCTTTAGAAATGCTTTCCTCATAACAACTCTACAAAGTAAGTAATCTGAGGTGGATTATCTCCATGTTGCACACCAGGGCAGGGAGTGCGAGAATTTCTATTCTTATTTTACAGATGAAGAAACTGTAGCTCAGAGAGACTAAGCCTTTTTCCCACAATCACACGGCTAGTAGGAAGCACAAGTATTACCATCATCATTTTATAGGTGAGTATCATCCTCAAAGCAGTTAACTTGTGGAGCCAATATTCATACCTAGGTTCCCAAATCATTCAAGGCTCTAAGCCCAGAGCGTTTCCTGCTATACTAATGCCATTCTCAACTGATATGACTCCCTTGATGTATTATTCAGTATTTAAGAGATTCCCTTTTAGCAGTGTATTCACTGCCTTATATTTGGGACAGAGTAAAAGGGAAAAAAAATTAACAGACTTTATAGCAAATTGGGACATTTGAAAGCATCCTAGAAAATGCATTTGAAAAGAGCCAAAATTTGTGGTTGACAATGTCAGATAAGAAATTATTGAAAACCAGTTGGATGTTTCAGTAAGTGAACTTCGTCATGGCCAGGTGTGGTTGAATTAATGTCCATTAACACCCCTTATCAGGAGCCATCTTTTAGGCTTACTAGCATGGTCATATTGTGTATGCACCAAAATGGAAACCACCACAATATTAATTATGAATATAAATTTGTAAGGTCAATTGTTTTATTTTTATGGGCCTATAGGGGCTATGAAGGAAGTGCCTAAAATATCTTAGGCTCATTTGAAATTCTGAATCAGGGAGGGGAAAGCAAATGGGGGTTTATAGTGAACTGAGCTTGGCAAAATGTCCACAGCACGATCTGCTAATACCTTGGCATCAGTTCAGAGCCCAATTTTATTATCTTGTAGAGCTACTCTGAGCTGTCTGTAATCACAGTCTAGGCATCAAAGGCCAGCTGTCCCCCCTGAACCTTGACAGTCTATATAAACTAATTACTTTTTTATGGGCCATTCTTTCCACGGTGTGGAGAGAGGACCTATTAAACCAAGTTCAATATTATATACAAACTTTAAAAATTATTATTATTTATCTAGGTTCCAGCTGTTTGCCTTAGTAAATGACATTCCTGGCAAGGGCTAGGTTGTGTGACCATGGACTTAATTAAAATACAATATACTTTTTTTTCTTTTTTATTAAATGAAAAGGTGAATAGTGGTAGAATCAGAAATTCTTTCTGCACATTAGTGCTGCTAATAGCAGATTTATCCAAGGGAAAAGGAAAAACAATTAAACCCTGAAGGTTAAATTAAAGATCTATCTGCTTTATTTTAAAATGGCCAAATCATACAACCCAAACTCATTTTAAAGACATAAGAATTGTTGCCCAGCCTCAGCCCCAGGACCCTCCCAGCTCAGCAGTCTTCCCTTCTTGGAGGAGAGATGTGAATATCCTTCCTAAAGTCAACCCCTCCCCCCCATATTTGTAGGGGACCTCAAATATTCCTTTTGTCTAATTCTATTTGATTTTAATGCCTACCAGAAATGTCAATTGTAAATAAGTTTGAACCTTTGTCAAACTACCTTAACATGTAGCCATAGACAATTTTCTTGGTGGTTTCATTCAGTCATTCATCAGATATTTAAGTTGTTTGGTAAGTATAACAAGTTAAGATGGGAAGCTCTAGGAATTTTCTTCCCTGCCTGCCCCAAGCAGCTGTACCTCAGGTTAGGTTCTCCCCCTGTCCCCATCACATTTCATGTCCCTTTCCCTGCCCACATGCGTACACTCACATACACACACACATACACAAAAACACTAGTTATGGCTCTTACTAAAGCTATGTGAACAAATGTAATATCCAAGCAAAAGACTATAGTGAGAAGAGGAAAATATCAAGGATAGAACCTTGTGATATAACCAGACTGAAGAGAGGAACAGTGTGGTGGAACCAATATCTTAAATCCTGACTAGGGGATGACTTACAAAAAACCTTTTTTTTAAAGACTTGGAAAAGACCAAGGAGATCTTATGGACCATAGAAACAGGGCTATGAATTCTCCAACTTTTACAGTTGAGGATTCATAGACCCAGCATAATTAATTGAGTTGCACAACCCTAATTAATGTCTGGAAAAGATTGGACTAGTTGCAATGTTAAAGGCCCTCCTGAATCAAAGGTTCTATGTCTCTGTCACAGAGGCCAAGAACTGGATGTCTGGTATCTTGCCTCCCAGGCCAATGCTCTTGCAGGAACCCACAGCAGAAGGCAGAACTTTAACTCAGTTGTAAAATAGGTAAGGTCTGGCCCCTGTACCCTTTGCCCTTTTCTTCTACCCTCTTATCCCCCTTTCAACTGTTACCCCAGGCATCTCTAGTTTCCTACTGACCTTGCCCTCATATGAGAGAAGAAAATATTCTAAGCCCACTCACTCTGAGTTGATAACGGGTTTAATGCACTACCACTCTAAGTGGGAATCTGTATTTTAAAACAGACCTTCGGAGAGGGCAATGCCGACCTCAAAGGACTGGATTGCTAACCATCATAATAAAAATAATCATAATGCCTACACCACAATCATAATAACAATCTAATTTTAACCTTACAACAACCCTGAGAAGTAAGTGCTATCCTCATCATTATTCTCCTTTTTATAGTTGCAGAACTGTGGCAAACAGAGGTTAAGTGACTTGTCTAGGCTCAAACAGCCAAAGGCTCTGCTCTCTGTCAAGCCAACAAGCTCCCAATGATGGTAATGATGGGTTGACTTTTGGGGAGGAGCACCCTCATCAATTTTCCTTAAATCATACCACATAAGTCAACTGTCTGATCTGCCTACAGATAGTTGGTTTTATTGTTTGTGCTTTGAGTATCATATGATTGACTGAAATTCAGTGTGGATTGTCTAAGTTAGGCCAGTGATGGGTCGAGAGGGGAAATTGCTTGCTTCTGAGTTATTATTGGTTGTTTTTAGAGAGAATTGGCCTATTTTCTTTATTCTTATGCACTTTAGATTCTGCCATAAAGGGAGATTTTCAAAAATAATTACCAATCTCTTATAGACCGCTGAGTTAAAGCCATTTCTAGGACAGATAACAGTTAAGGGAATATTAATAAGTGATTCAGGTACAAATAGAATGATTGGCTCTCAGAGCTTAAAAGGACCTTAAAGACTACTCTCAACTCTTAACACAGGCTTAGAGGAAGAAAGGGACTTGTCCAAAGACACAAAGATAATTAAGAGTAGATGGAGCTGGGACTTGAACTCTGATTTCCTCACTCCAAATCCAGTAGTGCCCTTTCCACTACCTACTACTGGCCACCTCTCTTAGCAAGAAGTTAAAAGGCCAGTCCTGAACCATATCCAGTATTTCCAAGACCTTTTGTGTATGTGTGTGTATTTATGTGAAAAAGATTGGTAGAAGATATTTAAAGATATAGACTGAGAGAGGAGCAACTTCTTCTAACAGCATTTGGTAATTGTTATAATCTGAATATCATCTCACTCCAGCTACAATGAGAGGATTTCATGATAGGAAGATGGCCTCTTTTGTCTAAAATGTAGGCCTTTCCAGCCTAGGATCTAACTGTCCTCACTGGTCTGTGGCAATTCCATATTTTTTATGAGTTTAAGCAATAAAAGCAGTTGACTTACTCAGCCAGAAAAAGAGTGATAAATACTAATTGAATTTTACTTTACTGTGTCCTGCAGTTGGAGATAAGGAAGCTTAAAGATGATGACAGGAAAAAAAAACAAACAACATATAGTCTGTTTTCTTGCATGGCAAATATCAGCATTGCCTGACTGGCAATCTCTCCTCCTTTTCCCCTAATGTGCAAACAGTTCTCAGCCTATCAAAGTAGCCTCTGGCCTCAGTGGCTGCCAGAGTTGTTGTTAATATTCAAAGTAATTACTCAGTGGTATTTACAGCACACAGACAGGGCTTTACATTGATAGAAACTGAACTAGAAATCACCAACCCAGAACTCCACTACTTCATGTCTTTTCAGGGCTTCAATTGGTGCCCCTTGAGTTCTACATTAAGAAAAGAAAACAAACAAAAATTATTATTTTTTTATTCTTGGATTAAAAGTAATATTATACCCTTTAAGAAACTAAAAATGTTATAATAATAAAAAAGGGAGCATTAACCAACATGGAGTAGGTGGTAGAATGTTTAATTTCTACTATTAAAATGTTTGGAATCCATTATGCATTTCATATATGACACTCGTGTAGATTACCCTTGGGTTCAATGCTTAAACTCCCCTCGAGGGCAGACTCCACTCAAAAACCAGTCAAGTCATCAAAAATCAAATAATAAAATACTTAGTTTAACCAACAAGGTATATAGTCCATACAGAAAAAAAATCATTAATTTCTTATGAACCATTAGGAAATAATTCTGCCACAGACTCACATGCCAAAGGAGGATTAGTAAAGAATTCACACTCGAAAGACACTGAAGGAAGGGGTGCTTTATTTTATTTTTGAAACACTTTTCTGAACATCCTTAGCTGTCATTTGGTGAAACTTTGCCTCCCCCACTGACAATCACAGCTAGCTCTACCTCCTGTCTCTTGTTTTGGCTCTGACTCTGGAGCAGTCACTCCACTCTGAAGCCACCTTCTTGTCATTAATCACCAAAGAGCCGCCTCCATAGCTCTGAGCTTCTGTTCATGCTGCTTTATTGCCTTTTCCTGTTTCTCCTTTCCTCTGCCTTTGCTCTAGATAAGTGATCTTTGAGATTCTGTCCTGCAGCCCAAATACCTAGAGGCTGTTGTTAATACTGGTGCAAAGACTACCCAGGCTATTCATCATTTTTTTCCCTTATATTTCACCTGCCTCTCCTCTCTACCTGGATGGCCAAAGAGAGTAGCCTAAGGTGGCTTCTGTGGAATACTTTGCCTCATACCTCCACTGAATTGGTCCCCCAAAGAGTCCCTAAATGAGTTGCAGTGTGGCCCTTCCTCACTTCTATCCACAGAGAGTGAAGCCTATATGAGTTACAGTGATTAGTTTTTCTCTTACCTTTCAAAGATTCAGAGATAGGTTGTGTTCCTCTAATTATCTCAAGGTTTTTGTGGTTGTTGTTGTTGTTGCTTTTTCCTGAGGTTTTGGACAAAGGCATATACCTACACATATTTGGTAGACCTTTTAAATCCCATGAGGCCCCTGTCTTGCAAATGTTATTGAAGTTTTAAGAAGGCCCAGGAAAGTAGGCAAACAATGGTAAGAGAAGGTGAGGGGCAAAAACAGTGAATCTTCTCCTGAGAGGTATTCATGGCATTACCACAAAGCCCTTATAATACACACACATATGTGTGTGCATATGTACATACTATTATACATATTAAATTAAATACATTTTTTCTTTCTGATTAGCATCACCTCAAATGTGACCATTTTATGTCTGTTAAGGAATTTAATGGCACTTTCAAGTATAGCCGCCATCATAATTCAAAAATATATATTTGGGTCCTTTGACAATGATGCTGGTAAATTCTGACTCCTTCCATGATCAAATTGGCCCCCTGAGATTGCCCAATATCTCTGTCTCCATAATGCTAAAACAATTGGCGAATTCATTCAAACAGGCTTTTTATTCAAACAAAACCAAGAGTACATGAATTGAATTTTCTATCTTTCTGACAGTTATTCTGAAAACAAGGTGACCCAAGCTTTGGCAACCAAACAAACAGTTGTGTCCTTTGTGAGTAGCCAGACAGTTCCCATAAATGGTATGTCCATTTTGTACTAACCAGCTTTTTGGTGGGGGGAAAAAATTAACTGACTCTTCGGCCAGAAAAAAAGCATTAACTTTTCACTTTTTAACCCATTGTGTTGGTATCTAAGAATGTACAGCTTACTGCTAATATATTTCAGAACTTCAAGGAAAGGAAAGTCTTGTAGGAATTAACTTCATTCATAGGTAAAGTAGCGATTTGAAATCTATATTTTATGTGTGTGCATGCATGTGCACACGTGCTTTCTATCTGTAAAGTGAGAGGTGGCTTGGCATAGAGCAGCACTGCCCAACCTTAGGTTTTTATTGAAACAATATACAATATATTTTGATTTGCCATTTTAGTGAGAGCTCTGTGGTAGGTAGGCTTCTTTTGATAAAACATTTATGTAAATTTCTATGCTTGTAGGCGGGCCGCATAAATTGCACTGTGGCCACATTTTGGACAGCTTTAGCATAGAGGATAGAGAACTGGTCTTGGAGCCAGGAAGAGCTGGTTCAGTTCCTGCTTCTGAAAAATACTGAATTTGTGACTGTGAGCAAGTCACTTGATTTCTCAGTACTAACTCTAAAAATCTATAATTTAGATATGAGCTGTCAGTCTGTACCAGTGAAGAGAATTTGCACATGAGTAGTTCCATTTACCAAAGAAATATCTGGTCCCTATCCACAAATGGGCAAGGTACTTGAGGGAATAGGAAGAAAAATACAAGATCCAGCCTTTGATATCAAAAAGCTTATAGACAAGACATTTGTGTTTGTCCTTCGTTTTCGAAGAGGACCATGGCATCAGGGAAATGATGACATGACTTGCAGTTTACTTTGATTTGAGCAAGGGAGGGCTGTGCAAGGTCACCAGCCTCACTCTCTTCTCCAGAGCCATCTGGGTCCAGTGACTAGATATTCATCAGGATGACTGGAGATGACCCAGGATGCAATGGGAGACCCTGGCCCTTTTAGGCTAAGGCCTTTTCATGTACTCACTCTGAGTGAGGTAATGCCCATTCAGTGAATAGGCCTCTTTAAGAGGTGAGTCAAAGGATGGCCCCTTTAATTAGAAAAAAGAAAAAAAAAACAAGCTGGGGCAGGAAGACTCCAAGGGTTTCTGTTCCAAAGAGAAACAGTTGCCATTGACATTCCCTCTAAGCCAGGAGGGCCTAAAATACAGCCATTAGGTGGAGCTTGGGCAGGAACCTATTGTGGTCCAATCTATGAGCTTCAGAGTGAACTGGGTTCTTAATACTGGAAAAGCTTTCTAAGGAGAGAAGTCATAGCTCAGGGCTAGATGCCCAAGTAAATGTTTCACATGAAGGTCAGTGCATTGAGATGGATGATCTAAATCCCAAACTCCTGAGGCTTCTTTACACCTACATCTCTGATTATGGTCATCCCTTGTGGCCAAGAATCATTATGATGAACCTTCATAAAGTACCAGCAGAAAATAAAGTGCTTCACTTTATTTGAAAGAGGCAATTTTAGAGCATGTCTCACTTATTACATATGGCTAATTGGTCACTCTGGCTCACATCTCTCCTTCCTCTGAACTGCTGACTTCCCAGCTGCCAAAGTGATTTTCTCACAGTGTAGTTCTGACCACACCACCCACTCAATCTCAGTAAACTCCAGTGGATCCCTATTACCTCTGGGATCTTTCCATTCTTTTGGCACATTATTTTCCTGGATGGCTTATCTGATGTTTCTCAGACATGAAACTTCATCTCCCTTATCTATCTTTGCACTGGCTGTCACCTCCATACTTGAAGTGCTCTTCCTCCTAACTCACCATAGAGACTATCTGGCTTCTTTTAAAGACTCCACTCAGGAACCACCTCCTGAAGGAGATTTGGCCTGGTCTTCATAGATCCTAGTGCTTTCTCCTCTAAAATCATCCAGCATTGACTCTGCATTTATCTTGTCTGCGTAGATTTGTATGTTGTCTCTCTCTCACACACATAGACAATGAGAATATGAGCTAATTGAAGGTAGAGACTCTTTCTTTTTATCCTCAGCACTTAGCTTTCTTCCCGGCCCATAGATGCTTGTCGATTAATTAATTGATTAAATATTTAATTTGCCTTGAGGAGAAATATAAAGGAAAGAAAATCCCACCTCCTTGAATTAATTACCCAGCCAGTCAATGAGTCTACACACATGTTGTGTGCCCATTGTGGTGCTGTGGATAGTGTGAAAATGCTATAACTACCTTCAAGAAGCTCATATGCTGGTAAGGGATAGTCAGATGTAACATGGGAAAAGAAAACTGACAATACCTCACAGAGTAGCCGGTGAATTATATAGACAGTAAATGACACGAGAAACATATGAATTTGGAGGTAGAAACATTCATGGAATATTCAGGGATCTCTTGAGTGAAAGGTTTGCATTGGCTGGTAGTGGATATATAGATGAGTTGAGATCATATCATCCAGGTGGAAGAATTAGGAAGCCTTGACACTCACATAGATCTCTCTTCTCCTAACTTCTATACACGGAATTCTTGGAATCTACACTATACAGTATATCCAGGGTTGGGGAACCTGGGGCCTCAAGGCCACATGTAGCCCTCTAGGTCCTCAAGTGTGGTCGTTTGGCTGAATCCAAACTTCACAGAACACAGATGTTCATGCGGCCTCTAGGTGGCAGGTTCCTGACCCCTGAATATATGCCATACAAGCCATACAGCTGGGGCTACATTCAGTCCAATTCAATTAATTCAATTCAACAAGCATTTACCAAGTATCTACCATGTGCCAGGCAGTCAGGGTGCTAGGTCCTAGGCTTACAAAGCAAAAGTCAGTTCTCTCCCTCAAGGAGTTGGAGGAAGGGCAAAGACTATTTACCCAGATAAACATAAATAATTTGGAGAGAGGGAGAACACTAACATTAAGAAAATGTTCTCATGGGAAGAGGCGCACGAGCTGTACCTTGGATTGTGTCCTTGTTCTAAGGATTTTAAGAGGCTAAAGTGAAAAGGGAGGAAATGTATTCCAAGCCTGGATGACAATGTCTGCAAAGACTTGGATGCTGGGAGGTGGAATGTTTAGTTCAAGGAATAGGAAGCAGACTTGTTTTGTTCAGAATAGAAAGAGAGAGAAGTAGATCTTGGGATCATAGAGCAGGAAGGAATTTTAAATATGCTTTAATGAAAGTCCATCTACTTCAACCCCCTCATTTTACAAATGAGGAACCTGAGATTTAGGGAGATAAAGGTCACACACGTAGTAAAACTAAGGGGAAATAAATCACATGATCACTTGTGTATGTCATATGCTGCTGTATATGTCCCATGTCTCCTCAATTATATTGTAAACTCCTTGAGAGAAAGGACCATGCATTTTCCTTTTCCTATATATTTACTTCCTCCACTCTCCCCCCATGAATTAGCACTAATATCCCAGGATTCTAATCTCACATAGGGTTAATTGACCAACGAATCATTTTAAAGTGGTCCATAATTGAATGTGCCATCCCTGGAAGAAATGCACCCCCTGGAGCAGTGTGGTGGTTTGCCAGCAGGGAAATGCAGCCACAGAAGAAAGATAAATGAGATGCAGAATGCAAAAAGCCAAGCTTCCCTATCATTGACAATGACTTTCCCTGCTAAGATCTTCCCTAGGGAGAAAAAAAACTCCCCAACTTCCCTCAGGTTATAGTTGGCAGGGTCTGTACCCAGGCAAAGAAGGAGCCCTTCAGAAGTGGCCCTTTTCATGATTTGCTGTTCAGTCAAGTTGATAGATGTCACAGTGTGGTGTTTTATCATTATTCAGAGAAAGAAAAGGGGGCTGTGATGGTAGGTCATTCCTCAGGAATAAATTTGAGAGAGCAGGTTACATCAATAACTTGTTTACTCCATCAGAATAATCATCTACATAGTTTTACTCCCTCCCCCACCTTAGATACTCTGAAAATAGAATGGATTATTCTAAATGCCTATGCTTGGTCACTGAATAGGTCTTTTATCGTTAGCATACACTGAAACACTTAATTAGACTTTAATGAGATTTTATCAAAGTCAGACAGGGTTTCAGAAATTGCAAAAGACTTTTTAATTAAGTGGTGATGGACACAAACATTGAACACAAATAGAGTTGCGTTTCCGACTGGATTGCATAATTTAAGACATGATTTGAGCAGCTATTAGCCCTTCCAAGCATTCATTCCCCGTATATGTGAAGAGTAGTTGAGAGAGTGGATCATGGCTAACCATAAAAGGTTCATGCATATAATCCATATGCTTTCATCTCAATACTTTGGGGGTCCATGATTTCACCAGTCTAGGTGATTGCTGGATTGATGCAGATCTAACACACTCCATTCATGAATTGCTGTGACCAAAAAAATTCATAACCTGGATGGCCAACCCTTTGTTGATGAACCTCTCAGCATTTACAATCATAGTACCATAGATCAAAAGCTGGGGAGGACCCCAGAATTTCAACCCCATAATTTTACAGGAAGGGAAACTGACACACTAGGGGATCAATCCTCAGACAACTGATTTGCCCATACATGAAGCCTCTCCAACTTGGCAGAGCTTGTATTTCACGGAAAATAGCCTCTGAGAACCTAAGTCACCTTCGTGCCATAATGAAATATAGGAGGAGTAGGGCTTTTATAGAAAAGAGCCTCTTAGGGAATCTGGCTCACACCAGATCATCTGTATGATATGTTTGTTGTAAGACTTGGACCCAGGAATGAACATGTGAAATGTTGTTGTTTGTCCTTCATTCTCTAAGAGGGCCATGGCATCAGGAAGATTATGCCATGGCTTACAAATGAATTGGATTTAAGTGAGGGAGGGCTGTGCAAGGTCACCTGCCTCACTTTCTCCTCCAGAGCCATCTGTGTTCAGTGGCCAGATATAGATCAGGACAACTAGAGATGCCCCCTGAACATGTGAAATAGAGGCAGCCTGGATGGGGCAATGGACAGACTATGTGACTTGGAGTCAAAGGACCTGATTTCAAACTTCCTCTTCCACTTTTGGGCAAATGCTGTCTCATTCCCTCAGTTTACTCATAAAATGAGCAGGTTGGACCCAGTGACACTTGAAGTTCCTTCCAGTTTTAAATCTATGGGAAAATCAACCAGATTGTCTTGTTTTTCCTTCTTTTATTCTGCTAAGTGCACTGAGTTTATTATGGTCTAGTTGGAAAAGTCTGAGCCTCATAACAAGGGCAGCTAAGTGGTGCATTGGAGAGCATCAGGCCCAGAGTCAGGAAGACCTGAGTTCAAATTTGGCCTCAGAAACTTACCAGCTGTGTGACCCTGGGCAAGTCACTTGACCACTGCTCACCTTTGATTCTTCATCTGCAAAATGGGAAACATAATAGTAACTACCTCCGAGGGTGGTTGTTAGGATCAACTAAGACAACAATGTTAAAGTACTTAGTACAGTGCCTGGCACATAGTAAATGCTATCTGGTAGTAGCAGCAGCAACAGTAGTCAGAAGAACTGGGTTTGAGTTCCAGCCCTGGCATCAATTCTCTGTATGACCCCAGTGAAGTCACCAAATCTCTTGGCTTTCAATTTCATGTATGTAAGATGGGATCAGTAATACTCAGACTATTCACCTGGAGGCCGAGAGGGTCAATAGAGTAATGAAAATGCATTGCAAAATAGCTGAATAGATACAAATTTAAGGTATTAATGGGCAAAAAGTTTTTTCCATCTCTATGCCCTGCCTGATTTGGACGTTTGAAATGCGTAGATCCATCTCCTAAAGGGTATAAAGGTAGTATGTTCCTCAGAAATGTGAAATGGCATCTCCCCTATTCTGGAGATAATAAACAACTATTCACAGGGTCCAAGAATTCTTTATCACCAGCAGGAAAACAGGCTCTATGAATAAACAGTCTGACTGGGGTTTGGGATGCAGCCCTGTGCCTCTGAGACGTTTGCCCAGTCTGGTTGTTTGTTTAGGACCAAGCACAAATGATACAGTTTTGAAAAGCCTTCTGGTACCTGATTGATTTGTTAGTGAGCCTGACAGCCTTAATGGACTTTTCTGACAAGACAATGACTTCTCATGGCTTTGCTTGTCTTGGAGAGGTTCCAGGGACCACTAATGAAGACGCATTATGAACAAAAGCAGCAGAGGCAAACATTTTACTTAATGTGAAACCTGGAAAACGGGAGCAAAATGAAGTATAACATTCTCATTAATTGCCAAATGAAGAAGGGAAAATGAGGACTAGGGATATGCCACTTGCTTCAAGCTATACTAAGATGGGATATATGCTCTCTTGGTGGCCCAGAGCTTTCCTGGTATCATGGCTGGGCCTTCCCCAAGAGATTTGTTCTTGTAACAAATGTCCCTGGGTTCTCCTCCCTACTTTCCTTACCTATTCTCCTTGAGGAAAAACTCCTGGCCTTTCAGGCCAGCTATGTAGTTGTGACAATACAAGAATATATTTTACAGAAATGGGAAGGGGGCTGGAGTTATTAGTTGTTAATTTGGGGAAAGGAATTTTCTTCAGTGCCTAATAGCAACTAGTAAATATAATCACCTACAGCAGAAATTGTGAGGAAAGCGCACAAAGGTACTCTAGAAGCACCTGTCCTTCTACTGCAAAATGGCTTGAATGCCATTTCCTGGGAAAAGTGGTTGTGTTGATGGTGTCAGTGATTTAGAACCATCATCACTGATGACTGCTTACAACTCCCTAGAAGAGAAAGTCCAGGGATATAAAAAAATAGAAAGAAAAGTCCAAGCAGCCTATCAGCAGCCTCAAACAAAATTGATCCATCAATAGGCACCCCTATAGATAAACTGTTACTTTTCATCAGAAACAGTAAGGCTGGTGCTATATAAAATAGCATTGGTGATTTTCTGACACTAGGGATCTAATTGGCCCTTCTAGCTTGTTGTTATTGTTCAGTCATTTCAATTATGTCTGACTCTTCATGGCCCCATTTGGAGTTTTCTTTTTCTTTCTTTCTTTTTTTTGGTCCAGTGGGGAAGGCATGGCAATTGGGGTTAAGTGACTTGCCCAAGGTCACACAGCTAGTACACGTGTCAAGTGTCTGAGGCTGGATTTGAACTCAGGTCCTCCTGACTCCAGGACCGGTGCTCTACTCACTGCACCACCTAGCTGCCCCCCGTTTGGAGTTTTCTTAGCAGAGACACTGGAATGGCTTGCCATTTCCTTCTCCAGCTCATTTTACACATGGTGGAAACTGAGGCAAACAGAGTTAAGTGACTTGCCTGGAGTCTCACAACTAATAAGTGTCTGAAGCCTGATTTGAACTCATGAAGATGAGACTTCATGAATCTGGGCCTGGCACTCTATCCACTGCACCACCTTGCTGCCCCCTTCCCGGTTTTGCAGAGGCATTATGGTGGAATGGTAAACCTGTAGGTCAATACAATGAGGAAGCCTATGCTGGACCTGTGGAGTAACCCCCTTCTTCCTTCTGGCAGTGTCTAGTACACAACACAAATCTTCCTTGTGTATTTCCTTCTGAGTAAGAGCTTCAGGAATCGATCAAAGAAAGACAAGCCTTGTCTTTTACGTTCCTGACCAAGGGAGGATGCATTATTAGTGCTCTGTGGGTCTGTATCTGTCTATGAGTGAAAGTGGTGTCGGAGGATGTAGCTTAGAATATGGGCCACTGATGAGATCTTATGCTAGCGTAATTTTGGTAGGTCAGTGTTTAAAAATCTGCTATTGAGACTCTCTTTGTTTAATTCTGTGTGGTTGTTCCTTAGGAAATAATAGCATTATTTGAGATGGGAGGAGAGTAGCATGCTAATGAAAAAATAAAAAATGCAGAAGACCTCCTAATATACACTAAAAACTGTGCTGGCATTGGAGTCAGAGGACTGGAGTTCAAAACTCTACTTCTTATGCTTATTATCTATGTGACCTGGAGCAAATCACTTAAATCACTTTGGGCCTCATTTTCTTCATCTGTGAAATAAGGGAGTTGAACCAGATGTCCTCTGATACTACGACCTTTTTGACTGCCTCAGCTAAAGTCCCACTTTCCCTAGTTATCTTTAATCTTATTGGCTGTCAGTTTCCCTCTGAGACGACTTCAAATTAATCCCGTATCTTGTTTGCACTTAGTTGTTTGTATGTTGTCTGCTCAGTTCAGTTGTGAGCTCCTTGAGGGCAGGGACTATTATTTGCCTTTCTTTGTATCTCCAGAACTTACCATAGTGCCTGGTAGATAGTAGGTGCTTAATAAATGCTGGTTGACTGACATCAATAGATTTTTCAATCCTTTCTCTCTTCAGCTCAGTCATTTAATAGGGCTATGGTGAGGATTATATAAGCTAATGTAAGTAAAACACCTGATAAACCATAAAACACTATATACACATAAGGCATTGTTGTTCCAAATGGAAGCATTTGTCCACATGATTCTATTCACTTCCGCTTTGTCAGGTTTCCACTACCACTGAGGGTCAAAAGATCTGTGTGACCTTTGATACAGGCACATGCATTCAAGAAAATAGGAAGGTTTTCAGAAGGTGTTGTCAAGGGCCCTTCTATCACTGATCATGTGACTCGCAGCAGCCTAGACAAGTTTCATCTGTAGCCAAACCTCAGGCCCTTCACAGGACAGTAAAGTGGACAAGACTTCCCCAGAGACCCTCAAAACAAAGGAAAACAGACACACAGGGAAAGCCATTCATGAGCACCATTTCTCCTGAACTGCAGTATTCTGTCATAAAAAGGTCTCACCTGACTCTTGCTCTCCCTTCTTCCAAGATACACAATTCTCCCACCACAGTATGACCTAGACTGGCTACTATCCTAGAAGTTCAGATTCTCCCTAATTTTAGGCTCTACAGGTCCCTAGGTGATGAAGTGGATAGAATTTGAGGCACAGAGTTAGGAATACTCATTCCTGAGTTAAAATCTGGCCTCAGACACCAACTAGCAGGTTTTTTAGCCCTGTTGCTAGAGAAGGAAATAGCAAACCTTGGTATCTTTGCCAAGAAAACCCATGAATGGGGTCATGAAGAGTAAGACATGACTGAAAAAGGACAGAGCAACAACAGTGAAAGGTAGAATATAGAGCAATACTCTAATTGGGTCTCTAGGTAGTATCAGCTGCCATCCTGCCCCTCAGATTACCTTTCTTATCTTCTTAGTCTTAGTAACCTAGTCTCTGGGTCTAAGGGTCTAGTCTAAGACTAGAGTCTGAGACTACCTTAAGTGCAAATCGCAACCAATGTTAGACTGGTAATTGTCTCATGAACAGCTCTGGTGAAACCAGGTCTTAGAATCCTAGAATGCTTGAAATACAGAGTGAGGAAGTGAGAGATAAAGAGGACAGGTGGATGTCGTATGAGAAATCAGTTTGTATCTTTATATATAATTTTTAAGTATACAATGCCCTTTAGAGTATACAGCCCTTTAGAGAGTAAGATATCGTTAAGGAGGTCAATATAATTGATTATTCTCAATTTATGGAGAGAAAAAAGTGAGGCCTAGAGAAGTTAATTCTATTTTCCCTATATACTGCTACTAATAACTAATAGAAGCCAAGACTTAGACATGGGTCACCACAGTACAAATCCAGTAGTATTCCATTCTCCTTACTGTGCTAACTACACTTGCACACCAGAATCATATAACGTAGACTGTAATAAATATTGAACCAGTGATGCAGACAATAAAAGCTATTAAAAAGAGGGAAATGTTATTGGTGGACAGGATAGTCCTTTTGTTGAGGCGATTGGATTTGACATGGACCTTTAAAGATGAGTGGTATTTGGATAGCCAGATAGAAGAGGGTGAGGGCATTTGAGGCAGGGAGAATGAACACAGCAGATGGTACATGGGTGAGCCCAGCCATCAGCCAAGAGGTTCAGGGCCCAAAGTAGTAGTGGGAGATGTTTGGCTATGGAAGGTGGGGCCAGATCACTAAGTCATGAATGTCAGGAAAGAAGATTTTTGAATAGCTTCTATATAAGCCACATTTTAGCAACTGTCTTAAATGCACGTGTATTTATCACTCCCTACTTGATACCTTTGGAGGCATTGCGTATCTCCGACACTCTAAACTAGCGCTTCTAAACCTTTTTATGTCTTCGGCCCCTTTGGTAGTCTGGTGAAGCCTATGGACTTCTTAGAGTAATGTTTTTATATAATTGAAGGAAATGATACATTTCAGCTACAGTGAAAATAAAATGAAAATAGAAAGTTAACAGGCCTCCAGGAATCTATTCATAGATCCCTAGGTCTTTAGATCTCAGTTTAAAAATCCTTGATCTAAACAAATACCGATTCAATATTGTTTCTTAGTGCTTGGAGAAAGGGTCAAAAGTGAGAGACTAGAGGCAGACATTCTCCGAGACTGAGAGAGAGGGAGACTTGGACAGCTAGCCCAGTATGGACACAGACATTCATATCAAATGGTTACCCTCCCCTCCATTAAACCAGTCCCAGTCTCACGGAGCTGTTGGGTACCCAGACCCATGTATCCATTGTGCTGGCCCTCACAGTAACTTCTTTGTGCTTGTTGAGGCCTAAAACAAAGTAATAACCTTAAACAAAGGATGTTAACACCTCTTGATTGAGACTAACGCTGAGCAGGTCTAGCAGAAGAATTTGGCAGATATAGGCCTGAAGGGAAGGTGATCAAGGAAGCTTAAACCCAGCAGAAGAAAGAAGCATAAAGTGCTAAAGGCAAGTTCAGATTTCATTAATACCTGTCTACTCTTATCAAATATTAGAAAATTTGACAGGCGAAAACCCAACACGGCTCTTATCTGAACGACCTGAATTAGCACCTAAAACTGACACAGGGGAAGACTTCCTCCTTTAAATAATGAAGCATCTGATAAATGTGCTGCAAGTATATTTGGAGCAACTAAGGAGATAGGCTGAAGCCTATCACATTGGTCTTCTCCGTCGTATTCTCAAGGGAGGTGTTTGTATGCTCCTTGTGTGGATCTGTATTCTGAGGAGGAAGGTTTTTACTTTCTCTCTGTGCCGAATTTCGTTGAAGCACTGTGGAGGTTTTCTGCCAGAGAACTCTCAGAAGCCAACCCACAGCACCTAGCAGTAGGCCAGAAGCAGGGGCTATACATATAAATACATCCTTATGCAGCTGGTTCAGGCCGTCCATGAAACTGTGACCTCAGAGATTTTACTTTTGATACCCTCTTATTTTTTCCTCCTGCCACTATCCCTTCCTGATGCCCAGGACTCTCCTGCTTGACCCCTGGAGGTATACCTGCTTCCTCACCCTGTGGCACTACCATCAATTAATCAATAAACATTTTAAAGTGCCTACTATGGGCCAGGCACTGGTGCTAAGGTGCTGAGGATACAAAAAAGAGCAAAAGACAGACCCTGCCTTCAAGGAGCTTACTATTTAAATAATGGGAGGGGCCACCTGCAAACAAATATAAACAAAGCAGGCTATATACGGGACACATAGGAAATAATTTACAAAGAGTAGGCTCTGAAATTAAGAGACTTTGGAGAAGGCTTCCTGTAGTATCTTTTAGTAGGGACTTAGAGAAAGCCAGGGAGGTCAGTAGTTGAATTGGAGAAGGGGGAGCATTCTAGCAATAGATGCTTAGAGATGGCATGTTTTCTTTGAGCAACAGCCAGAAGGTCAGTGTCACTAGATCAGAGTATGTGTTAAAGAGTAAGGTATAAAAAGACTAGAAAGGTAGGAGGGGGCTAGGTTATGAAGGACTTTGAATGTCAAATAGAGCAATTTATATAGGACCTGAGTTTTAGAAAGAAACCAATTACCAAAATGGTAAGAGACTAATTCTGTCTAGAGGTTGATATAAACCTGCCTGCTGGATCATTGCTTCAGGGACTAGTCAGTGGGACACTGATCTTGCCTTCTAATTTCCTGGATGAACACATCACCCTGATGGATGCTCCCTTTGTCCCTGGCCATCACTCTAGTGATTGAAGGAGGCCAGATTGGAGTGGGTAAAGACAAGGCAGGTAGACCCACCAGCAGGCAATATTCCACATGTGAGGTGAGGAAGACATGAACCAGAATGGTGGCAGTGTCAGAGGAGAGAAAGGGGTATGTTTGAGAGATATTGCTAAGGTGAAATTGACAGGCCTTGACAATAGTTTGGGTATGGAGAATAAGGTTTCAGGCCTAAGGAAATGGGATGATAGTGTTGCCCTCTACAGTAATATGTGTTTGAGGTTTTTCCTTTGTTCTTGAAGAGGACCATGACATCAGGGAGATGATGACATGACTTGCAATTGACTTGGATTTGAGTGAGGGAGGGCTGTGCAAGGTCACCAGCCTCACTTTCTCCTCCAGAGTCATCTGGGTCCAGTGGCCAGATATGGATCAGGACAATTGGAGATAGCCCAGGATGCAATGGGAGACCTTGGCCCTTTTAAGCTGGACCTCTTTGAGAAGTGAATCAAGGGATGATCCCTTCAATTAAAAAAAAATAAAACAACTCAGGTCAAACTGGGAGGGGAAGACCCTCAGGGTTGCTGGCTAAAAGAGAAAAGGTTACTTTTCACATTCACTTTGAACCAGGAGAGCCCAAAAAACAACCATTAAGTGGTGTTTGGGCAGGGGTCTATTGTCCAATCCCTGAGATCCAGAGTAAATTGGGTTTAAGGCTTGGTCCTTGAGAAAGAAATCTAGTCAGTAAATCCCGTTAACTAGGGAGCTTTTGGCCAACAAAATTCATCTTCCTTTGGGCAGAACACCCTCAGGTAAGGGGAGAGGACATGGGAGGGAAAGGGAGGGTCCTGGACAGGAGGGGAAAAGAAGCTTAGTTGTCCAGCTGGGACTGTATGTTTAGGCAGCCCAGACTGCTCCCAGTTTGTGGTTTGTCCTTCTTTCTTGAAGAAGACCATGACTTCAGGGAGATGATGACATGACTTGCAATTGACTTTGAGTTTAAGAAGTACTGAAGGGGTCCCAAGTGGAAAAACTTTAAGAGACTCTGATCTAGTGCAATCATCTCATTTTACCGATGAGAAAACAGAGGCATATAGAGCTTAACTGCCCATGGCTGAGTCAGGTCCTGAACTTGAGTTGTCTGACTCCAAACCCATCATTCTTTCCACTGTACCACACTATCCTGCAATCCCTTCTTTGTCCTCACCCTCATCCCTTCTTTGTCCTCACCCACCCATTCCTTCCTCCTCACCATGAAATTCAGGTCCTCTCATTCTCCCTACTGTTTCATTTTAACATCCCTACTCTGTTCTTCACTTCCTTCCCTTATAGCCTTGGTCCTAAAGTCGTCTAGCGCGATCATATCTTTTGAATTCCTTCTCCTTTTGTGCTATTGCCAGTACCCTTAATTTCCCTCTTGGCTGGCCATCTCCAGTCATCCTGATCTGGCCACTGGACCCAGATGGCTCTGGAGGAGAAAGTGAGGCTGGTGACCTTGCACAGCCCTCCCTCACTCAAATCAAACTCTACAGTAATAGGGAAGGTGGTAGAGGGAGAGTTTGGGGGAAAAAATAATGAGTTCTGTTTTGGGTTCCAGATCTTTCTGACTCCTGCCCTTATTCTACCTTACCACCCTGTAACCCAGGCTCCTTAAGTCTTGGCTCCCTGTCTTCCTGACTGCCAGTCCCCATGAAGAGGAGAGACTTTTTGAGTCCCTCAAGCCACACTGTGTAGGTGTCTATGTGCTCTGACTATATTTAGGGCTGAATGAGCCCATGCACTTTCTTTTAGAGCTGTGGTATTGAGTTGGCCTAGAGCTGATGCAATCACTGGTCTTTGGATTCATTGTTTAAATGATTCAGCACCAACCCCTGGTTGACATTTTTCTTGTTCAAGTTGTCAGTTTTATGTACCACCTTACCTGTATAAAGTGTTTTCTTTTCATTCTGAAAGCAAAACTACACATGTAAGAATAGCCAGTGACATTCTGGAAGGAGTCATATAGGAGAAAAAGAGACGTTACCACTCCACTTCTGTATGCCTGAACCAGGTATCCTTCATGCATTTGGAACAAACCATGAATATTGAAATTAATGAGATTCTTGTGTGTGCCCTTTAGACTACAAGTATAATTAATATCCTTAAATGTATTTTTGAAGGAAGAAAGGAGGTAATATGAAACTGTTATAAAATGATCGCCTTCTATAAGATACAATAGAGTAATTCTAGAGTACTCTAGCATACATGGTACCATGAAGCTACTGGGCTTTTCAAAAGACCAGAACTGGAATAAACTTTAGATGTTACCTAGTCTCACTCCCTTCATTTTAGAGATGAAGAAACTGAGGTTCAGAGAGGTTAAATCAAATGCCCTAGGTCATAGTGGGAGTAAATAATAGAGCTGGAATTTGAACCTGCATCTTCTACTTCTTCAGGTGACCTAAAAGCCTTTCTCTGTCTCTTTAGGCCCTAAGATCAATAGACTCTGAAATACCCTCTCTTTCCCATGAGCTATTTAATAAGAAACAAGATGATGTAATGGTAAGAAACTAATTCCCTCTAGTGGTTCATATAAATCTGCCTTTCTATACTTCCAGTCAATGGGACACTAATCTGGTCTTCTATTTTCCTGGATGAACACATAACCCTGATGGATACTCCATTGGTCCCTTTACATTGGAAGCACTGGCCTTGGCATCAGGGATAATGGGATCAGATCCCCTCTCTTACAATAGCTGTGTAGCCTCTGGGCAAGTCATATAACATCAACATGACTCAGTTTCTCCCTTTGCCAAGTGGGAATTATACACACTTTGCGAACCTTAAATCTCTATATAAAGATAGGTCATTGTCCTTATTGAGGGGCTGAAATCTTCATTCCATGTGCCATCTCTAGCAAGAAGAAACACCAGTAGCATAAAATGGCAGTAGGAATTTAGCAAGTCGCAGAAGCCACTGCAGAGATCTCTCTCCAAGGTTTGAAGTTGTTTGAGAACAGTTGGCAGAAAGAAGCCAAACATGATAAAAGAGAATGAACTCACAGGCTTTGGCTATGGAAGACTTTTCAACAATTCAGCTTTGAAGTTGTACTACCTTATTATTTCACTGTAAGGGCCATTAATTAATCTGATTTTTGGTGAATCCAAGGGCTTTTCTGAGCAATCTCAGCACCATTTCTTAAACCTCTGAACAAAAATTAAATTGATATTTGTAACCAGTTGTCATCCTTTCCACTCCTCCTCTGAGAATTTAATAATCCAATAAGAAGACAACTGTGGCAGTTCTAGTCCTTTCTCCCACTGAAAAACAAAACAAAACCATAGTGCAAATAAGGTGATAGAGGTATGTTGGTAAAAGCTAAACTGAGGACATTGAAGCTATAGCTACATGACCCCAAACAAGTAGGTATTTGGATCTCTCAGGATCTTTGATTAACATTTTGCCTTTTATCCATATGTTTCACAAAGATTGATCACAGTAGTTGGGCTTTGCACCCAATTGAAGGATCTTCATTGTAGTGTTGAGTCTTTGACTGAGTGTGTGCTCTAGGATGAAGCAAACATACATCAGGGATTTATTAACGGTCTGGACCTGTACATTTTTCACCTCTGTAAGCCATTTCGAGAAGAACCAGACGGTATTGGGTAGCTGGGGACTGGAATCCTTTTCTTCCTCTTTTCTCTTAACAGTGGCATTAATATACTCCACAGTCTTTGTTTAGCTAAACGAGTTTGGTTTTCTGTTCTAGTGAAGTAGCATCCTGTCTAGCTCATTTGAAAGCTAGAAATCTAAGTTCTTTTTTATGTGAAAGGACTAGTTTTGTTTTTTGGGTTTTTTTTTCACTTTGGAGGCAATTGGGACTAAATGACTTCCCCAGGGTCACACACCTAGTAAGTGTCTGAGGCAATATTTGAACTCAGGTTCTCCTGATTCCAGGGCTGGTGCTCTACCCACTTCACCATCTAGCTGCCCTGAAAGTACTCATTCTTGTGCAGATCATAGAGGCAACAGCCATGCATCTTGGTCTTCTTGGTTCCATTTTATACAATGTTTCTTCTGACTGGAAAAATCTGTGATTTGATCTATTGAAGCTTTAAGGAAGAAAGCATGACTTCAACTTAATTATCGATGCAAAAAGGGAATGAGTCAGTCATGCAATGGATATACCAATATAATCAAATTTCCTTTCATTTCAGCAAGTTTAGTGAGTGTCTGCTGTGTTTATAGCCCCTTGTTTGACTTTAGATTACATTGTGTAAATTTCTTTAGGAGAGACTTATTTTCCAAATTTGGTTTGAGCCAGTTAAGAGGAACAGATATAGATGAAACATGGGGCACTTCCCAGAGAGAACAGACTAAGATGTATTAGGCAGGAAATTACATGAGCCTACTGGACATGTAGGGGTATTAGCAGAAAGGAGAAGGGGTGCTTACTACCTGACAACTGCCCAAAGTAGGCTTTTCAGATTAGCTCCCAAGTCTTTTTAGTGACCTATAGTTGGAAGAGTGGATAATACTCCAGGCCTGAAGTCAGGAAGATTCATCTTCCTGAGTTCAAATCTGGCCTCAGACACTTCCTAGTTGTGTGACCCTGGGCAAGTCACTTAACCCTGTTTGCCTCAGTTTCCTTATCTATAAAATGAGCTAGAGAAGGAAATGGCGAACTACTCTAGTATCTTTGCCAAGAAAACCCCAAATGGGTTCACAAAGAGTTGTATATAACTAACATGACTGAACAAAAATATCCTGGTTTTTGAGGGAGAAAGCCCTTATGAAAAGGAACTTTTTTTTTACTGTGCCCCACTCTTATCCCATAAGTCTATCCTGAGATTGCAGCCATTCAATCTATAAGTATTTCTTTAGCATTTACTATTTGTCAGAAACTTTGGGAAGCACAAGAGGTAGAAAGCAAAAGCAGTATCTGCCTACCCTCAAGGAGTTTACATCCTAATGTAATGGAATAAAAGGAAGGCAGTGACATTGTTTAACAGAGACAAATGACGTCCCATTAAATCAAAGGTTTTGATCAGGTACAACATGGTGAAGCAGATAGGTCTGTGCCATCTCAGTGTAAAGAGAACTCTAGGGGATCACTATGACTGAAGGCTTCCTGAAATCCTGCTGCTGAAACCTTTGTTTTCTAGTTTCTCACTCTCCCTGTGAATTTCCTGGTCCCTGTCTTGCACAATAAACTAGATGTGTCTTCTCCTCCTGATATTAAGCTTCATCATGGAAGGATGGTAGGCATCATTATCATCATTATCATCACAATAATAACTTCCAATTATCTGGCACTTTAAGATTTTTGAAGCGCTTTAAATATTTACAACTTTAACCTTTATATCATGTCTTACATTATTTTATGATGACTCTGAGCTAGATATAATTAATATCCCCATTCTGCAGTATTATCCTCATTCTACAAATGATGTAACTGAGATGGAAAGTTTAAATGACTCATCTGTGGTCACACAACTAATGTTTCAGAAGCAAGATCTGAACATTCATCTCCTGGCTCCTGGATCCAAGACTCTATCAACTTTAACACAGTACCTCAAAGCCTTGTCAAGGAAAACCAAACAAACAAGTAAAAACATAAGGGAAGGAGAGTTAGACCTAGATTCAAGTTAGACTGGATTCCAATCTTGCCTCCATCATTTAGTAGTTGTATGATCATGGGCAAGTCATTCAACCCCTCAGAGCCTCAGCTTGCACATTTGCTACCAGCAGCTTTGCTTGGTTTTGACTCTGCCACCACCACTGCCACCATCACCATCACCATCACTGTCACCACCACCACCGTCATCATCATCATTATGCTTTCTCCCCTCCCACCCAGAATAAACTCCTCATGAGGAAAGACTATCATGGTCATTGCTTTGGCTTTGGTGAGGATACTTCATCTATACCCTCAGTTTACTTCTGCCCCTCTGATTGGAGGGCTGGAAGGTAGAGTAAAAAAACTCCTCCCATAGCCTCCCTTTAAAGAGGGCTCAAAATCACTTCCATGGCTTCAGTAGCCACTAGCTGCTCTGCTTGGTTTAGACTCAGTCATCAACATCATCACCATGCACTGGAACCAGGGCTCTTTCCCCACTCCCACCCCCCATTTAACTTCTTTCTGTGTATTGTCTTCCCTAATTACATTTTATGCTCCTTGAGAGCAGAGACTGTCTTTTTTTATCCCTAGTGATCAGTACAGTTCTTGGCACATAGAAGATGCTTAATAAGTGTTAATCATGTCTTATCTTTAAAATGGAGGCAATAATAGTTACAATTTATGCTCTCTCAGGTATTTTTGTGGAAAGGTGCTTTGTAAATGCTAAAGCATCATACAATGTGAGCTCTCATAACCTTGCATGGCTTGGGTATTGCCTAGGGAAGTACTTACGGTAATTAAGACAGGTGAACCTAAGACTGCCCAATGAATCCCCAAGCCAGTCCCACCTGACATTGCAGTGTTTACCATGCATCCTGCTTCCCTTCTAGGCTCTCTTTTAGGCACCTGAGCACTAGCATGTTTCTATAGCATCTTTATGAATCAGTTCTAGGAAACTAGGGAAAATGTTCAACCTCAGCTATTCTTCACACAGCAAACCACTTTCGGGACAGAGATATCTTTGCATGGAGGAAAAATCCAATAACAGCATAATTTAATGAAAGCAATCTTTCTTTTACTGTCCTAATGCTTATCTATTTTCTTATGCTCTGGAAACACACAGACATCATATATATTTTTAAGTCCTTATACAATCTAATAAAAATAGAATTAGGGGATAGGAACATTAATCAGAACATATCAAATTTTTATCAAGCAACCAAAATAAGTAACACTCATAGATTGTACATTAAAATGTGAATCTAGGGCAAGGAAATGAATATTTTAGCATTCTGCACTTAGGCCCTTCCATGATGGGGAATAGGACTCCAGAGACCAATGTGATGTTGGGTTGATCTGATTTCATCACTATTATTTATAAGAGTTGGATTTGACTCTCTGAAGCAATACATCTCTTCTTTTTCTTCCTTCACATTCCTTTTGGTACAATATATAAATAGCCTTGCATGTAAATAAGCCTTACTTTTCAACAGTGGGGTAGCCTTACCCAGATACAAAATAGGCAAGTGCCCATATCATGTGATTTCAGAGATACCATGGACTTGACCTTTAACCTACATCCAGAATGATCCTTGTTCACTTAGTTGCCCTGTCACAATGCCTGACATTCAACCATTAAAGGTACATTCATTTAGATTGACATTATTCCTTGTTAAGATGTAAATCTCCCTGAAAGGGGCAACACGTTAACCTGTCATTTGTTGGTAAGAACGTAAGGTAAATCGGTTTATCAGATGCTTTCCTGGACAGGCAGCTGAGAGCTAGGTAGCAGAGAAGGTCTAAAGTAGGGTCTTCAAACCACAAACTGAGGGCCTAATCCTATCCATTGTCTTGTGTTGATGATTTTTTACTGCTTTGAGCTAAGAAGTTTTTTTTTTTTCACATTTCTAAATATAATAGAACTTTTAAGATGCAAAAACCATTCTTAGCTTTCCTATGCAATAACAACAACCACAGCAACAAAAGCAGCAGCAGCACCAGCCAGGCAGCAGGCTGGGTTTGGCCCATGGGCTACTGTCATTCAAAAACCTCTGGTCCAGGGTATGAGACACCACCTCAGAGGAAGGCCCTGGTTAGCTAGAGTAGCCTCAGTGTAAGGGAAGGCAGCCCATCGATAGCACAATGGATTACTGAAGACCTTCCTTCTTTGGTTGTTGTTGTTTACTTTGGAACATATGTTTAAACATCAAAGACGTAGAACCCTGTGGGCACATCCCGGATTCCATGTTTTCAGAGGAGATGGTGTTTTCGGGACTTTTGTTTCCCATTTACACTTGGGGCAGTAATTGTCTCTTCTATTAACAATCAATTCAAAAATAGAAAACATGATTTTTTTTTATAACCAAATCTTTAATTCACCTGATCTTTTCATAGAATCACAAAATGTTAGTATTAGGCCTTTAAAGTCCATTATATCCCACTCCATTTCATGGTTGGGAAAACTCAGGTGGAAGTGACTAGCATAGGGGCAAAGATCAGCTGGTATATGTCAGTCTTCTTTCTATTACAAAACACTGCCTTCTCCCTCCCCACTTTATCTTATTCCCTTTCTCCACAATCTCTCAGATTTCCTTTCTCCAAAAAAGTGACTTGTAGAGTCAGCTTGGTCCTACTCTGCCCCTATATACCCAAATCATTCTTGATTCATTTCCAGACAGAACCTCCCCCATGCCCAAGGATTTTCTTTGAGACAAGAAAAATTTGATACCATTCTATACTTCGTGTAAGGCTTTTGCTAATTATTTCATACAAGATAATTCCCATAAAGAAGTTAATAAAATACACTGGAAAAAAATTACCTCCCTCACATACACATTTTCAGTATCCCTGTTTCTTCTCATGTACTTGGACAGAAGATAAATGGGTAGCATCTTGAGAAAGTATTCTTGACCCAGGACATGTAAACTGAGATAATGCATCACCTCTCATGGCCTTCTGCCCTTTTTGTCATCTCCTCCACCAACTACTGGAAGAAAAGAAAGGGTTTCCTCTTTAGAAGACCAGAGAACTTTTGTTTAGCAATAATAAAACAAGACTTCAGGCTACATCACATTGCAGAAGAAACCCTGAAATTATGGCTTTAAATTAAAACTGCTCTCCAAAGAAGGGCATAAACAGTCGGTATCTTATCCCACTCAGCTCCAGCTCTGAAATAGATTAGCAGTTCTTTGTTGCCCTGAAATGAACCTCAAACACATTTTGGTTTGGTGACTCATAATAAATGAAATAATGTGTTCTTATTCTGTGACAGCAGGAGGACAGACATGAAAGGATCCCATGGTCGTTATCTGAGATTACAGCAAGAGGGCAAAATGAAACACAAAGCTAATATTTTAAAAGAAAAATAAAAATCCAAGCACAGAGCCAGTGGCCTTTAGGCCGTATCTCTATAAGGACAGCCACATGGGACAGTCCTCAAGGTACTGGTTCATTTGAAGTTTGTTGGAGAACAGTGTGAGCAGAGACACAGAGATAGGTGTGCCCTACCTGGGCCAGGACAATGAGATGGAAGGTGTGAAGAGAATTGAAAGGTAACCTTGAAAAACAGTGAGGTAGACAGTAGAGGTAGCAGGTTGCCAGTGGAATGAGCAGGTGCCTTGGGGTGGAGTCCCATCTCTGATGCATAAAAGCCATAGGACCCTGGGAAATTCATTTGAGCTCTGAGTTTTGGTTTCATCATCTATAAAATGGTAACAATGATACATGTACCACCTATTTCACAGAGTTATTGTGAAGAAAATCCTTTTATAATCCTTAAAATAAATGTGAGTTGTTAACGTAGTTCTTGATTGGCAAGGAGAGGCCAGATTACAGAGGGCTTTGAAGGCCAGGAAGAAGTGTTTGTTGTTACAGAAGTGTTTACTGTGGGCTTTTAGGTCCTTGAGTGGGGACTTTTGACCGAGTCCAAATTTTACAGGGGATTTGTTCTGTGAAGTTTGGATTCAGTCAAAGGGCCATACTTGAGGACCTAGAGGGCCACATATGGCCTCAAGGCCACAGGTTCCCCACTCCTGTTCGAGCCTCTTAGCATGTTACAGACCTCTCATCTTTACCCCCCCCCTTAAAGAATGCATAAAGACATAAAGATTTGTAAAGAATGTGAGTTTCTTATTAAAGCCCATGGATTAGATAGTTCCCAATTTTTCCCACGTAATTTTTTGAACTAAAGGTTTTTTTTTAATTCAAAGATTCTTAAAAACAAAACTTGCTTTTTAATCTGGAGAGTCCTCATTTTAAGAAGTTTCTTTTCTTTTTAAAAATGTTTTATTGATGCTGTTCAGTGTTCAAAGCAAACTCTGTCTTGGCACCCTGGAGTTGGCTGTGCTCTAGATAAAGCAAATCTCTGAGAGTGGAGGTTGAATTGGAAAATGCAGGATCACTCAATCCACAGCCTCCCAAAGAATTCCATACTAACTCTGGCATCTCTGCACCTTCTGAGATCTCTTTGTGAAAGCCTGCAACAAAGGTGATCAGTGAAAATACCAAGAATAATTGTTGTTGTTGTAGAAATTCACCTTTGGCTGATGTCATTCTTTGTGAGAAAGATGTCTTAAGTGGCTGTTCTATGCTCTGCCCTTTGCAAGTTGTGATGAGAGACCCACCCAAAGAACTCACTGGATTGTTGTGGCTTCACATGTAGCCATCAAGGCAATGTATAAACAGTAAAACAATGACAAAGCAGTGCATAATTAAATATCAAATCCGTGGCCCTGATTGCAAGTGCTGTCGGAAGTCAAAGAACTAGAGTATTTAGGAAAGGCTTCCTAAGGAAGGCAGAACTTGAAAAAGGACTTGAAAGATGGGTAGAAGGAGGAATGTTTGATAGGAAAAGGGAGAATATCTCAGGCCTGAAGGTGGGAAGGGAAAGTGGAACGTCCAATAGCAACAAACTGTATATATTAGCAAGGAATAGAAAATAAGATCAATAATTGGATGAAAAATTTCACTATTTCGTATCCTATACCATATGTTGCAGACAGAGACTGTTAGGGAAGGAAGGGGAAGGGAATAAGCATTTATATAGCACCTGCTGTGTGTTAGACACTACGCTAAGCGCTTTTTGGAAATGTTATCTCATTTGATTCTCACAGTAACCCTGTGAGGTAGATATTATCATGACCTCCAATTTACTGTTGAAGAAACTGAGGCAAACAGAGGTTAAGTGACTTGCCCAGCAACACAAAACTAGTAAGTATCTGAGGCTGAATTTGAACTCAGGTTTTTCCTGTCTCCAGGCCCAGCACTCTATCCACTGAGCCACCAACTTCCAAAGGCCAGCACCTTACCCTAGTCAAAAGTTAGGACCGTGAGATCACAGTCATGCAAACACTCATCCTTATGTGTACCAACCAACAATAGGTTACATTAGGGAAAGCTCTCTGAGTTCCAGTAAACTGGTTGCCTCTGTCCTGTTAGCTCTGACCCCTTGTTGCAGCCATTACTTACCTCTCTGACCCAGTGTTTTTATACGTGTGGACTACGCAGCCAGAGCTTTTGTATCCAAGCCATACCCTATTTGGAAAACTCTTCCCATTCATTACATCACGGTGCCTCATTGATTCATCTCTAACCCAAAGTGATCTTCTTTTTAATCAAATTATTGGAAATTAGTAGAGTTAACAACATTAATATATTCAATGTGTTCTTCAGCCTAGGTGAACCTCCTCAGACCAGGAAGCAACCCCCTCCTTGTCTGTAAGCAAGCAAAAAACAAAGAAATAAAAGTAAATCTGAAGCTCAGTCCCCCTCCCAATGGTCCCCTTCCACAGAGAGCTGGCAATATATTTATACCAGTCCTTTTCAACTCACAGCAAAGCTTCCCTACAGGTCAGTATCTAGTCTACTGGGTATGGAATAGGAACTCAGAGAGTTTCTGTTTGTCTCTCCTGAAGCAGCCTCACAAATGATATGTTCAGCACAAAGGTCACTGCTGTCTCCAGTCCTGGATCCTTGGAACTTTTCAAGCCCATTCATACATTTTACTTCTCTGTTTTATACCAGAAAGTGTGTGTGTGTGTGTGTGTGTGTGTGTGTGTGTGTGTATGTATATGTATGTGTGTGTGTGTGTGTGTGTTTGGGGCAGGGGTTGGAGGAGTGAGAGAGAGAGAGAGAGAGAGAGAGAGAGACAGAGATGGGGAGATGGAGAGAGAAAGAGAGAGAGACAGAGAGAGATACAGAGAGAGAGATGGTGTCATGGAGAGAGAGAGATTGTGAGATAGAGAGTCAGAGAGATGGTGAGATGGAAATAGGGAGATGGAGGGGGAGAGAGAGAGAGAGAGAGAGAGAGAGAGAGAGAGAGAGAGAGAGAGAGAGAGAGGGATTCCCTCACATATAGTACAAGGTCAGATGAGAAATCCCACCCTGTCTCGCCCCATTCCAGAGTTGTCCTGGCATAGCAGAGTGTATTGGAAAATGAAGTGGATTTGGAAAAACATTGGGTGTGGAGAGGGATGCGTGAGGAAATGAAAAGATCAATAAAATTAATTTTTAAAAGAATAATGTTTAATCCATGCTATGCAATTTATTTCCTGTGTGACCTTGGGAAAGTCGCATCTTCTCATATTTTCATTTTCTTCATCTCTAAAAGGATAAGCTTAGCCTAGAGAATTAATTTTCAGAAAGCTGTGTGATATTCCCCATAAGCAACAGGACTTGGAGTCAAAAAGATGTAGATTGAAATGCCTTCTCAGATACTTAACTAGCTGTGTGAAGCTGGCAAAATCACTTAACCTTTCTCTGCCTCAGTTTCCTCATCTGTAGAATGAGGTGTTACACATGTAAAAATTTTTAACATTTTTTAATGTTTTGAGTTCCAAATTCTCTCCCTCCACCTTCCCTGAGATGGTAAGCAATCTGATATGGTTTATACATGTGAAACCATGTAAAATACTTCTATGATCTCTTAAGTCTAACATTAAAATCTTATGCTCAAATGAGAATAGAGCATTGACCCCTCCTTATGGCTTGAAGCTTCTCATAAGACCTTTCTTCCACTGTTTTCCTTGTTCCCATGCTGGGAATTCAAATGAAAATATATTCCAAGTTGTCCCTACAAACACATACATGCTACCATTACCAAAACCACCAATAGCAATACCATCACCACCACCACCACCAACAACAACTACTATTACTCCTACAATCACAAGTAATATCTTAGACAAGGAAGCTGTATTTTCAGTAAGCACAGCAACTCTGGCTTATCTGCACATGGATTAAACAAAGTACTTCTCCTCTCCACCCCACCCCTCCTCGAGTTGCCCCCTGTCTTAGCAGCTCATTTCTCAGCCTTAGAAACACATCCTCTCTAAGACTTGAATATCAGAGCTACCATGCTTGATATGTTGAAAAAATTGGTAGATATAAAGGATCACAACTGAACACTGGTTGCTGGAGGAAACATGTGCCCTGCTTGCTCTCCCTGCCTTGCTCCTTTTCTCCCTCCTTGGAGCAGCCATTTGTCTTCTACTCTAAAGCCTGTGTGCAGCTCCCAGGCTGAGGAGCTAATGGATGATCTTGGGTTTGGTATCTTGAGACAAGAAAAATTAGAAAATGGTATAGGTAGTGATCATTTCAGGCTTTTGTTGTACAAATGTCTTTTACCTCAGCAGCATTTTAATGCAATTCAGAAATGGACATACAGATCCCTTCTTTTTATTTTGCTTAATTTTAGTGCTACTGTGGTGACAGAACCCCTGTTTAATTTCCAAGATTTGAAGAGGAATATCTTCACGTGGAACATGAGACATATTTTGGATAGCATTTCCTAGGGTTCATAAGCCCAAACTATCAACAGAGAGGGCTGGATTGAGAGTTGTTCAGTTTGATTCTGAAGAATGGTTGTCACAACTGTGGCTGAGTGAAGCAACAGCCCCGCCTCTCCCTACCCCGCCCCACCACTGCTGCAAAACCCTCATCCACTCTTATCCCCAGTGTATGGAAGCTTGGGCTTTAGGAGATGGAATTATGGCAAGATTCTGCTGTGGTCAGAGGGAGGGAAGGAAAGAGAGAAATTCTGCTTGGAACAGAACATGGGTCTAACAAAATGTTTCACCAACTAACCACAGTGTGATCATTTTTCTTGTATGCTTATGGGCCTATTTATGTTTATGTATGTGGGCCCATTTATTTGTGTGTACCATGATGCACAAATACGTAGTACCTACTTTTGTCTATACTTCGATATACATATACTATAATAATTTTTCAGACCTCATTGTTCTGAACCAAAGTTCTCTATCTAGGACAATAGCCAACCATCGGGCCACAGAACCATGGGAAAACCCAGATTTGCTCAAGATTGCCTCAAGGTTTTTGAGAGTCAACTTTCGAATCCTTACAATTCTGTTTTTCTGTTAATTGTGCCAGGCAATCAATCAGTTCTACAGATTGAACATTCACTAGGTACCCAGCATTATATCTCTCTGGAAAAGACAAGAGACATGATCTTGCTGAGGAGGCAACACTAGAATACATGAAAAAAATCAGAGAATAATTAAAGAAAATTATTCTCAAGTGTTAGAGAGCTTGGCTCAGAGGAAAGGGAAAGCATGGAGCTGTGAATAAATAGCACATGTAACAGAGGCTAGTTGGTGCAGTGGATAAAGTACTGGGCCTGGAGTCAGGAAGACTTTTCTTCTTGAGTTCAAATCTAGCCTCAGACATTTACTAGCTGGGTGATGCTGGGCAAGTACTTAACCCCATCAGCCTTAGTTTCCTCATCTGTAAAATGAGCTGGAGAAGGAAATGGCAAACCACTCCAGTATCTTTTCCAAGAAAACCCCCCCGTGGGATCATGAAGTGTTGGACACGAATGAAAATGACCAAACAACAACAAAAATGAATTCACTATACAACTCTCCACAGAGGTTGTTCCAAACCTTTTTTTCTTTCCTCAACTCTCCTGTACCATCTCCACCCTACTCAGTCTAATGAGCTCATGCCTTACACTTTATTGAAAAAAACAGAAACCATTCACCATGCCCTTCCCTTCTCTACACTTAAAAATCTCTTGACACCATTCCTAATTCTATCTTGTTTTTACTCTAATTTCTCATGAAAAAATATCTCTTCACTAGGAAAGGCCAATCCTTTTATGTGTACCTTTGATCCCATCTCCTCCAAGTTTCCTCAGTAGATTGCCCCCAGTGTCATCTTTGGATCATTGTATTGCTGAGAACAGTTAAGTCATTCACAGTTGATCATCATACAAGATTGCTGTTAACGGTGTACAGTAGTGTTCTTCTGGTTCTGCTCACTTCACTCTTCATCAGTTCATGTAAGTTTTTCCAGGTTTTTCTGAGAGCATCCTGCTCATCACTATTTATAGCATAATAATATTAATGGAATAGTCTTAACACTGAGGGTATAAATTCTTTAGAAGAAATAACTATCTTCTCTTTCTCTCGAAATTCCCACAGTGTCTTGCATGTAACTAGATATATTACAGGTGCTCACTTTTTGAATGATTGATATAGAACCAACATGATTTGTTGGATAGTCAGTCAATGAGTATTTTTAAATACCTGCTATGTGCAAGGCATTATGCTAAGCACTGAGGATATAAAGAAAAGTAAAAGACAATCCCTGCTGTCAAGGAGCTCACAGCCAAATGGGGGGAGACAACATGCAGACAACAGCATACAGACAAGCTAGATATAGACTAAATTGGAGATAACAGAGGAAAGAATAGAATTAAGGAAGATCAGGAAAGTCTTTCTGTAGAAGATAGGATTTTAGCTGAGACTTGAAGGAAGCCAGGAGGCAGAAATGAGAAGGGAAGAACATTCCACACATGGAGGATAACCAGTGAAAATGCCCAGAGCAGAGAGATAGGGCTAGGGTCACTGGGTTGAAGAGTACTTGGTGAATCTCACCTCTGATACTAACTAGACCTTTGATCAGTTGAGAAGTAACTTAATCTAATTTAATTAAATCCAAAGTCACTACTCATCTTTAATGTTAAAATGCACTTCCACAGGTGTTGGGGAGACCCTCAAGAAGCTTACATTCTTCTGGGGAAAACACCATGTATAAAACTAAGTAAATACAGAATGAATACTTATTCCTGGGAAGATGTCAGGGAGAGACATAATAGAAGCAGCTTTCTCCTATCTTTCCAAAAAGTATGAATAACAAGACCCCACCACCACCACCAAAAGGCAAGTCAGTAGGGTCAGGAAGAGGAAAAGTGAAATCACCAGTCAAAGTTAATTGATAGAGAAGACATAACATTTCTCCAGTCTAATTCCTAGTGATTCTCTTGGTGTTCTTCCCTTTTCTTTCCCCCTCTCCTGCACACTATACATTGGCCCAGTAGCCCTGTTTGATAAACTAAAAAAATTATATTACCCACAGAAGAACTGTCTTTTTGATAAGAAATTCTGGAAAAACTGGAAAGCAATGTGGTAGAAATTAGGTTTAGACCAATATCTTATACTATATACAATAATAATCTCAAAATGGATAAGACATTTAGTTATAAAAAGTCATATAGCTTAAGAAATATAGAAGATAAAGACAGGTATTTTTTTGAAAACTCACTGAGGGAGAATTTTTAACTAAACAAGGAAAAGAGATGATAACAGACAATTGTGACTTCATAAAATTTAAAACATTTGTAAACATGTCCATCAATTAAAAAAAAAAACTACCTGTGCATTGAAATGAAATGAAGAAAAAAAGATAAAAGTATAGAGTGGAATATTCCTATCAAATATTACCCATTTAACAGTCTAATATCCAAAAATAAAGGGAATTTGAACAAATACATAACACTAAGAGCCATCCTTCTATTGATAAGTAATTATAGTATATGAACAAATAGTTTTCAAAATAAGAATTGCAAATTATCAAAGACCGTATTAAAACATGCTCAAAATCACTTACAAGAAAGGCAAATTTAAAAAATACTGATGTTTCACCTTACAGAATTCAAATTGGGAAAGATGATTAAAAAAATAGAAGTCAGTGTTGGAAAGATAGAAATACAGATATGCTGAGACAGTGTTAATTGCATTGTGAGTTGGTCTAACCGCTGTTGATATCTATTTGGAGTTAAGCAAGAAAATACCCTAAACTCTTTAACCTAGCATTTCCACTCCTGGCAACTCCAAGAAGGTCAAAGATAGAATCACTATCTATTGGGAAATAGATGAAAACTATACTGTATATGAATGTACGAAAATATTATTTTACAGTCAGAAGTAATGAATATGGGGAATTCAGAGAAACATGGGAAAATGCCCATGATCTGATGCAGAACAAAATAAGCAGAACTAAGAAAACAACATACAAACTGACTACAGCTTGAACTGAAAAGATCACTAAAAGGAATTTAAACATGGAGCCATTTAAAAACAAATGAAGGTGACAAAGCAATGATAGTAAAAATGTCTCCTCTCTCACTGAAGAGATGTGGGGGACCAGGTCAGGATATTGTATAAATTGTCAGATGCAGTTAATGTCTTTTAAGTTTTTGCTTAATTGTTATTCTTCATCATGACTGAAAGTTCAATTTGGAGGTGAGGAGGAGTAAAATGAATCTGATACAAAGGAAAAAAACACATTAATAAAATATCTTAAAATTTAAATATCCTTCAGACAAATTAAATACAAAAAAAAAGCTTTCTGAGACTCAGTTTCCTCATTTATAAAATGAGGTTAACATTACTTCACAGAGCTACTTAGAGGCTCAAAAAGAATAGATAATATTTGTACAGTGCTTTTGTAAACTTGAAAAATGCAATGTAAATGTCTCTTATTTTGCTGTTCTTAGTGGGTGTTAGGCAGTATTTCCCAGGGGGACAGAATGGTCATGCCAGTGACTGGAGTAATGAAATCCCCAGAAAAATAATATTTTGGACTTCCAGGGGGTGGAGCCAAGATGGCAGCTGGAAAGCAGGGACTTGCATGAGCTCCCCACCACATCCCTCCAAAAACCTATAAAAAATGGCTCTGAACAAATTCTAGAACTGCAGAACCCACAAAATAGCAGAGGGAAGCAGGGATCCAGCCCAGGACAGCCTGGATGGTCGCTGGATGAGGTCTATCACACACAGAGTGGAGGGGAGCAGAGCTCAGCGTGGGAGGCAGCAGGACCAGCCAGACCAGGAGCCAGGCAGAACAGGCCCTAGCACCCTAGCACCTGAATCAGTGAGCTGTGGCAGTTACCAGACTTCTCAACCCACAAACACCAAAGACAACAGAGAAGGTTAGTGGGAAAAGCTGCAGGGGACAGAGTTTGTGGTTTGGCAACCGCCCCAGGGGCAGCAGGGGAAGTGCAGCTACAGAACTACAGTTGCAGTTATTTCTGGCCCCAGGCCCACGTGGTGGGAGGAATTAAGTGGCAGATCAGAGCAGGAGTGAAGAGCCTGCTGAAGATTTGTGTCAGGTCCGGGTTGGTGGTTCTTGAGGAAGGAGGAGTGCTGGGGTGGCAGAGCTGGCTATATAGAAATATCTCTAAAATCAGCGGCGCATCCCCTCAAGCTTGGAACAAAGTACTCTTTGCTTTACAAGCAGCCATACCCTGACGAAAAACTCAAGGGTCAAGTAAGTTGGCTGGGAACATGGCCAGGCAGTGAAAACACACCCAGATTCAGTCTCAGACTTTGGAATCTTTCTTTGGTGACAAAGAAGACCGAAATATATGGCCTGAAGAAGTCAACAAAGTGCAAGAGCCTACACCAAAAGCCTCCAAGAAAAACATGAACTGGTCTCAGGCCATGGAAGAGCTCAAAAAGGAGTTGGAAAAGCAAGTTGGAGAAGTAGAGGAAAAATTGGGACAAGAAATGAGAATGATGCAAGAAAACCATGAAAAACAAGTCGATGACTTGCTAAAGGAGACCCAAAAAATACTGAAAAAAATATTGAAGAAAACAACACTTTAAAAAATAGACTAACTCAAATGTCGAAAGAGCTCCAAAAAGCCAATGAGGAGCAGAATGCCTTGAAAGGCAGAATTAGCCAAATGGAAAAGGAGGTCCAAAAGACCACTGAAGAAAATACAACCTTAAAAATGAGATTGGAGCAAGTGGAAGCTAGTGACTTGATGAGAAATCAAGATATGAAACAGAACCAAAGGAATGAAAAAATGGAAGACAATGTCAAATATCTCATTGGAAAAACCACTGACCTAGAAAATAGATCCAGGAGAGATAATTAAAAAATTATTGGACTACCTGAAAGCCATGATTAAAAAAAGAGCCTAGATATCATCTTTCAAGAAATTATCAAGGAGAATTGCCCTGATATTCTAGAGCCACAGGGTAAAATAGAAATTGAAAGAATCCATCGATCGCCTCCTCAAATAGATCCCCAAAAGAAAACTCCTAGGAACATTGTGGCCAAATTCCAGATCTCCCAGGTCAAGGAGAAAATACTGCAAGCAGCCAGAAAGAAACAATTTGAATATTGTGGAAAAACAATCAGGATAACACAGGATCTGGCAGCTTCCTCATTAAGGGACCAAAGGGCTTGGAATATGATATTCCGGAGGTCAATGGAGCTAGGATTAAAACCAAGAATAAGCTACCCAGCAAAACTGAGTATCATGCTCCAAGTCAAAATATGGATTTTCAATAAAATAGAGGACTTTCAAGCTTTCTCAGTGAAAAGACCGGAGCTGAATAGAAAATTTGACTTTCAAACACAACAATCAAGAGAAGCATGTAAAGGTAAACAAGAAAGAGAAATCATAAGGGACTTAAACTAAAGTTGAACTGTTTTGTTTGCATTCCTACATAGAAAGATGATGTGTATGATTCATGAGACCTCAATATCATAGTAGCTGAAAGGAATATGCATATATATATATGTGTGTGTGTGTTTGTATACATATATATACATACGTGTGTGTCTATGTATGTAAAATGTAGGCATATATATACATATATATATATATATATACACAAAGGATATAGGATGAGTTGAATATGAAGGGATGACATCTAAAAAAATAAAATCAATTTAAGGGATAAGACAGGAATATATTGAGAGAGGGAGAAAGGGAGAGATAGAATGGGGTGAATTATCTTGCATAAAAGTGGAATGAAAAAGTGGTTCTGTAGGAAGGGAAGAGGGGGCAGGTGAGGGGAAATGAGTAAATCTTGCTCTCATTGGATCTGACCTGTGGAAGGAATACCATACACACTCAATTGTGTCTATGTATGTATATATGTAGGCATATATATATATATATACATATATATATATGTATATATATATATACATATATATATACACAAAGGATATAGGATGAGTTGAATATGAAGGGATGACATCTAAAAAAATAAAATCAATGTAAGGGATAAGACAGGAATATATTGAGAGAGGGAGAAAGGGAGAGATAGAATGGGGTGAATTATCTTGCATAAAAGTGGAATGAAAAAGTGGTTCTGTAGGAAGGGAAGAGGGGGCAGGTGAGGGGAAACGAGTAAATCTTGCTCTCATTGGATCTGACCTGTGGAAGGAATACCATACACACTCAATTGGGTATCTTACCCCACAGGAAAGAAGGAGGAAGAAGGTAAAAAAGGGAGGATGATAGAAGGGAGGGCAGACGGGGGGGAGGAGGTAATCAAAAATAAATGCTTTCGAAAAGGGATAGGGTCAAGGGAGAAAATTAAATAAAAGGGGATAGGGTAGGAAGGAGCAAAACATAGTTAATCTTTCACAACACGAGTATTGTGGAAGGGTTTTACATAATGATATGCATGTTGGCCTTCTTAGGGAGGGTGGGTGGGGAGGGAAGAGGGGAGAGAATTTGGAACTCAAAGTTTTAAAAACAGACGTTCAAAAACAACAACAAAAAAAGTTTTTGCATGCAACTAGGAAATAAGATACACAGGCAAGGGGGCATAGAAATTGATCTTGCCCTACAAGAGAAGAAGGGAAAGGGGGATGGGAGGGGAGTTTGGGTGACAGATGGGAGTGCTGACTGGGGAACAGAGCAACTAGAATATACGCCATCTTGGAGTGGGGGAAGGGTGGAAATGGGGAAAAAATTTGTAATTCAAACTTTTGTGAAAATCAATGCTGAAAACTTAATATATTAAATAAATTTTAAAAAATGATTATAAAAAAAATGAAATCCCCAAAGAGAATTATTTTATAACCTTGTAATTAAGATATTTTTAGAATTACAGTTATTCCTTCCACATCATGAGGGTTATGGGCACACAAATGCCTTATCTAAGAAATCCATGTAAAAATTTTGGGCCCTCCCTTCATACCAGAGAAGAAATTTGAATTATTATGATATTAAAAAATAAAATATATTGCTATTATACAATATTGTACATCTATTTTATGCATTTCTGAGTTTCTAAGCTTTTTGTGTGTCATCTGCTGGCCTTCGCAGGTCATCTCCAGCTCTTGCAAAACTCCTAAAATATTCCCATTTAATTCCTTAAGGCAACCTGCAATATATCGGGATTGCTATATTGCAAGAGAGCTGGGTTTGCCTCTAATTTGAGAGTGCAATTGAAATGTCCCCTCATGTCTACCTTACCAACATAACATTCAGGCTCTGTAGACAGGAAGGGCCTCGATTATGGAGAGCTTTGAATGATAGGTTTAGTAGTTTTGAATTGATGTAATAGGTAATTGAAAGCTGATATCTGGGGTTTATTAATCTGGCATGTATGGATAGGCTTTACTGGTGGACAATAAATTTGGAAATGGGGGCATAGCTCAGAGGCCTTTCAAGCAGTGCAAGAATGAAGTAATGAAGGTTCCCACAAATGGTAGCAGTCAGATTGGAAAGGGTTAAATATGAAAGATATTTTAGGGGGAAAATCTTTAGGATTTTCTTGATTGATTGGGAGATGAAGTAGTGAGAATATACTTAAATTTGCCTGTGCAAGGTTAATAGAATGGGAAGATCTTCCCCGCCCATGTGAAGTCTATTGGGGGAGCTTGATTAGAGGAGGCTTGTTTGTAGGAAGGCTCACACTTTTTGCTAATTTCTAATTAGGCATTGGGTCATGAGGATTGTGGTGCCCTCTGGCTCTGAGAAGGGTATATACACTCTGAGGTTAGCATTTGCTTGGGGGTTCACTCGTTGGAAGAATGTGTGATTTGGCCAGATGAGACTCTGGGTAGATGTTAATATGCCCCTCCCCCTCCCCAACCCCTTGAAAACCCATGTGTTGGTGCTTCTCTTTCTGGTAACTATGTGTGTATTTCTGTGGTGAGACAGTTAGAAGCCCTGTCTGTTGATCTGTGCTATTTTCTCAGTTTGTATTTTCTCTGCTTGCCTATATTTTCTAAGTAGAGGTGGGAGAAGAATTAAAGGGAGGTGGCTTTTAATTTAAGTTTCCTTTACCCTTACTGCCCATAAATTCTTAAATTTTTCATATGTTCAGATCGTCTTTCTTATTAAGCCTGTTTAACAAGCTATCAATATATATTTTCTTTACCTCAGGGCAGAAGGTAGGGATGAAGGCAAACAAAGTAAGTCCTTGTTCTTATTCAAATTGTCATCCAGAAGCTAAATTCCTAGAGTAACAAGTGGAAGGACCACTGAATTTAGAATAGAGGAGCTGGGCTTGAATCTCATCCATGTTATTTATTAGCTGTGTGACCTTGGATAAGCCATTTTACCTCTCTAGGCCTCAGTATCCACATGTGAAAAATGTAGGTATTGAATTAATTGGGGGCAGCTAGGTGACAGTGAGTAGAGCATCGGCCCTGGAGTCAGGAGGACCTGAGTTCAAATCCAGCCTCAGACACTTGACACATATACTACCTGTGTGACCTTGGGCAAGTCACTTAACCCAAATTGCTCTGCCAAAAAACAAAAATAAAAAGAGTTAATTGATTACTAATGCCCATTCTGATTCTAAGTCCTGTGAGCCTGTGAGTCTAGGCCACAGAGATTCAGGATAGGAATCCAGGACAAGGGCCAAAGAGACCCAGGCAATATTCTTCCTAAAGCATGTTCTTTTGGGATAAGTCTATGAGTCTTCATCCTTGGAGTGAACATAAGTTTAATTAAAACAAAAAACTATGGCAGGACAAATGCAAAAGCCAGTTATTAAGGTGTGATTACTGTGCCATATATAGTGATAATAAAGATAATAATGATAAACCTTAATTTATCTGTTGCTCTAAGGCCTTTTGCCATCTGAACACAATTATACAAATGGCCTCACTTATTATAGGCAAGCACCGTGCCTGATTAAATCTTAGTGCAGAAACCCTCCCAGTAGAGGACACAACTAGGCAAAGTTCAAAAGAGTGATTTCCAGACACAGGTAGCCTCTTAACCAAGTTGAAAGGGGTGAGGAGGGCACCTTGCAAAAACTGAGCAGCCTTTTGATAGTCACATTTCTAATATTCAAAAAATAGGTTTCCCAGTAAGTACTTTCACACCTGGCTTTTATACCCTCAACTCTGCATTTTTGTTCTTCGTGGAGTCGATTACCTGCCTCTCAGACCTACCCTGTTAAAGATGCATTCTTTTATTCAGGGAAGATTTTCTCCTTCGAGTGTGCACGCATTTACACACACACACACACACACACACACACACACCATACACAAAGAGTTGGAACTTGGAGAAGTTGAGATGTTTTGCTTTCAATGACTTCTAAAATAGATGTCCTTAGCAACTATTAGATTTGCCAGTAATGTATCTTCATTTCCTGAAGCCCTTTCATCCCAAAGCTTTCAAGATTAACGGTTGAATTTTTATAATAGAATTTCAAGTGACTGAGAAAATGAACAGGTATCTTTCCCTGCATAGGTTTGAGGTCTCTTGGGTATGAGCAGCACCTTTCTTGAGACAGAAGTGTTCTAGAGCCATGTCCTCTGTGTCAAAGGAAACTAGGAGTGCACAGAAGGCTTATTAGTGAGGTATAGATTCAAAGAATCTTAAGAGTTCGATGGGATCTGGCAAACCTACTGACTAGTCAAGCTGTTTCATTTGACATTTAAAGCACTACAGCAATGTGAGCTAGCTACACTAAAAAATGAGGCCTGGAAAGAGGGTAGGACTTGCCAAGGTCAAATAATTAATTCACAACATACCAAGAATAGAACCCAGGTGCCCTGAATACCAATCCTCTGCTTTTTGCTACTTGGAAATCAGATATTTGGTGGGGTAGGATACTTAGGGAGAGTTATTTGGTTTTTTTCCTTAAAATAATCTCTGTATTAACCTTTCTTTAATGGATATATCTATTCTTCCACCAACTCAAATTTTGAATGTTCCCTCTGAGTATGCCTTTCACCCATGTACCCTGTGGGTAGGTCTACTGTTCCCACTGTTGTTGGGTGTATATGTACATATATATATATATATATATATATATATATGTGTGTGTGTGTGTGTGTGTGTGTGTATACACACATACATATATATACACATACATACATACACACATACATGCCATTTATGATGGGGGGGAATTCTTTGTTTTTACTTTTCATACTATGCCATTTCAGTAAATAACTTTATTTAAAGCTCTATGTGACAATTGGTTGACTATCAAAGATGCACATGTTGGTGGGAGATTTTGAGCTATAGTTTTAAAAGTATGCATACGTAGAATATTTTGAACTTGAAGTAGTTAATAGTCCACCATTCCTGGTGACCCCAGCTGCAAGTGAGAGTTGGGGAAATAATCCAGACAGCTCCACGTAGGAATAGCAGTCTAATGCATGGTAAAATTAGAAAGATACCCAAGCAGATTTCTCTCATAATTCAAATATCTTTCCCAGTAGCCTGTCACAGTGCCTGAAATTTCACCACTAAAACACCATTGCAGGGCCTTCAGCCCTTTCCCAGGTTTTTCTTTTAAAATGAAAATAGTCCTGTAAAAAACAATAGCTAAATTTTTAGTTAATTAAAAATTTATTATTGAATGAAATCAATTAAAATGATTAATAACTACTTGCCTTAAAATAAATTCATTTAAGGCTTAAAATGACACAACTTTTGATTAATTCTTTCTTAGTGCCTACCAGAGTCTTTTGTTGCTGTATTGTAGTTAGAGTGTATTTTGTTCTTCTGGTTTTGCTTTTCGTTGTTGTTGTGCTTTGTATTATTTAATAAAGGTCTTTGGAGATTTCTCTGTATTGCTCCAACTTTACATTCATGATGGAATTATACTATTCCATTAAATCAATGCATCACAATGTGCTTTGCCACTCATCTTTTGTTAGACATTTGGTTTGCTTCCAATTTTTCATAATTACAGATAATGCTATGATGAAAATCTTTGAGCAGATTTCACTTTTTGTATTTTTTTAAATAACATGTTTAGGGTAGATTCTCAACAATGGAATTAACTGGGTTAGTGTCCGTGATAATTTTTTAAAAATAAATTTTACTTGGTACTATCAAAATTGCTTTCCAAAAAAAATTCTACAACTATTCAATTCCATCAGAAATAAATGACCAGACCAATTTCTCCACCATCCTGCAAACAATGAAGTTCACGGATGTTACAATTCTTCCTTGTTCTTTTGTTTGGTGGGGGGAGTGTGTCACTAATTTATTAAGGTTGTTGTGACTCAGATGGCTGAACCCTTAAAGTAGGTATATTACAGAGGTTTGGGAGAGCCACACAATATCTTTTAGTTAGAGGGTTTTTTTAAAAGCTTTTATTTAGTATCTTATTTTTCCTCAGTTACACGCAAAAACAATTTTAACGTTCATTTTCAAAACTTTGAGTTCCAAATTCCCTCCCTACCCCCTCCCCTCATTGAGAAGGCAAGCAATTCAACACAGGTTACAAATGTGCAGCCATGCAAAACACATCTACAAGTCACATTGGGAAAGAAAAGACAAAGAAAAACTCAAGAAAAATAAAGAAAAAAGTATGCTTCAATCTGCATCCAGACAGCATCAGTTACCTCTGTGGGGATGGACAGCATTCCCCATTCAGAGTCGTCTTTGATCATTGTATTGCTGAGAATAACTAAGTCATTCAGAGTTGATCATCCTACAACATCTCCCACAGCACAATAGTATTCCATCACAGTCACACACCACAAACCGTTCAGCAATTCCCCAACGGATGGGCCTCCTCTCAACCTCCAGAAAAGAACTGCTATAAATATCCCTATACATGTAGGTCCCTCTCCTTTATGTTTCTTTATCTCTTTTGTGATATAGATCTAGCAGTGATTGCTAGGTCAAAACATATGCATGGTTCCATAGCCCTTTGGGCATAGCTCCAAACCACCCTACTGAATGGTTGAATCAATTCACACCTGCACAGGCAGTGCATTAAAGTCTCATTTTCCCCACATCTCCAACATCTGTTATTCATCCCTTCTGTCCTATTAGCCAATCTAATAAGTGTAGTAGCACCTCAGAATCCCTTCAACCTTTATCTCTCCAATCAATAGTGAGTCAGAGCACTCCTTCGCATGGCCACAGATAGCCTCGATTACCTCATCTGAAAACTGATATCTTTTGGTCATTTATCAGTTGGGGAATGGCTCTTATTTTTATAAATTTGACTCAGTTCTCTACATGTTTGAGAAACAAGGCCTTTATCAGAGAAACTTGCTTCAATTTTTAAAAATTATTAATTAATTTTTAGTTCTCAATATTCACTTCCACAAGATTTTGAATTCCAAATTTTCTCCCCGCCTCTTCCCTCCCCCCACCCCAATATGGCATGTATTCTGATTAGCTCTTCCCCTAATCTACCCTCTCTTCTATCACCACCACCCCCTTCTCTTATCCCCTTCCCTTCTATTTTCCTGTAGGGCAAGATAGATTTCTATACCCCATTGCCTGTGTATCTTATTTCCCAGTTGCATGTAAAAACAATTTTAACATTTGTTTTTAAAGCTAAAATTTCTTTCGCAATTACTATTGCTAACTGTATTTCCCTCCATCTTATCCCCCCCATTTATTCTAGTCAGTTCTTCCTCTTTCAACACATATTGGCATCTGCTCTGCAGCTTAGAGTCTTAGTGAGTTGTTTACTAGGACAATGAGAAGCTAGGTGACTTGTGTTGGGGCCACACAGCCAGCACATTACCAGTGTGGCATTCAAACCAGTTCTTCTTTATTCCAAGGTCAGCCTTTCATCTTCCATGCTATGCTTCCATTCAAGGCCGTATTTCTGTAGTGCTTTAATGTTTACAAAATGCTTTCATCTGAACTATGTTGTGAGCTGGCTAGCATAAATACTATTATCCCCATTTCATACATCAGGAAATTGAGGATTGGAGAAGTTAAATGACTTTTTAATAAGAAAGGTGGTAAGTTTAAGATGCAGAATTTGAATTCAGGTCTTCTGATATCTAATGGAAGGCTACAGTCTGCCATTATGGTCTCCCACAATAAGTCCCTAATAGTTCAATGTGAAACACAGGCAACACACTGTCTTTGAGCTAGATTTGGAGGGTGGGGTTTGCTTGAATTAAATCTTTAAGATATCATCCAGAGGTCCCCAAAGTGGGTGATACCACCCCTTGGGGTTGCTGGAATGATGGGGGGGCAGTAGTAGCCTCGGGTGCAATTGGTGGGGTGTTGAATAAAAACAAGGTTATTCTAGTTTAAGGGGGGACACTGAGTAATTTTTTTAAAGGGGGCAGTAGGCCAAATAAGTTTGGGAACCTCTGGAACTAGTCCCTCCAACTCATTTTATAGAAACTGATGCCAGTTTGGGTTGAGTGATTAATGGCAAAATAGGACTTGAAATTAGGTCTTTTAACTACCAGTCCACTGTTCTTTCCACCCTACCACATGGACTCCAAATTATCAGCTCCATCTTTCTCTAGACATAGGGCAATATGGGAGTCCTGATTGTCTTATGAAATAAAGAACTAAGAAAATAAAACAAAGGGAATATTAGTGAAAAAGAAAAAAAGAACTTCATCTTCACATTTTTCAGGAGTTACTCTATAGATTAGATTATTTTCTAGGGTGGGTAATACCTTGTTTCTGATACCATTTAGTGTTGAATGAAGGGGGAATGGAAGAGAATAAGCATGTATATAGTGTCTATTCTGGCTATATAAATAATATAAATAGCCAGACACAGTGCTAAGTGCTTTACAATATCTCATTTAAATGAATACGAATAAACAAATGAACGATAACAATAACTTATATTTACAAAGCACTTCATAGTTTACAAAGTGCTCCTACATCCATCATTTCCCTTTATTTTTACAACAGTCTCCTGGGGTTTGTAATATAAATAATAATAAATCTCCATTTTAATAATTTTAATAATCCTCATTGTAATAAATCCCCATTTTACCTGTGTAGTTTCTGAGGCTTAGAAAGGCCAACTTATTGCCTAAAGTCCCTCAGCTCAGAAGGAACAGAGCCTAGACCCAAAGGTAGGTCTGCTAACTTCTAGTCCAATGCTCATTGCTACTACACCAGTCTGGATCTGATCTCTCCTGACTTGGAGAGGGACCCTGGCAATCAGGGTCACCTTGTTTACTTCGAGAGCAGCTAATAGATGGGCATCATTTAGCAAAATTAGTGCAAATGAAATTGGAGGGCACTTCATTGCCCATAGCACATGCCAAGCCTGGCAGTTACTCTCTCTGATGATATTTAGCCACTTCCTGTGTGACTATGTGCAAAGCATGGTGGATTTGGAGTACCAACAACAACCACCTGCATTTGAATTCTGACTCTATTAGTTTCAATCTAGGAAACCTTAGCCAAGTTATTTAGTTATTGAACCTCTTGGTGCCATCTATAAAATGAAGTAGATGGATTAGAAAAGCAGTTCTTAAGGTTTCTTTTTTTCCTGTCATAGACCCCTTTGGTAGTCTAGTGAGATCTGAACCACTTTTCAGAATCATGTTTTAAATGCCTAAAATAAATGGGATTATAAAAGAAATATCAATTATATTGATAGAAAGTTATCAAAATATGTTTTTAAAAAACAAGATATCGAGACCCTTGTTAAGAACGCTTGTACTAAATGTTTTCTAGTCTCCTCTCCACCAATCTAGTGATTCTTTATTTTAAGTCACTTTTTCTCTCTGAAATCCAGTTCTCTATAAAATGTGGATAAATAATAATGCTTTCATCACCTATCTCACAGGGTTGTTGTAAAGAGTATTATAAATGTAAACTGCTATTGTTGGAAAGATAAGACTTCCATAAAGGAACTAGAAAATAACAAGAACAGGTAAATCACATAGGATTATTTCTATTTCTGGTTGCTGATTAGAAGTAAGGCAGGTCTAGTCAGCCCTTTTCAGTCCTGTTCCCAAAGCAATTTACATGACAATCAAGCGTTATTGGGATTGAAAGAAATCTCCTGCCTCTGGATCCATTTGGTTCTTTTGTAATTTTCTTTTGTCATTTATAATGATCGATCCTAGCTGGTGACTCATGTGTGTGAAAGGAGTTAGAAGGAACTTTGGACCATAACTCAAGGAACAGTTCAGAACAGGAGATCCTGAGTATCAACTGGAGAAAATGAACCAAGAAAAGAGATTTAAAATGCCTAATGGACCTCTCTAGCTAGCTGGCTGGATGAGAACCAAAGGGAGTATGTGTGTAATAAACTAAATTGTTGAGATACATACCTCTCCTCTTTGGGGAGGAAGTCACATGCAGCTGAATAACATCCGGTGGTACCAAAAACAGTAGTATCCTAGCGAAGAAGTTATCTAATAAGACGGGCACATGGAAACAGGACTGAGTGCAATGATGTTGCCATTAGGTAGTAACTCTAGAGCAGTCAAGGCAGAAGTTGCTCTGGCCATGACAATTCAATGGGTCTGACCACCCAAAATTATTATAATGCCTGCAATCAAATTAAAAGACTGAGTTACAGAATCTGCAGCCAAGTACTAAGGGAATGTGAAATGGGAAAGAGAATCTTTCAGCGCAGAGAAGTGTCCAAATCTATCTATAGGAAAACTGTATACCAATGATGTTTTGGCTTCTCGAGGTTACTCTGATCTCCCCTTCTCTCATAAGATTCATTATTTGTGTCAGTTTCTGAGATTTAGATAAATAATCACTATGTCTTATCCTCCCACTGATTTTGATTTGGTAAATCTACCCATCCCAGATAATGAGCCAGTGCCACCCAGCAGAGAAAGGCAGAGCTAGAGGATAGTCATTGATGCACTAAGAACCAACACCAAATCATTAAGATGATTGTCTATAACTACCAGGGTGAGACTGAGAGGCCTGACACCATATTGCTCTTATTGAATAGAACGGGGATAGTGGTTATCAGTGCTGTTCAGTGGTTAAATAAAGATTATCTTATATTGTTCATCCATGTAAATCATGTCATTTCCATGAAGCTTTTTTCCTGATTACTTCCAGTTAGTAATATTCTTTCCTTATTCAGATTCCCGTAGTATTCTGTACCTCTCTGGTGCCCTTATTACATCCTGGTCTGCCCTATTGCTATTATATAGAATTCCATATCTTCTGTTATATTTTAAGCTCATAAAGGCAAGGGCTATTTCTTATGCTTCTTTGTATTTTCCCAAGTGACTAATGCAGCAGTCCAGATGAAGTGCTTAATAAATGATTGTACAGTTCTTAGTATTGTGCATTGTATCTGATCCTTCTCTTGCATAACCCATAGGGCCTATGACCGACATAAAAGTCATAGTCTTTGCTGAGTAAAGACTTATAGAATAGAATTGAATGCCAGTGCAATGATTGAGAGACTTCTGGAGCTCTAGGACAGCCTCCACCAGGCAGAATTTCTTTCTTCATCATCATGTCTTTTGCCGTATTTTCTCTCATCCATATTTTGCTTATGAAGTAGGATTTCCCTATTACCATAAAGAGTGATTCCTTTTCCTGTTGATACTGCCTTTCATAACAGGGTCGGAGAGACATTCTCTTTCATCAATCACAAACGTCTCCCACCAAAACAGAGAATATTTTTTCCAGCTGATATTTATTCTGATGGAAAGTTAAATGCTGAATTTTCTTATTTAGAGAATAAAACATAAATCATAGAATATTAGAGATAGAAGGAGCATAAGAGGTCATCCAGACCAACTCTCTCTTATTATAGATGAGGAAACCAAGACCCAGAGAAATGAAATGAATTGTCCAGAATCATATAGCTTATTCATAGCAGGGCTGGGAATCTAACTCATAGTATTTTGACACCACCTTCTCTTCTATACCCTAGCTCTTTGTACTAGGCCACACTGCCTCCTTGTGGAGGGAATTCCTGTGACTCCCTGAATGAGAATGCACTCTTGTGAATAAATGCCTAATTGATTTCTAAAGCTTGCATTTTGCAAATTAAATTGCACTTTCTTTATAATTTATGCAAGGAAGCATAAACCAGGCACCTCTCTCTGCCACAAATCTCTATCTGAGAAATATGGGTTGTTGATTGTATGGTTTCAAAATCCAGTTGCTTTTATTCAACAAAAGTCACATGAATTGTTTCTCTTGAGTGTGTAATAACCCATGTCTTATTATAGAGACAATTTATTGTTTTAGTACAGCATAAGTTCAAATACTTTGTGGAAGATGAATATGGATATAAGCCACTGACATTTTTATGCTCTTTTCAAAAAGGAAAACGTTGGAAGTTTTATTTTCTTCTAAATATTGGTTGCCCTTAATAACAATGTATCAGAGCCTCCACAAGTTCTTTTTCTTAATGAAGAGAAAAAGCCTAAAGAATTTACTTTTCTCACTTTACTGTTGGTAGAATAGAAAGAAGCTAGACCCATGGGTCTGGGATTTAGGAAACCAAAATTATAGCCTTTCTCTGCCACTGATCTTAGTTAAGGTTATTTACTTTTCTAGATTTCAGTTTTTTCATATATAGAGTGAGGGGTTTGAACAAGATAATCTCTAAGGTGTCCTGTGGCCTGAAGAATCTATAATTCTATGATATACAATATAGGTGTGCCAGATGAACTCATATGGGTATGAAAATGCCTTCCTTAATTTGGAAACAATGGAAATTATGGGGAAAATAGATGGAAAAAATGAAGTCGTAGGTATGTACTAACTGTCCAAGTTGACTTGAGGCTTATGGTCAGGCACAGAGAGAAAGTAAATGGCTTTTATGAGAAAAGACATTCCTACATGATTACCAGATACTTGTACAGTAGTTAACATAGAATCACAGAATTCTAGAATTTCTTTTTTTTAATATTTTTTAACATTTTTTTTTAGTTTACAACACACTGTTCTACATAACTTTGAGTTCCAGATTTTCTCCCCTCCCTCCCCCCTCCTTCCCCAGGACGGCATGGAATCTCATATAACTGTCATGTATAACTTCGCATTGAATTAATTTATACACTAGTCAAGTTGTGGAGAAGAATTATGACCAATGGAATGAATCATGAGAAAGAAGAAACAGAACAAAAAAAAACCCCAAAAACAAAAACAAAATTCCAGAATTTCAAAGCATCTCAAAGCCGTCTACTTCCATCTATAACTGACCAAGAATTCCCTTAGCAAAATCCCTGACAAGGACTACTTAGTATTAGCCTGAAAAACTCGAGGAAGAGGGAAGCTTTGGTTTTCTCAAATAGCCCATTTCACTTTGAGGGTAGCTCAGTTAGGAAGATTTTCCCTCTAAGTCTAAATCTGCCTCTGCACACTTTCCATCCAATGCTTAAAGACCAAGAAGAACAAGTGCAATCTTTCTTTTCCTTGGAAGCTCTTCACACAGGGAGTTGCAAAAGTTTAGGTGCAGTTTTAGGCTTTTAAAAGCTTAAGGTGTTAAGGTATTAAACTATTAAAGATAAAAACTACACAGAGACTTGGGGAACACCCTGTATATAGCCTATCTCCTTCTATCTTCTCTTCCCAAGCTAGTGGAAAGATGGCTAGATTTGGAGTCAGATGACCTAGGTTCAAAATCCAGCTCTGCCTCTAATGACCTATGTTTCCTTGGACAGGACACTTAAATTCTCTGGGGTTCATTTTCCTCAGCTGTTTCTCAAAGGTTCCTTCCAGTTCTAAGTCTATGATCTTATCATCCATCCCCAGTTCCTTTCAAAAAAGAATATCATCTGGCATGATCTCAATAGACTTCATATTCCTGGTCCCCCTCCTCTGGATGCTCTACAGTTGATTAAACTGTGGTACACCAGCAGACTGAACACTGGATATCAGATGTTGTCAGACAAGAACAGGGGAGAGTGGGACCATCACTTCCTCAGGCCTAGGCAATAAGTGCCTCAATGAATACCAAGATCACATTAGCTTTTTTCCTACCATATCATATTTTGACTGTGAACTCCTTGAGAGCAGAGACTACTTTGCCTGTCTCTGTATCCCCAGTGCTTGTCACATAGTAGGTGCTTAATAAATGCTAATTGATTTATTAATATTGAACTTAAAACTTTTAGATATTTTTCCAAACTGCTGTCTAGTCATGCCTTCCCCAATTTATCAATTGATTTTTAATTCAAGACTTTACATTTATTCCTTTTAAATTTCAACTTACTGAAGTCCACTATTCTAAGTCAGTCAAAATCTTTTGAGTCCTAATTCTTCTGTCCAGTGTATTTGCCGACTCCTGATTTTGTGTTATCTGCCTATTTGATATGTATGACACTTAAAATTTTTTCAAGTAAAAATAATGTTTTCTCTCCCTCCCCACTTTCCCTTCAATAAAGAAAAAAGAAATTCCTCTTAAGAAATATGCAAAGCCAAGCAAAAATAATTTCAGCTTTCTCATATCCAAAAATGTATGTCTCATTCTGTACCTTGAGTATATCACCTCTCTGTCAAGGGAGGTAGGTAGCATACATAATTATTAGTCTTTTAGAAATATGGTTGGTCATTGCATGTATCAGCCTTTCAACATTCTGTTTTCTTTATAATGCTATTATTGTATAATTTGTTCTCCTGGTTTTGCTTACTTTCCTCGATATAATTTCGCAAAAATTTTTCCAAGTTTCTCTGAACCTATTCCTTTTGTCATTTCTTATGACACAATAGCATTCCATTACCTACATGTACTATAATTTTTATACTCACTCCCCAATTTGTGAGCACTCTTTCCTTTGTTTCCATCTATTTGCCACTACAAAAAGAGCTACTATAAGTACTTTTGCCCTATAGGTGCTTTTCTTCTTTCTTTTGTCTCTTTGTAGTATGGGCCCAGTAGTTGTATCAATGTGTCAAAGAGTATTCCCAGTTTAGTGACTTTTATACTTTTACATACATTTAGCATACTTTCAAATTGATTTCTGTAATAGTGAGACCTAGGTATGTCATTTATGATTTTATCTAATTTATTGAGAAACAGTTTAACAGGACAGGACCAATGGCATGTGTTCGGACAATCTATGAGATAGCTCCTTCCAGGGTTATATGAAATGACTAACTATTCTTTGGGTTCAGCCATTGAACGAGCTCTGAATCCACCTAAGCGGTACTACTGACCAACTCACATCTCTCCATTTTTTTCTATAATAATGGCATGAGAGGATTTGTCAAATGTTTTCTCTAAAATCTAGGTAGGCAATCACTCCACTTGATATATTAGACTAGGAAATCTGTCAAAACAACAACAACAAAAAAACCAAGGTTAAGTTGGCATGACCTGTTCTTGATGAAAATATGTTGGCTCTTTGTAATCCCTGCTTCATTTTTCGAGGTTCACTAAACATCCCTTTAGTAATCTCATTGAAATATTTGCCAAGAATTAAAATCAAATCCCTTGACCTCTGGTTTGTAGAATACATTCCTTACTGCATCTACCCCCGCAATTAATTTTTTTAATTAATTTTTTTATTTTTGGTTTACAACATTCAGTTCCACAAGTTTTTGAGCACCAAATTTTCTCTCCCTCTCTCCCCTCCCCCCTTGCCTCCAAGACGGCATGTAATCCCATATGGGTTCTACATATACCTTTGCATTGAACTTATTTACATAATAGTCCAGTTGTAAAGAAGAATTATAACCAATGGAATGAAACATGAGAAAGAAGAAACGAAACCAAAAAAAGAGGGGAAAAAAGAGAGCAAATAATTTGCCTCAATCTGCATTCAGACTCTTTAATGCTTTCTCTGGATGTGCATAGCTTTTTTCCTTCATGAGTCTTTTGGAACTGTCTTTGAACTTTGCATTTATGAGAAAAGCTAAGTCTATCAAAGTTAGTCTTTATAGATACTGTGTGTTTGTAATCATGTATAATGTTCTCCTGCTTCTGCTCTCCTCACTCAGCATCATTTCATACAAGTCTTTACAGGTTATAATGAAGTTCATCTGCTCCCCATTTCTTATAGCACAATAGAATTCTGTTACAGTCATATACTACAATTGTTTGGCCATTTCCCAATAGATGGGCATCCCCTTGATTTCCAGTTTTTTGCCACCACTAAAAGAGCTGCTGTAAATATTTTTGTACATACTGGTCAATTTCCCACGTGCGTGATCTCTTTAGGATACAGCCCTAGAAGTGGTATTGCTGGGTCAAAGGGTATGCACATTTTTATAGCCCATTGGGCATAGTTCCAAATTGCTCTCCGGAATGGCTGGATCAGTTCACAGCTCCGCCAACAATGTAACAATGTTCCAATTTTCTCAAATCCTCTCCAGCGTTTATCTTTTCCTGTTCTGTCATGTAAGCAAATCTAACAGGAGAGATGTGGTACCGAAGAGTTGTTTTCATTTGCATTTCTCTAATCAATAGAGATTTAGAGCATTTTTTTTCATATGACTATAGATATTTTTAGTTTCTTCCTCTTAAAACTGCCTGTTCATATCCTTTGACCATTTCTCAATTGGGGAATGACTTATATTCCTATAAATTTGACTCAGTTCCCTGTATATTTTAGATACGAGGCCTTTATCAGAGACTCTGGTTGTAAAGATTCTTTCCCAATTTTCTGCTTCCCTCCTAATCTTTCTTGCATTGGCTTTGTTTGTACAAAAACTTTTCAATTTGACCTAATCAAAATTATCCATTTTGTAATGCTCTCTATCTCTTGTTTGGTCATGAATTCTTCCCTTTCCCATAGATCTGACAGGTAAACTATTCTTTGCTCTCCCAAATTGCTTATAGTATCAGTCTTTATTCCTAAATCATGAACCCATTTTGACTTTATTTTGGTATATGGTGTAAAATATTGGCCTATGCCCAGGTTCTGCCATACTATTTTCCAGTTTTCCCCGCAGTTTTTGTGAAATAGTGAATTCTTAGCCCAGAAGCTGGATTCTCTGGGTTTATCAAAGAGTAGATTGCTATAGTCATTGACTACTGCATCTTGTGTACCTAACATATTCCCCTGATCTACCACTCTGTTTCTTAGCCAATACCATATAGTTTTGATGACTGCTGCTTTATAATACAGTTTAATATCTGGTATGGCTAAGCCACATTCCCTAGCATTTCTTTTCATTAATTCCTCTGATAATCTGTACCTTTTGTTCTTCCAGATCAATTTTGTTATTATTTTATCCAGCTCTGTAAAATAATTTTTGGTAGTTTGATTGGTATAGCACTGAATAAGTAAATCAATTTAGGTAAAATCGTCATTTTATTATATTAGCTCAGCCTAACCATGGTCAACTGATGTTTTTTCCATTTATTTAGATCTGGCTTTATTTGTGTGAAAAGTGTTTTGTAATTGTGTTCATACACGTCCTGGGTTTGTCTTGGGAGGTCAACTCCCAAATATTTTATAGTGTCTACAATAACTTTAAATGGAATTTCTCTTTCTATCTCTTGCTGTTGGGCTTTGTTGGTAATATATAGGAATGCTGCAGATTTATGTGGGTTTATTTTATATCCTGCAACTTCGCTAAAGTTATTTATTATTTCAAGTAGTTTCTTACTTGATTCTCTAGAATTCTCTAAGTAAATCATCATATTGTCTTCAAAGAATGATAACTTAGTTTCTTCTTTGTCTATTCTAATTCCTTCAATTTCTTTTTCTTCTTTTATTGCTAAAGCTAATATTTCTAGTATCAAATTGAATAATAAGGGTGATAATGGACATCTTTGTTTCACCCCGATCTTATTGGGAATGCATATAGCATATTCCTTATATATATAATGCTTGCTGATGGTTTTAGGTAGATGTTATTTGGAAGACTGTTTATTCCTATGCTTTCTAGTGGGTTTTTTTTTAACAGGAATGGGTGTTGTATTTTGTCAAAAGCTTTTTCTGCATCTATTGAGATAATTATATGGTTTCTGCTAGTTTTGCTGTTGATATGATCAATTATACTGATAATTTTCCTAATATTGAACCAGCCTTCCATTCCTGTAATAAATTCTACCTGGTCATAGTGTATTATTCTCATGACAAGTTGCTGCAATCTTTTTGCTAATATTTTAAAATTTTTGCCTCAGTATTCATTAGGGAAATTTATTGGTCTACAATTTTCTTCCTCTGTTTTGACACTTCCTGGTTTAGGTATTAGTACCATATTTGTGTCATAAAAAGAATTTGGTAGGACTCCTACTTTGCCTGTTTTCCCAAATAGTCTATAAAGTATGGGAATTAATTGTTCTTTAAATGTTTGATAGAATTCACATGTAAAACCATCTGGCTCTGGAAATTTTTTCTAGGGAGTTCGTTGATGGCTTGCTCAATTTCTTTTTCTGAGATGGGGCTATTTAGGTAATTTACTTCCTCTTCTGTTAACCTGGGTAGTTTGCATTTTTGTAAATATTCATCCATTTCCCTAAGGTTATCAAATTTATGGGCATACAATTGGGCAAAATAATTCCTAATTATTGTTCTAATTTCCTCTTCATTGGAGGTGAGTTCACCCTTTTCATTTTTGATACTGGTAATTTTATTTTCTTCTTTCTTTTTTTTTAATCAAATTGATAAAAGGTTTATCAATTTGATTGGTTTTTCCACAAAACCAGATCTTAGTTTCATTTATTAGTTTAATAGTTTTCTTGATGTCAATTTTATTAATCTCTCCTTTGGTTTTCAGTATTTCTATTTTGGTATTTAATTGGGGATTTTCAGTTTGTTCTATTTCTAGCTTTATCAGTTGCATGCACATTTCATTAATCTCCTTTTTCTCTATTTTATTCATGTAAGCATTTAGAGATATAAAACTTCCCCTAAGAATTGCTTTTGCTGCATCCCATAAGTTTTAGTATGTTGTCTCATTATTGTCATTCTCTTGAATGAAGTTATTAATTGTTTCTATGATTTGTTCTTTGACCCACTCATTCTTTAGGATTACATTACTCCAATTAATTTTTAGTTTATCTTTCCATGGTCCTTTATTACAAAGAATTTTTATCGTGTCATGATTTGAAAAGGACATGGCACATTCACAAAAATTGACCATGTACTAGGGCATAAAAACCTCACAATACAATGCAGAAAGGCAGAAATAGTCAAGTTTGTTTTGAAAACTGCAACAATATTTTTACTTCAGTATTTTGACATATTTCCTGTTCACTATAATTTTTAAAAAATAACTATCAGTGGCTCAGCAATTATGTCCAGAAATTGTTTCAATATTCTGCGATGTAGCTATTCTGGGCCTAATGACTTGAACTCATTAAAAGAAGCTAACTAGTCTCTCCCTCTCTCCTTATTTATTTTGAGTAACCATTCATTCCTAATCAACCATTTTTGATTCTGTCCTTTACAATCCTTAAGTTACTCATCTGAGTAGAGATCATGAAAGCAAAGTAAGAATTGAGTAGTTCTGCCAGGAGAACATTATACACAACCACAGATATATGGATTCTGTGATGACCAGCCCTAATAGACTTTGGGCTTCTCAGCAATGCAAGGTGCAAGGACAACTCCAAAGGACTCATGATGGAGAATGCTATCTACATCCAGAGAAAGAACTATGAAGTATGAATGCAGATTGAGGCACACTGTTTGCTCTCCTTTTTTATTTTCCTTTTGTTTTTTTCTCTTTTGTTTGTTTTTGTTTCTTTTGGTTTTGTTTCTTCTTTTTCCTGACCCATTCCATTGGTCATAATTCTTCTTTACAACTTGACTATTGTGTAAATAAGTTCAATGAGAAGTTATATGTAGAAGATAGATTCCATGCCATCTTGGGGAGGGCGGGAGGGGGAAGAAAATCTGGAGCTCAAAATTATGTGGAACCGAGCGTTATGAACTAAAAATAAAAAATCTTAAATATAAAAAAAGAATTAAGTAGTTCTGTCTTTTTTGCTATCATTGTCCAGAGAGAAATAAAGCCATTTTTTACCTGAGTAGAACACAAGCTCCTGGGGCCAATGGTTTGTACACAGATAGTCAAGCAATAGATGCAAACTAGACTCTCCATCAACTAATTAGGCATTTTTAGGCATCCAATATTGGAAAACTCTTTCTAGTAGCTCCAGGGATCAAAAAATCAAGATCAGAAATGTACTTTAGAGATCAAGTCAACAAGCAAATATTAAGTGCCTACTTTGTGCCAGGTACCACACAAAGTGTTGGATATACAAAGACATAGCAGAAGTGATTTGCCTACATTCCAGCAGGCAAATAAATCTCAGCAGAAGTGAGATTCAGACTCCCATCTTATGACTGTAAATCCTATGCTTTTCCTGTTGAATACTTGAGGAAGAAGTGTAAAATTCATAGTTCAGGGTTCTCAGGTACTGAACATGTAGTTCTTCTGACACTAGCAGTGTCTGAGACTCAATTTCCTTATTTTTAAAATGATGATAACTATAGTATGTCTCATAGGATTGTTGTGAAGGTCAAGTAAGTTACATAAAATATCTGGCAAACTTGCAACCATATAAATGTCAGTTATTTTACTTATTGCTATCATTATTGTTATTATTATTATTTGTATTTAATTAATACTATTATTGTTACCATTTTTGATCCCAACCTCCTAACACAAGTGTTATACAAATGGTAGACATAGCCATTTTTTGTGTTATTGAATTCTGAGGAGAATTTAGTGGTACGGGGGTGGAGACAAGATGGCAGCTGGAAAGCAGGGACTTGCGTGAACTCCCCATCAGGTCACTCCAAAAACCTATAAAAATGGCTCTGAACAAATTCTAGAACTGCAGAACCCACAAAATAGCAGAGGGAAGCAGGGATCCAGTACAGGACAGCCTGGATGGTCGCTGGATGAAGTCTATCACGCAAGGAGCAGAGGGGAGCGGAGTGGCAGCAGGACCAACCAGACCAGGAGCTGGGCAGAACAAGCCCTAGTGCCCTGAATCAGTGAGCTGTGGCAGTTACCAGACTTCTTAACCCATAAACACCAAAGACAACAGAGAAGGTTAGTGGGAAAAGCTGCGGGGGGGGGGGGGGGATAGAGTGAAAAGAGTTTGCGGTTCAGCCACCGCCCTGGGGGCGTGGGGGGAGGTGCAGCTACAGAACTACAGCTGCAGTTATTTCCGGCCCCAGGCCCACCCAGCGAGAGGAATTAAGTGGAGAATTTAGTGGTACTTCAACTGAAGAAAAAGTCAATTGAGCCATTAATGGTATGCTAAATATTATTGGGGGAGGGTACACAAAACCTATTCCCTGCCTTCAGGAAGCTTATATTTTATGGATGAAATAGGTATTGCTGGTAGATTTGTCAGTTCATAGAATTTACGGAAATTTACTTCAAATATCATCTAGTCTAGTCCCTTCATTTTGCACAGTAAATATAAAACCACCATAGAATGTAAAAATTCATGAAAAATGAAGGGCACAGAGTGCTTTGTCCACTCTATAAACTAGCTTGTAGGGCTGTTGTGAGAACAGTGTTTTGTGACCTGTAAAATTTGATATGTGTGAGCTATAAATAGTGCTATTATTCAAAAAAAGAAGGAAAACAGCACATTTATAGAGCACTTTCTTCATAACAACACTGTAAGACAGGTCATGCCAATGCTATCAGCACCATTTTACAGAAGAGGAAACAGAGGCAATGAGTGATTAAATGATTTGGAGGTAGAATTCAAAAGATCGCTTGATTCCACATAAAAGCGCTCTATGCATTTCACCAAAGGACCTTTGACAATCGAAGGTAATGAAATTTTAGGCAGAACTAGAAAAGGGCACAAAGAAAAACACTTTGTTGTAGTCATCATCGTTTGTTAGTCTTATTCTGCTTTGTTAAAATATGAGAGCGTGTGATAAGGTTAGAGTGTTATGTAGGATTTTCAATTTAATGAATATTTAATCAGTCACCTTCTAAGTAGGTTACAAAGACATGAGCAAAATAGTCCCTTTCCTTGGGGAACTTATATTCTACTGGAATTTTATTCTATATTTTGTACATATATTTGATTATTCATTTTTATTTGTTCAATCAACAAACTTTTATTAAGTATGTATTTTGCTAGCTCTTGTGCTGGATGCTGGGTATACCAAGACAAAAAATGGAACAGAACTGGTTCCTCAGGAATCTTGCATTCTAGTGGTGGGGGCAGAAAGGAGGGGAAGCAGGAAAATGGTGTGATGGGTGAAATATGGGAAGTATTTTTCCCAAATGTTCCAAATCCCAAGTGTATTCAATCAACAGGAACATGGAAACAATAACTGACTGTCCAGTATGGGCCAGTTTTCAGGTAAAATGTATGAGTTGCTTGAGATGTATAATTGTGAGAAAGCTCCTTGCATCAATCTTCTGGCTGGATTTATGGGTAGTGTATCCTAGGTCCTTAGTTAAAGGTTTCTAAGCAACAGGTAGGGGTGGTCCTCCTTAGTAGCCATGGAGGGCTAGGTTTAAAAAGATGCAATAATGTTTTCTCACAATTCCCATAATTGAATAAAATTGTCTCACAAGACAGAAATTGGACTAGACCCATAATTGAATAGAAAGGGAGCTTAGCTAGCTCTAGAGAGTCAGTGTGGTTCATTCAATTCCCACAATTCTCTCGATAGGAAACACGTCTTTATGTTTACTTGGGTGTGTGTGCCCGCACGTTTGCATGTGCATGTGTATAATACAACCCAAATGGGAGGATAATAGAAGATAGCAGAGTCAGAAAAGACCTCATGAAGGATATAACATTTGTGCTCAGTGAGATCTGGGAATTCTAAGAGGTAGAGATTAGGAGGAGGGCATTCCAAGCACTATTATTTGTACAAGATGTGAAGACAGAACATGGAATGCTAGGTATGAGGGATTGCAAGTAGACCTTTACAGCAGGATGGTAGTGAATGGGAGTGATATAAAATATGTCTAGAGAGGAAGGCTTAAACCATCTTGCGAAGGGCCTTAAGTACCAAATGGAGCCTAGGATTATAATTTATAATGAAAGAGATTTTAAAGACAAAGAAGCATAAAGTGTTGCATTAGTGAAGAAGGAGAGACCACTTCTAGCTTAAGGAATAACAAGAGTCTTTAGGGGAATATAGTTTGAATATTGAAGGTAGGAAGAGAACCATTTTTAAGGAATGCACATTATACAAAATCCTTTGGCTCAGAAACAGTCATGGGTGGATCACTAAACAAACTCTAATCCCAAATCGACTCCTGATCTGGAGGTTCTTCTAAGGCCAGTGGTCCAAGGAGAAAGAAGTTAATTTAGCTAAGCAAGCAAATTGAGGCTTCCCAGATTAACCGGCTAAAGAGTTGGTCTTTCTTTTTCTTTCTTTTTTTTTTTGATCTGTATTTTCTTTTACATCATGACTTACATGGAAGTATGTTTTGTGTGACTGCACATGTATCACCTATGTCAGATTCTTGCCTTATCAATTAGGGGGAGTGGGAGAGGAGGGAAAGGAAGAAGAGAATTTGGAACTCAAAATTTGAAAAAAAATGTTAAAATTGTTTTTACATGTAACCAGGGAATTCATTTAAAAGGAATCGGTCTTTCACTCCTTTGTCCCAAGGTGAAAACAATAATGTAATGTAATTTGTAAGATAATATTTAACTCTGAATCAGCCACCTAAGAGTAGCCTGATTTTCAGATTATCAGAGGCAAATTTTAAATCCAAGTTCATTTCTCTACGTGTCCTTGACTAAATACTAGACTATCACTCTTTGACGGTTTGGGGTGTATTTCAAAAAGAGACTTTTTTTTCTTCCTCCTGCAGACTACATTGCTCTTTCTAGTTGCTATTTCCTGGTGCCTGATATTGCTACTTGTTTGAGTACTTTAGTATGCATAGAAACTGAGACATGGACAACTTTAGGAGTAGAAATCTAAAAAACCCTTGGGAATAATAAAACACCACTTTGTAAAAAAGATACCGTAAATATTTATAATGGCAAAGCACACATTTGCTAATTCATATTCCATAAACATATAAAATAAACATTGCCAAACAGATCTGCAAATGGGGGGGATTATAAGTACAAAAAAGTGTACTCTTCAGTACACTGTGTTTTAACTGGATTGTGATAATTGTGCATTAGTCATCTCTGCCAATTCTCTGCAGATTTTTAACAGATTGAGAGTTCAGATACCTTGTTAATACAATTTACTATTCACTGTTAATATGAATCACATGTGAATTCAGCTGGTCTAATCCTTTATCAAATGAAATAATGTATCTTTGCAAAGATAAATGTCAGCTCTTATTATTTCTTGGTATACAGAGCAGTCAATCTTCTCTTAGCTCTGTATTCTGTCCTTTGTTTTGGGAGCAACTTTTTTTTCTTCTGTTCTGGGAATAACTACCCCAGTCTCCTGAGTAAGTTACCTTTATGGTCACCAGAACTATAACTTGGGTGAAGGCAACTGAGGCTTTGTCCCAGGGTAGCCAAGGGTAGTTGGCTTCCCAGGGATATGCTCATTTTGTGGTTCTCAATCTTTTTTTAATTGCAATTTACTTTCAATTCAATTATCATTTATTATGGCCTACTATATGCAAAGTACCATAGATATCAATAAAATGCTGTTTTTCTCACTGATGATCCATTCAGTTACTATTTGCTGAAATGTTAGAAACTCCAGGATATTTCAAGAGTTTATGGGGATGAGATAGAATACCTGAAGCAAGATTGTCTTGAAAAAATCCAAAACATATGGTCACCATACCAAAAGTAAATTAATTATCAAGCTCTGTCCTTCCTTCATACTTCTTAAATGTGTCACTTTCTTTCCACCCTTACTGTCATTGCCCTAATCCATCACCCCATACTTGAATTACTCTGTCTTCATATGCTGAGTCTATCTTGACAGTCCCTTCATACTAGATTAATCTTCCGAAAATACTAATGATATAAATACATCCTTCTGCTTTAAAACTTACTAATTATTCTTCATAACCTCTGGAATCAATTCCTTGGTTATAATTTGTGCCAATACTGCTTGCTTCAGTCATTCACAAATTCCTTATCCCTGTAGTTACTCCCTCCATTGACCACACTGTTTTTTTTTTATTTTATCCTGTTCTTATAGACTAGCCGCAAAACTCATGGCTTTAGGGACCAACCTTCTGGTGATGAGATTCTCAGAGCTTAGCTTGGGTGCTCATTGGATGACAGGCACTAGGTATCTACCCTGTATTCAAATTCTTTCAAATAATGTAGGTATAGGCTTCAGGAATCCAGGGTCACTTCCAAGCCGCAATGCTGCATTATAGCAGGATCCACATATCCAATTTTACTTTTCTTCTCCCCAACACAAACCTTCTACTTCAACCAGGCCCTTTTTATAATTGCACATGTCTCTGAACATTTCATGGTCATTTTCATCTCTTTCCCTTTGCTTCTGATCTCTTAGACTATAATGCATTCTTCCCTCCATCCTTCAAAGCCCATCTTGCCTCATTTTCTCCATTTAACTGTCTCTATACTCTATCCCAGAGTGATGTATTTTTTCCTCTGAACATCTAAAACTGTAATATCCAGAATATTTTGATTGAGCTAGTAAAAATATCAAATAAAATAAAATAATTATCGCCTTCAGTACATGTGTGTTTATTTATAGATCACATACATATAGTTCTGTGCCAATGTCATATACATTATAAAGCATTTACAAAAAAATTAAGTATGAGATCCAAGAAAAATTAAATAATATATTAAAATAATTATTTTATTTATTAACAGTACGAAACACCCCTTCCATAATATATTTCAATGAGGTCAATGTAATTGATGCAGTTTATTTTTTTTAACATCTTCATTAAAAAATATGTGATACAACAATTCAGAGGTTGGCTTCTAAACTCAATTTATTTTGATATTTGGTTTAAATGAATTTCATAGCCAAAGAGTATACCTTACAGAGATACATGGAACCAAATGAAAATGCAGTTTGGTTCCAACCACTAAATCATGATATTCATTTTTCAATCCCATCCAACAAAGGTTTTTGGTGAAATTTACCTAGTCAATCTCCTTGTTCTCTGATATCAATTGATCTTGCAAGCAAACAGGAAAATGTTGCATTTCAATATTTTTAACAATTGGTTTCAAAACCACTGAAACTCCTTGTTTGGAATACTTTAAACAAGCTAAAATTTCTCTTTTTAAGTTTTTAAAGTTACACATATGAGATTTTCCTAGACAATACATTTACATCTCAGAGCACAGTTTACACCTAGGGCAAGGTTCCTCATTAAAAATAGGAGATCTAAATCTGTATTTCAAATAATCTTGACAATTTCAATGTTTTCTTGGCTGATATCTCATCAAATCTAACTAGATCTTCATTGGTTTCACCTTGTAATATGGTAAAAAAGGAATAGAGAGAGAAGTGTCTGCTTTCTCAATTTCTTATTTTTCACTGTTTTTATTACCTAACATTCAAGATTTCTTTGCAGAAATCTTTTAAAGCCATTCATCCTTTTGGTGAGGGTTATTCTAGATAATATAACTTGTAAATTCATTGTAGCGAATGATCTAGTAAAGGTTCCACTGTCAAACCTTCTGCATGGAGGAACTCCGTCTTTTTTGTCAGCATTCTTTGCATAGTATATGTAGTGGGTGACCATGCAACAACAACAACAACAACAAAAAACACCTGAGGGTATAGTGTCAATTCATAAAGTTTAATTTCTTTTTTGAGATAAAAATATAAATAGAAGTTCTATTATTTTTCTGTCCCCCAACAGATTGTCTTACATGCATGTATCTCACTAGCCTCTTTCCCTGTAGCACTTGATGATAAACAAGATCATTATTGATCTCTAGTTGGTTTCCACATATCATTCTTGTCCTTCCTACCAGACTATGTACTTTTTAAGTTCAGGCACCATGAATGCTTCTTTTCCACATATTAGCCAGTGTCTAACAGGAGTCTGGGAACAGAGCAGGTGCTTGATAAACACCTGGCCCTGATGGATGATGGGGTGGAAGGAGTGCTGGGTTTGAAGTTAGAGGACCTGGGTCCAAATCCCACTTTGGTCACTTAATGCCCAAGTGACTGTAGACAAGTCACTGAACCTCTCTGGGTCTCAGTTTTCTCACCTCTAAATTGAAGAAGGTCACCTATGATATATATACAAAAAAGTGGCAAGCAACATTATTTTGAGTTGTGGACCAGGACTAGTCTTTGGTAAAGTTGTAGATTAGGCAATATTTATCTCTGGCTTCTTCCTGTATCCTTCCTCTATCTTTGCACTCTCCCCTTTCTCACCCCTCTTCACTTCTGGGTGTCCCATAGTTGCCTCTCTCATGGGCCATTCTGCTCTCAGTTAGCTACTAATTAATCCTACAAAGGTATTAACTGATAAAGCTTAGGGTATGCATTTACTATACAGAAGCTGAAATTCAGAAGACTTGTTTCCCTGACCACTGCCTCCTCATAACGGACGGCTGTTATGTTATCCCAACAGAGCCCTTTACTAATGAAGGAACAAATAAATGAAGTCTTGGAATTCTGCCAGTGAAAGCTGGCTCCTGCCAGAACACATCTAGAGCAGTTGGTCATTTATTCTCTTCTTGAAAATGATTAATTAGAGGTAGGGTTACATCTATCTTCATTCCTGGAAAAAAGTCAGTAAATGAAGAGAGAATCTTTGTGTACTGTCTGTAAACTCAAAAGCAGGATTCACCTGGGATAATATGAGTTGACTAGGAACTAAATTGGATAAGTCCCTAGGTGTTATATTGGTAGAGAATAAAAGAGTCATCAGACTGTCTTAGAGTTATTCAGAAAGAGCTCTCCTGGAGGAAGTAAGTTTTGAACTAATAACTTTGGAGGAGATAAAAGATTTGATAGGTGAGAAGAGAAGGACATGAGCAATGGCCCAGAAGGGGAAATATTCATGTTGTATTCAGGAAATCTCCATTCTAAATGGAACAGAGGAAGCAATGGGGGATAATGTTAGAGATACCATATTTCCCCATGTATAAGATGCACCTTAATTTGGGGGCCCAAAATTTAAAAAAAATATATTATATAAAATTATTGAACTCAAGTTTTATTCATCTGCTCATAGCTTTCAGGCATCTTTTGGGCAAGTCTGGTGTGTGTACACATGCTTAGTCCATTCCATTTCATGAACCTGAAGCACCAATTGTGTCCTCCTTTGAAATCAGTAACTTCTTTTTCATCAGCAATTCTTCTTGCCTCATGCTGAACCAACTTTGTGGACACAGGAATTCCAATTGCCCTTTGCTCTTCAATCCATATCTTCAATTCCCTCTCTAAATCAGGCCATTTTGCTGACTTGCCTCTCATGTCCTTCTTCTGCCATGGTGTTTTCAGTAGGGTTTCTTCTTTCTGTAGCCAGTCTCAGATTATTTTCTCAGTTGGAGGAGGACCAAACTTACGCTTTCCATTCGCTTTTGCAAACTGGATTACTTTTGGCACTGTTGGAAAATCTTTTCTGAGCCATTTCTGGGCAGAATGTGGCAAAACATAACCTAATATACCGGTAACAAATGCGAAACAGTCAGCGGAAAGACAACAAGCATGAAAAAGCGGGAAATGCAAGTAAAAAAATCTACAACCACTGTATAAGACACACCCAGTTTTTAGACCCCAAATTTTTTGAAAAAGGGTACATCTTATACATGGGGAAATATGGTGAATGGGGAGGGAGACAATGAACAGAGGACAGTGTCTATGGTGAATTGGAAAGCATGCTGTACTGCAAATCAGGGGACCTGTGGCTCTAGGTCAGACTCTACCCCATGGGCTTGCTATATGACCTCGAATAAGCTATTTCCCCTATCTAAGTTTCTGTTTTCTCATCTGTAAAATGAAGGGACTAGATTAAATGATTTCTAAAATGTCCTCTACATATTAAATTCTCTGAGCTTTAGAGACAGATTCTACTGGCTCTTTCAGTTATCTATTTAAGTGTTTGTTACGTGTATATGCTCAGAGATAGAAAGGAGATCAGAAGTCATCTAATCCAGGGCTTCTCAAACTTTTTCCCCTCATGACCTCTTCAGCACTTCTTAAACTGTGGGTCACGACCCCATGGGTTGTGACCCACAGTTTAAGAAGAGCTGACCCAGATGGTACCTGACTCCTTCTACAACATCCCCATCAAGTGGCCTTTGATTGAAAGATCTCAATGGGAGAACCCACTTTTGGATAATTTGGATTGTTAACTTTCACTCCACTTATCCAAAATCTGCAATTTTGCCTTCTTCCACCAAGCAGAACAAGTGCAGACCATCTTTCGAATGCTATGCCTTCAGATGCTCAAAGACAGACATCATGTTCTCCCCAAGTCTTCATCATCCTAAATCTCTTCAGTGCCTTCAATATATCCTCCTGTGGTCTAGTCTTTTCTATCCTATTCATCTGCTGGATATTCTCCAGCTTGTTGACATTCCTTCTAAATACGGCAGCATGGTGTTGTGGAAAAGACTACTGGACCTGATATTTATTACCTGGATGACCTTAGGAAACACTTCACCCCCTGGACCTCAGTTTCCTCATCTATAACATGAAGGAGTTGTATTAAATGGCCTCCTGATGTCCCTTCCAATTTTGATATTGCTGCTGTTACTGCTCCTCTTTCTTTTTTTTCCAACCTGTTAAAGTCTAAAAGTGCATTATAAAACCTTTCTATACTTGAATAGTCAGGTATTCAGCTACCCGTTAGTCTTCTCTAAACTCTTTTCATCCATCTAACAGGAGATGCATTACTATTTTTCTGCAGGAATAGCTCCTGGTTCCACGTTTTATTTGCTGCCTTAGATTTTAGGACAGTAGACATTTCTGCTGACCCCTTGGGTTTCCAGGATAGATTGCAGGAGCCTCCAGTTGTGACAGATACTTGTATTGAATAGAAATATAATCTGACTTTTCACAGCTATCTGGAAAATTCCTCAGTTTTCAAAGCATAAACCATTTACCCAAACAGTGTAAAGAGATTATGGTTCACTTTCTCTGCTGAATTATGCATGGTTTTCACATAGGTAAAGTACAATATTTTCTGTTTTATGCACACTTCCCAAGATGGGGGGCAGGGGAGAGGTGTAGAATCTATACTGTCCAGAAGCAGTTCCTACTAAATCTTTTCTCCTTCTGTACAAAAGAAAAATTGTGAACTTAATCTATCCTCTCATTTTTTAATTTGTAATTCTGCATTTCTGTTCTTTATGAGGGTGGAAATGTTTTCAATATCATCCCAGCCTTCAAAAAGGAAGAAATGTAAATAAAATTACCCATGTTTAAATCACGTCCATTGTGCTGTATTCATTGTGACATGTTTTGAGAATTAGATTGACTAATCTACCATAACAGGGAAAGAGTATTTGCTATTTAGTCTGATGATTTAGTAGCACACATGTCAAAAACATTTTAATCCAAGTTAAGGATGATTAAGAACCCTAGGTTTAAAGGAGGTGAGGATGTGGCTGCCTCCAATTCACTGGTAACGCCAGAAGAAATTAATGATGTGTTTAAAAATGGATGGCTTAAGGCAAGGTAGTGGATTTTAATTCTGGAATTTTGTTTCAACACTGCTTTGATGCTTAATGGTTCAAAGTAGAACATGTGTCTCAGAAGAGGAAAGTGAAATTATAAGGCAGAATCCGAACCATTTCTTAACCCATTCTCATTTTCTCCCTTCTCCTCTAATCCCCAACTTCACTCTGCCTGAAAGAGATCTTAAGTAGCTGTGATTAAAAGCTGGAGCCAAATATAGACCAGCTTGGGGTGGGAGGAATGATGAAAGGGAGATGTAAGGAAATATTGTCAAAGATGCAAACACATAGCTCAAGTGCTACCTCCTATATTAGACTTTTCTTGATCCCTGTCCCCTTCCCCACTTATTAGCATGATCTCATAAAATCTTATTACTTTGTAAATAGAGGAAACCCCAGGCCTGCCTAGAGTCTAACCATTTGTGTGGGAGCAAGGGAAAGAAAGAACACAACCTCCACTCCAGCCCAGACAGTCTCCTTAACTGTTCATGCATCCCATAAGGAGTAAAGTAGGGGTAGAGAGGGAGGGGAAAGTGTTTTTTTGCAACTTCAGATGGTTTTCTTTATTTTATTTTATCTTTAGTAATAGTATCATTGAATGTAACAGTGGAGACGTAAAGCCTTTCCCTCATAAAATCCCATGAGTAACAGAGATAAAAATTATTATGCATATTTTGCAGATGAGGAAACTGAGGCTCAGTTAAGTGACTTAAGGCCACATACTTACTCTTTCCCTTCTAGTTCCTGCCTGGTCAGATCTTACCCATCTTTGAAGGCTCAACTTAAAAGTTCTATGTCCTCCACAAAGCCTTGGTCAGAGGACTGTGTCCATTTTTCCCATCTTAGAATTTCCATATGACTCATTGTCCTACACATTTTTAATTAACTTGCATTTCCTTGTATTATTGACTATCCATGTGTCCCTTCCTTGTAGCCAACTGCATTAGATCCTCCTTGAGAGTATAGACCTTATCTTATTTCATCATAGCTTTCCAAGAATTTAACAACTTATAAGGTTTAAGGCATTTCTTTTTTTTTATTAGTTAGTTGATTTATTTTTAGTTTTCAACATTCACTTCAATAAGTTTTAAATTTTCTCCCCCTTCCTCCCCCTCCCTCTCCAAGATAGCCTGCAATCCGATATAGGCTCTACATATGCATTCCTACTAAACATATTTTCACATTCGTCGTGTTGTATAGGAGAATTATAATGAATGGGAGAAACCATGAGAAAGAAAAAATAAAACAGAACAAACAAAAAAAGAAAATAGTCTGCTTCAATCTGCATTCAGACTCCATAGTTCTTTCTCTGGATATGGATGGTATTTTCTATCATGAGTCTTTTGGAATTGTTTTAGGCCCTTGCATAGCTGACTGAGTCTATCAAAATCAGTCATCACACACTGTGGCTGTTACTGAGTACAGTGTTCTCCTGGTTCTGCTCACTTCACTCAGCATCAGTTCATAGAAGTCTTTCCAGGTTTTTCTGAAGTCTGCCTGTTCATCATTTCTTATAGGACAATAGTATTCTATTACATTCATATACCATAATTTGTTTAGTCATTCCCCAACCGATGAGGAATCCCTTCAATTTCCAGTTCTTTGCCACCACAAAAAGAGCTGCTATAAATATTTTTGTACATGTGGGTCCTTTTCCCATTTTTATGACCTTTTTTGGATGCAGCCCTCAAAATGCTATTGCTGGGTCTAAGGCATTCATGGTTTCAGAACTATCTATATTTTCATGGAAGACTGTCAAGATCAAAAACTCTTTCAGAGAAAAAGAATCAAAGTTTCAACTTTTCTGCCTTCAAAAGCTAATGGAGGAGTCCAATCTGCTCATTTTACAGATGAGGAAACTGAGTCTCAGCAATGTAAAATGACTTATCCAATGCGACCCAGGGAGTAAGTGGCAGAGCCGGGATTGAAACTTTGGTCATCCAACTTTAAACCCAGAAATTTTTTTCCAAGTGAACTATGTCTCTTCTAAGGGACACCTTTTGAACACAATTAAAATAGCACACACACTGTGCCTTGTGATAAGACCCACTCTGCTCAGAAGGAGTTGTCTCCAGAGGTAGTAAGTGTGCCCTCAATGAACATCTTCAGGTAGAGGATGAGGAAGCAGAATGAGGGATGTTATCAGGGAAGAGTCAAACAGATATTTATTCATATGTGAGTTGCTTTAGGTTATATCTGACATCCCTGCCAACTCAGATTCTCTGATTTTATGATTCTAATTTTAGAAAAGAATATTCCTGAGTAGGAATCCCTTGTATATTTCAGCAGATAATAATCTAATCTTTATTTCAGAATTCTAGAGATAAAAGCTCAGATTACTAAAGGGCTTTACAACGTATTTTCTCCCAATGACTTTGGCAGCTGAAGTCTGAAGTGGATAGCGTACTGGGAGTGGAGTCAGGAAGACCTGAGTCCAAATCCAATGTCAGACGCATGATAGTTGTATGATCCTGGGTAAGTCACTTAACCTCTGCCTCAGTTTCTTCATCTATAAAATGGAGATAATTACAGCACCTATATCCCAGGGCTGTTGTGAAGATAAAATGAGACAATTTGTAAAGTACTTTGCAAACCTTGCTGTGCCAAATAAATCATATTATTATGATTCATGACCCCATGAGATAAATAAAGTGAATAATAGTATCCCCATTTTACAGATGAGAAAGTGGAGAATTGTCCATGAGCACAAAGTTAGAAAGTATCACTCTAATTGATGATCTATAAATAAGGGAAAAATAAAACAGTTGTAACTTTAATAGTAGGGTGGCCAAGAGAGATGTCTAGCAATCCAATTGTAAAGGAATGACCAAAAGCTTATCCAACTCCCCAGCAGCAAGGTGTAAAGAGGAGGTCGCATAAAGGAGGTATTCAGGAGTTTTCCTACAACCTCCTAACATGATATAAAGAAATTCCTTAATCAATTTGAGAGGACTATAGGGCCCTCATCGTTAGATGAAAGCAAGTGATGCCATACAGATGGCTGGGAGAATCTGACTTAGTCTTTCCCTTACATCTCTTTCTATTTTGAAACCAGAATTTCTATAGACTACAGTGTGACTGACCATAGACTTCTTTAACCAGCATCCTCTGGAATGGCAGCTAAGCCTACAGAAGGGTCTTCTAGAAAACTGGATGATCTAGAGACATTGTCTAAAGCGGGGGTGGTGGATGGGGGAGAGATTGTTCCATTGGCGTGAAAGCCACTCACACTCATAGATATGACTTAAAGTTACACAGATACTTTTCCTTAAAAAGAACAATCCTCATCACCCCAAAGGAAAATGACGAAAGGCAGTAATTAGGAGTGAATTAGATAAGCTTTAAGCCCCCTTCTGGCTCTAATGTTCTGTGATTCCATGAAATAAAATTTTAACAGATAAATTGTTTTATCAGTTAAGTCATACATATTCATCCAACGCAAAGCCAAGGTTTCCTAGGGAAAAATGATGTGGATTTTAGTAACAGCCAGTTCTCTGGCATGGATGAAGCAGCAATTATAATTCAAGTCCTATTAATTCCCAGGAGTTTTCAGGGAGAGATTTAAGCATAAAAATTAGTGTCTTATGAAATTGGTCAGTCTTGAGATTCTGGCGTGAGATGTGGAAAGCTGAATAAAAACATCTGGGACAGGAGTGACAATAATTTGTGATTTGGAAAATTAGTCCCTTGAGGGAGAAAAAGAGGGAGACAAGAAATGTAGATTTGCCCTGAAGCCCAATTCAGGCAGTAGGTTTCAAGAAAGCCCACTTGAGTTATAAAAGGGGATATTTTAATCACTTTGTTATAGGAAATTTTGCATCACAAGATCTGATAGGACCAGGATTATTAACTGCATTTTAAAACTGAGGAAACAAGGGCCCGTAGTGTGATGGAATGAATGAATGAATAAGTTTTAATTAAGTGTTTACCATGTGCAAAGCACAAATAGATACAAATAGAAAAGCAAGACAGTCTCTGCTCTCATGGAACTCACATTCTAAGAGAAGAGAAGACTCATAGGGAAGATTTCAGCTGCAAATCAGATGGCAAGGTCCCGTGGTCCTTAGGGTACAATAGCAAAGCAGATGGTAATGCCTGTTTGCAAATGTCATTTCCACTGATAATATATTGGTTTCTGATGTTGAATCAGTTGACAGCGCCAAGGGCTTTGGTGAGAAGAATTGTCTTTTCCTGGTCTTCAGCGGCTGTGTCTGTAGCACCTGGAGGAGCAGTTGCCAGGCTGCATCTCCACAGGGACAGCCTCCCAGGATGATGGCCAAGGTCACCAGGCTGGAAATACTGTCATTCCCAAAGCTGTTGGGTTCAGGGTACTGGGCCGTCTCCATCAGGTCTGAGTGGAGATGCTGGTAGTGATCTGACTTGCCTGGTGTATACTGCCTCTTGTCTCTCAGTGCGCTTGGCTGATTCAGCTAGGCTAGTTTTTCTGTACTATGGGTGGCAGATGGTTGGCAGGTGGTAGAGGTGGCTGGCTTCTTCTCCACAGGAGATAATCCCCAGATGATAGTTGTGAGGACTGGGCTAGAAGCAGCACTTGTGGTCTGGGGGTGCTTCCATCCCAGGGCCCTATTGCCTAAAGTAAGCATACAAGGAAGGCTGTTTCTTGTGAATCCTGATAGATCTATCACACTTGCTTCAGGAGCCTGGGAAAATCCTTTTATTTCTCAGGGTGGCCTCAGTTCCTTATTTGTTCTATGATAGGATTATATTTGATTGTCTCTTGAGTCTCTTCCAGCTCTGAAGTCTAAGGCTTCATCCCAATTTAGTTACTAACAGAACGGGGTCAGGAATTCTAGTTTCCTGCCTGCACTAGGGGGAACAGTGGATAGAGTACTGAGCTTGGAGTTAGGAAGACCTGAGTACTAGCTGTGTTACCCTGGGCAAGTCACTTAACCTCTGTCTGTCTCAGTTTCCTCAACTGTAAAATGGGAAACATAATAATACCTACCTTCCAGAGTTGTGAATATCAAATGAGATGTTTGCAAAGCAAAGCACAGTGCCTGGCACATAGTAGGCACTCAATAAATGTTTGTTCCCTCCTCCTTCCCTAAGTCCTGGTGTCTAATACTTAACTAAATTACTTATCCAGGAGGATCCAACGAGATGTCCCTAAGATCTATATATAGTAGAGGGAAACTAGATTCATTATACTTTAACCATTGGAAAGATATTGTGTTCCAAGTACATTATTAGGTTGTATATTAAAAAAAAAGATGGTCCCCGGTCTTCCAAAGGCCAGTATTTTAAAAAATAGATCAGTGTATCAGTCCTCGAGATTTGGTACCTGCTATTATCTTATGCATACTTTCAGTGATGACCATCATCCCAGAGATCTATTTTGGTGTCATTGCTGTGTATTTTTAAAGATCTTTCCCTTATATGGAAGGGAGGGGAAGAAGGGGAATTTTTTGTGTATCTGCAGGAAGTAATATGTATCTGTTGAAAGGTTTTGTGCTCAGAACACTCTAAGTTCTCCAAATATTGATGTAACCTTTTTGTCACCCCTTAAATTGCATAGTAGGACACCCCCCCAGATGATAGGACCCCAGTGGTCCTCTATGAGTTCACATTCATCATAAAATCACAAATCATAAGCCCCAATTAATGTGTTTATCTTTAATAGTTAGCTAGATAAAATAATTCAAAGCAGAGACATTTAATGAAATCACATTCTAAGAAAAGTAACAATAAAATATATCTGCTGTAAATCTCAGGTTAATTCTTCCAAAATATGTGCTTTCAGTAAGAAGAGGATAAGTGTCATGGAAGAAGAGACACACACACATAGGGAACACATGTGGCCAAAGTACATGCATGGAAGAGTAACATATCTGCAATGCTGCCGGGCATTGATGTCTCCTGGAAATGTAATGGGATGACTCCCACTAGGCCTATTTCCTGTTGTTGTCTCTTACATTCCATAGTGTCCAATGGATGCTCTTCTGATGGATGTGGCAACCATGCTGGACACTGCTCTTCTAGACCAATGGTTTCTGCTCAATGTGTTTTCCACCGATATTCCACTAGAGATGTGACTGTGGAGTTTCTTGTGCCTTTTAGCTTCTGGCACAAGGCATAGGAACATTTCTTCCTCATGAAGAAAAATTAAGTGGATTCTGTTGTGTTCTCTCAGTTCAAAGCTCTTTTAGAATGGCATCGGTCCCTGCCTCAGACACAGGACCAGCAAAAAATCCACTCTAAGAAAAACAATTACCTTTTTGTCATTTTTCCTTAGGGAGTGGTTGGTCATTTCTGTTAGTCTTGGCTACATGACTTGTTAGGTCCAACAAGAGAGATTCTTTGCCCCAGGAACCAAGCTCTTTTAGGACCAAAAGCAGATAATGGTCTTAGGTCTAGAAAGGACCTCAGAAACCATCTAGTCCAATCTCCACATTTTAGAGGTGGGGAAACTGAATTCCATACTTTGAACTCAAGCTTATACGAGGAAGGGAGGGAGGGAGGAAGAGAGGAAGGAAGGGAGGGAAGGAAGGAGGGAGGGAGGGGAGGAGGAAGGAAGTAAGGAAGGAATGAAGGAACAAAGGAACGAAGGAAAGAAGAGAGAGGAAGGAAGAGAGGGAAGAAGGAAGGAAGGAAGAGAGGGAGTAAGGAAGAGAGGGAAGAAGGAAGGAAGGAAGAGAGGAAGTAAGGAAGAGAGGGAGGAAGGGAGGAAGGAAGGAAGAGAGGGAGGAAGGAAGGAAGGGAAGGAAGGAGGGAGGAAGGAAGGAAGGAAGAGAGATAGGAAGGGAGGAAGGAAGGAAGAAAGGAAGGAGAGGGGAGGAAGGGAAAGAGGAAGGAAGGAAAAAGGGGATGCCAGTCAACCAAATTTTGGAACAAACTGAAGGGCAAATGAAAACAAGGGTATCACCTGGAGTATCTAGTTGCAAAAGACTTTCATTGTTGTACTTTGAATGAGCTGAAAGCCTCAGATAACTCAGCTATACTCTGCCGCTAAGAACAGCTTTTTACTGCTGCCTAACATTTTAACACTAAACTGTAACCTTCCCACTGAGAAATTTATGAGCTATCCTGGGGCCCAGGGATTTATGAGAGGACTCTGCTTGGCGTTTTCCAGCAGCCTGAGGAGAGGGGTAGTTCATCCTGGAGATGGAGCATGACAAAGCTCTTGCTGTCTAACGGTGCATGCACAGAGAGATGGTCATTGTTCACTGGGAATGTTTCCACAAGGAACATTGCACAGCCACTGTTTCTTTCCCCTGACTGAATTGATTTGAAGGATTGTAAAAGTCCATAACCTGTGTTCCCTTTCCTCTCTATAATTATGGTGTCCATAGACAGAGGATCTGGTTTCTACCTCATATGTCTGTTGACCATTTTTATTTTTAATGATCTCCCTTCTTCTCTCTCCTTATCACTTTCTCCAAGAGTTTTTTCTGACTACTAACTCTACCACTAAGTGCAGCTTTACTTTGTATTCCTTGAGTACTTGGGGGCTATATGGACTTCACCATGTCACTTACTTTATTTTCCATCTCTTTCTCATATGTATGGCTTGTTTCTCTAACTAGATTTGCAACTAGACTACTATCTTCTATAGACATAGGTACAATCAGCATCATTTTACAATAGTATCATATATATATGTATGTATGTATATATATATATATATATATTACGAACCAAGCCCTCCATAATGCTGCAGAAGCTCACAATAACATTGATTGGCCTTTTGCCTGACATGTAAAGTATAAATCATATGGTTGGTGATGATACAAACTGGTTGTTGAAAATCGGTGATATTACCTCTGTTGAGTGACAGTTATTCGGCTTCCCATCACCACATTGCTTCTCTATAGATTCTGCCCCTCTAACACATTTTAGTTGTCTTCTATGGCATTGGGATACATCTGTGATTGTTTGCAAGTTGTTCTTAGTACAGGGCTGAAACTCAATAAATATTATTGAAAGAAATAGAGAAGAAAAGGAGCAAACAAGGAGAACTATGTAATGCCTATGTAAAATTTAAACATACACAAATTACAAAGGGAAACAAACTTCCCCTTAAAATTCTAGTTACTTGAGTCAAAGAACAATCCTTGTCATAGTTGGATCATTTTTTAGCATAATTTAATGGAAAGAACATTGGATGAGAAATCAGAGTTTAGGTTCTAGATCTGAGTTCTTGGCTCCATTACTAAGTCGCTATGTGACCTAGAACAAGTCACCACTTGTCTCTTCAGGGCAGCATTTTCTGTCCTGTAAGATGAAAGAGTTGGACAAGATAAGAGGTGTCAAACATGTGGCCAATGATGCTACAGTGTGGCCTGAGACAGATTAAAATGGAATACAAAATAAAAAAGTACAACAAAATGTAGATAATATTAATATGAGGTTTTCTAAGTTAATATGAGGTCCACAAGGATCATTGTGTATGATTTAGTGGCCCCCATTTCTATTTGTATGATAAAACTGGACTAGAAACTGCTCTAACATTTTCTAATTCTCTAAATCCTCTTTAGAAAGGAAATACACAAACCCCAGGTTCTGTCAGAGGATAACACTATGCTTTTCCTATGGCTTGGGGATTTTTTGTCATTATGCATGTTTTTTTCTCCCAACTTTTCCCAGTTAATGGAAGATGAAATAGTGAGATATAGTTTTGAAGTAGTGCTACTGCTACTGGCTGGCATATCAAATAGGCCTCTATTTTTCTTCTTTAATGTCATCTTCTGATTACTCAATATATAAAAATCTGTCTTCTATTTTAAAGCTAGCTATCTACAAAATGAGAATCTGCAACTATAAATAAAATTTGTAAAAATATGTTTACATTGATATTTCCAACTTAAAATTTATTTTGCTTTTACTTTAATTTATTTATGGGACTGGAGATGCACTTATAGTAAGTCTGTTTCCCCACAAATCATACTAAAGGAGATTTAGATACATATCAGATAGATGCCCAGTATAATTTTTAATTATGATTAAGATGACTTTTTATTATTTTCCCCAGGAGACATGAATTTTGTATTTGCATGAAATGTTAATTGAATGTACTTTCCACCCCTTAAATCTGATGTACCCTTTCATAAATAAATGTGATTCTTAGGGGGCAGTTGGTATTAGAGGGATGTTTACGGCTGTTGGCCTATCTGTACCCAGGAGTCTCCTCTCCAGACACAGGGTTTCATGAAAAAGCAATAGCAAGGACCTTATACAGAGTAACTTTGGCCTGAGATCACAGAAACAAAGATTTCTCATCTTTCCTTTGTCAGGATCCAACCCCCTACTTGCCTGGTCAAACCTGCTTCTTTCCCCTCCCCCCCAAAAAATTTACAGAATGAGAAACAAGGAGAAATTAACCAATTGAACTAAAAAGTTCCTGTTTTGGTTATCTCCTCTTCTAACCAAGGAAGGTTATGCTGGTGAAGATGTATCTCTGGGTTTTTCTTACACTGAATTTAAGACTTTTTTTTATTTTTTTTTATTTTTTTTTATTTTTTTATTTTTTTATTTTTTATTTATTTTTTTTTAATGCAGTTTATTTATTTAACTTATTTGGTTTTCAGCATTGATTTTCACAACAGTTTGGATTACAAATTTTCTCCCCTTTTCTGCCCTCCCCCCCCACTCCAAGATGGCGTATATTCTGGTTGCCCTGTTCCCCAGTCAGCCCTCCCCTCTATCACCCCCCTCCCCTCTCGAATTTAAGACTTTTAAAGCCTCCTGTTATTGACTTTGGAAAATTGATCTGGCTGTCAATTGGTTGAGGACTACCATAGTGCAGAGCATTAACTTGCCAACAAAAATTCAGGCTCTTAACTCTATGACTACTTTGGAAAGTCAATGGATGTGATCTGCAGTTATAGATAGATAGATAGATAGATAGATAGATAGATAGATAGATAGATAGAGATATGTATGTGTGTATACATATGACTGTATATATAGAGTATATATATATATGTATATATTCATACATACCTATTTCTATCTATGTCTATATAGATATGAAATGCAGGTGATACTTGGGAGACCAGGGGAGAAATGGGAGAAAAACAAAAGCTTTAGAGTAGTGTTTCACTTGCTGTGGGCGTGACTAGCACAGGAGATCATGTTTTATTTGAGTAAACTTTACCATGAACCAAAAATGTTATTAATGACATTGTCTTTTCCCTAAAAACCCACCCATCCTTATTCCTAATGTCCTATTTTTGTTAAAGACACTACTGCCCTTCCAGTCACCCAGGTTTGCAAGCTCAAAATTATATTTGACTCTTCCCTCTCTTTTCTTTCTCATATCCAGTTGGTTGCCTGTAAAATATATCTTATATCCATTCCTTCTGGTCCATGTCTATGGCCATTATCCTAGTTGAAGCTTTTCTTACCTTTCACGGTAGCCCTTACAAACAATGACTCTCTGACTCCAAGCCTTTCCCCTCTTCAATCTATCTAAATAAATATTCCTAAAGCACAGTTCTGGCCATGCCACTCCCCTGCTGGAGAAGCTCTGGTGGCTTCCTTTTTTCGCTGGGATAAAATATAAAATCCTCCACTTGACTTTTAAAACCCTTCATAATCTGACCCCATTCCCTTTCCAGGCTTACAGAATGTTACTCTCCTTAATATAGCCTGTATTCTGACCACACCGGCCTGTTTGCTCTTCCCTGTACACAACATTGCGTCTCCTGTCTCCATGCCTAGAATGCACTCCCTCCTCATTTACATCTCATAGAATCCTTAGATTCCTTCACAGTTCATTTCAAGTGACATCCCCAATAGGAAGCCTTTCATGGTTATCCTTTCCAGTTGCTGGTGACTTCCTGTTTCACTCTGGAAATTGTTTAATTTATACATGCTTTGTATTTACTTATCTCTATATATGATATCTCACTCAATAGAATATAAGCCCTCTGAATGCAGATTGTTTTGTTTTCATCCTTTATATTCTCAGCAACCAGCACCCTGCTTGACACACAGTTGGTGCTTAATAAATACTTGTTGAATTGAATTAAAAATCATGGCTTTCTTTAAATGCAAAACAAAAGTAAACACATTTGTATTTCTAACTTACAATTTAATTAGGAGGCTTGTTTTTTAAGGACTATTTTCATTCCTAACAGTTATTTTTGCTTGATGCCAATATGAAAATAACTTTGCTGAGCAAACCTGCCTGGATGGTAAAGGGAAGCAGCTGGAAGATTGGTAGGTAGGGAAGACTAGCAATGCTGAAAAATTGATATCCAATAATTGGCTACCTGAATCACCTACAGGTGGTTATTTGAAAATTGATGCTTTAAATCTGTTTATTTGAAACCAGTCTTTGTTCATTAGGTTTGCACCAAGCAATTATTTTCTAGGTTGGCATGAGCAATAATCCTTTTGCTGTGCAAAATCCAATGGCCTTTTCTCAATCCTCATTCCTTTTGACCTCGAAGCAGTTTTTGACACTATGAGCATCCTCCCTCCTCCTGAACACTTCCTTTGAAGGTTCTGACAGTGTTCTCTCTTGATCGGAGGTGCAACTGGCCATTTTTTTACCTGAAGTAATAATAGCAGGAAGGGCGAGTTATAACACAGAGTCATGGCAGAAGGCAGCTGAGAGGACAGTAGAAGCACTTGTTTGACTGAATGAACCAAGAGAAGGGGGGTGAACCATTGCCTTCCCCTCCGTCCTCTCCCAGAAGCCTTCTCCTCTGCTTTCGTTTTCCTTCTCTCACAGGTTCACCCTAAACTCCCATAGGGGATAGGCTGGTGGACTGAGAAGCATACTCTGGGCCAACTCAGTAAGGAAGCCTGCCCCACCCACTTCAGCCCCACACCCCCAGTTATAACTGGAGTTCAGGGTCTCCTACCCATCTATTATTTCATCAAATGCACATTCACTTCTGCATGACAAAGCTATTCTTTCTTAATTGACTAAGACACTCGCCAGAGAAAGGATTCCACACCTCAACTTTTTTCAAGCTACCTAGGTCTACACTGCCTCCCTTTCAGCAGAGCACCTCACCTTATTCTTTCCCAAACAACAACAAACACACCTGTACATATAACTTACAATATAATGTTGAGACGTGTTTTTAAACACTGTTTTCATTCCTAATGGTTATTGTTATTTGACTGATGTCATTTTGAAAATGAGCGAAAGGAGCAAAACCAGGAGAACATCGTAAACAGTAACAGCACTATTGTTTGAAGAATGATTTTGAGTGGAAAAAGCCATTTGGACTCTTATACCCACATTAACTATAAAAGAAATATGAAGAAAGACACCCTCTGCATCTAGAGAAAGAAGTGATAAATAGAAGAATGTATAGAATAATATACATATTTCTGTCTAATGGTAGCCATCTCTAGAATGGGGAGAGGGGAGAAAAAAAAAGACATTTACATGATAGCTTTACTATATGTTGAAAAGGAATAGCAAGTTATACATAATAAATTTGTGCATAGTGAATTGTGCAATCATCTTTTTAATTATATTGTGTATAGAAATGCTTGTTTTATTCAATAAAATTTTTAAAATAACATTTTTTGAAAATTCAAAAAAAAAAACAAAAGAAAAAAAAGAAAATGACTTTGATGTGTAAGTTCTGAGTGGTAAGGGAAATAGAGACTCTCCATTATAAGTACACTCCCAATTCTGTGCCTTCAAAATCAATTGTCATCCTCCTCCCCCACTTCTCTCTTTCTTGGCTACTTAGTCATCTCTTCTATTTGCCCTTGATCTATGCCATCTTCTCCAGGAATCTTCCCTATTGATCTCTGTCTCTAATCTTCAACCTGTCATCCCCTGGCTCTTTCTCTGCTTCCAACAAACATGCCCCAAACTTTCCATCCTCAGAAGAAGAAAAAAAGACCATTTAATTTGAACCCTGCTCCAGCCATTGTCTCATATTTTCTCCTTTCATAGCTATACTCCTAGAATAAGACATCTATATTCTCCTATCTTTACTCACTTCTCAACAACTTGTAATATAACTTCTGACAGTAACAACACTTCTTGAGCTTAATCAAATTAGGAAACTGAGACTCATAAACTTTAAGTGACTTACCTATGGTCACAAAGCTGTACAGTGTGAGAGATATGATTTAAATCTATGTCCACGGGACTCCTGTCCACTGAAACTTCTCTCCCCAAGGTTACCAGTGGTCTCTTTATTGCTCAGTCCCTCTGCCTAAGGGCTTGCATTTATTGAAGCCTGCAGCTAAAGGAACAAAATTCTCACAGTGGAGTTCTAGGGAAGAGCAAGTATAACCTGTAGGGAAAATGTTTTTAAGTAAAGGATCATGATGAGAACCCCTTAAATTATTACATGTAAGTTGTCTTCTTTGTAAGGCTGGACCTCCTCATTCTAGTCATAGACTAGTGATATTCCCTCTCCATATAGATGCTTCCATATAACATATGGGGATAATGACAGATTACAGAATATACCTAACTCTGGGATGTCCTATACCCTCCATTATACCCTGTGGGAACCTAGTCTTCTCCAAGAAGACAAGAAAGAGAGTTGCTTACATTTCAGTTGCACTGAAGGGTAATTATAAAGTATGATCCCTACCAGCAGAAATTGGATTATAGCATCATAGATCTAATAGTAGAAAAGACCTTAGAGGTCATCTAGGGCAACTATCCTTATTTTGCAGGTATGGAAACCGAGGCCCAGAGACTGATGAACTTAGTTGCTAATAAGTGGATTAGAACCTAGGTCCCTAACTCCATATCTAAGTCTTTGCCACTGTGCCAGTTGGCCTTCCTTGACATTTAACAGATAAAGGGATGTTTAAGCTAAAGAATAGAGTTTTGACAGTAGAATATCAGGCTTAATCTATCAGATAGAGAATGTACTTGTGGGAATATCAGGGCCTTCCTAACTGAAATCCCATCATATCGGTAGCTACCTATCTAGCTTCAGCACAAGGCCAGTTCCTAGAATTAGGGACAGAAAGAAATGGATTGCGCAGTCTCTTTGTAAACACCCTTAGTGTTGAACGGTTTACAGGAATACAGAATACACATGCATAAACAAACATGAAACCAATAGAAAATACTCCCCAGTCAATTGCTTAATGTATTGATATGGACTATGTACATAAAGTCTGAGAGAAAGCCACATATAAAAGTACTATGTTTTACTTTAAGCAAAAGCAAGCTATGGGAAGCTTGATTTTCTCCATTTCTTTGCATTAGTAAAGGAAGGACAGTGTGATTCTTTTCAACATCATCTCCCCAGATAAATTCCATTTTGCACAGTTGATATAAAGAACTATTAGGTGAGAGCCAAGACACCTGGGTTCTAATCCCATTTTCACCACTGATTTATCCCATGACCTTGGGCAAATCACCTCACCTCTCTGGGCTTCTGTTTCCCTATTTGGAAATTGTGGGAGTTGGACTGCATGCTTTTTAAAGATCTGTTCTGGGTCTTAACATTCTACGCATCTATGATTCTGACATTTAGGAGCATAGAAATTGTGTAAGGGAAGAACACCATGAAGAGAAAGATCACCAGGAAGTAGGGTGGATGGGGTGGAGTGGAGGTATGAAGGGGAAGGGTGGTATTTGATTCCTATACCCACTGGCCCATTTCCTGCTTCTGGAGCCTTCACATTCTTCTTGACACTATGTCATGGAACATAGCCTCTTTCTTGTTTGGCAGAGACACCAGGAACCTGCATTTGCATTCTATACTGACTCTCATTACTCCATCTCATTACTCTAACGAATAGCTGTGACTAGGGAAAATGCCCAACTACCAAAGTTGTTCTGATTGTACAAACTGTTCCAGCTATAAATCTAAATCCAAATGGAGACAGATTTACTCAGGCAGATGTTATAGTTAAACAATTGGTTTGTAGCTCACTTGTGAACATGTCAGTGCAGAAAATGTGAGCTTTCTGATAAGGCAATACTTTGTTCTAAGAATCAGAATATGTAAGGCTGAAGAACTCAGCCCATAACTGAGCTGTGGGTCTGGTCATTGACAGATTATGGAATGTCCCTGAGGGTGAATTGCAATCCTCAGCTTCCCCATATGTCAAATGGAACTATCAATGGCTAATGTGTCTCTGCCCCCTCTCATCCATAACAAGGGTCCTAACGTTCTTTGTGTAACAAACCCATTTTACAGTCTGGTGAAGCCGCTTTTCAGAATACTGTTTTTGTGTAAAAAAAAAAGAAACCTCTAAATCTATATTTAGATCTGAAAAGCACCCTAAAGATCAGCTAATCCAAGTCCTTATTTGTTCTCAATCCCCTCATTTTCAAAGATGATGAAACTGATGGCCAGAAGAGTTAAGTGACTTGATTGAAATCCTACAAGTACTCTGTCTGAGACTAGGAATTCAAATTCAGGTTCCCTTACTCCAAATCAGAGTTCTTCCATTGGATCATGAAGTTATTGCTATGAGTCATAGGGCAACATCAAGATAGCTTAGAAGGACAGTAGTGTGATGAAATGATTTCAGAGAAACATAAAGGGAGAAAGTGGAGTTGATAACAATGATTCAGGAGCCCTCCTTCTTTAAGTATAAATGTAAACATTTCTCAGCTTAGTGATGACCAAAAAAGAAAACCAAGGCCGGTGTCAGTTTATCAGTGTAGAATGATTCCTGGGTACTACGAGTTAATCAGTGTCACCTTGGGGATTAAAAGCCATGTCTTCTGAAAAGGTTCTTCAAGGAAGTAGTGGGGGAGGGAAGAAAAAGATTACTAATAAAAATATTGAGTTGAGGAAGAAATATATTGCCAATTACAACTTTTTTTTAATCTTTGTCTTTGGATCCCTGGCAACTAGCATAGTAATTTGCACATGGTCAATATTTAATAAATGATTACTGAATGAATGAATAAGAAAGAGAAGATCTTTATTTTCTTCTATTTTCTCTTCATTCAAGTTTCTTCATTTTATTCCTGCTGTTATGGAAAGAGTATTAAACTAGGGATCAAGAAATCTGGGTTCTTTTCTTGGCTTCAACAGGGAATCAAAAAAAATCAACCAATAAACATTTATTGTAAAGGACGTAGGATAGTGCGATGAAAAAAAAGCTATGTATGTGGTGGAAAATGGGTTTAACTCTTAACTAACTGGAAGGAAACTTGGAGATCTTCTAATCTGGACCCATTCCAGTCCCCTCATTTCATAAATGAGGAAACCAAGGTCATGAGAGGAGAAAAAATTTGTCCAGAGTCAGAGTGTCAGAATCAGGACTAACAAGGACTTAAATCTCCACAGCCTGGTGGATATAAAAAAAAATATGAAATATGAATTTGTAGTTATCCTCAAATTTAAAACATTATTACTTTATAGTCCAACTGTTGACAATCAAGAAAATCAGTACTTTGACTTTTGAGAGACAGACTGAGGTGGGCACAGCCTGGGGAAAAGAGTTTTCAAACCCTCTAAAAGCTAAATTCTTTGCTATGCTCCAAGGCTCTCAAAATTGTCTTTGTTCCCAAAGGGAAATAGATGTCAGAATTAGTACATTTCCTGGTTTCCCCAGCAAAGCCAGGTCAAGGACATTGCTTGGTTCAAGAAACACTAAAGTGTCTGCTACTGATAATCAGCCATGAACTATGGCCTGGCAACAGAAAATCTAAAAATGATCAGACTGTCAGCATGCATTGGGAGCACAAGTAGAACTCTAGAGCTATGCAGGCTCTCTGAGCCTGATTTCATAAGATGTGATGGAATGGCTGGAGAACAGTGCTTATACATACATGTATAAGCATGTATGTTAGAGAGGTATCCTAATAACCATTTGGAACGCTTAATGAAATTGTTACTGTATTTCCATTACTCTAATTTAGAAAGGCCCAATTGCTTAAGAAAAGATTAATTTTTAAAACTTCATCAGCATGATACAGGAGAAGGAGCAATGGAGTCAGAAGAACGAGGTTCAAATCTTGCTTTTGACGCTTACCACCTTGAGCAAGTCACTTCCTTGATCTTCTTGGGCCTCAGTTTCCTCATCTGTAAAATGAAGAAGTAGGATTAGGTAATCTCTGAGTTCCCTTCTTGCTCTCTATAATCCTAAAATTACAGTTGAAAATCCAATTAACTTAGTAACTTTTCTTCTTTCTTGGGAGGGTGTTGAGATTACTTTTTCATACAATTTCCATAGCAGAGGGAGAAGAAAACTCTATTTCACTTACTTTTAGGATTCTGATTTACATAATTACTTGAACCCTAAATTCATTTCTCTGGAGTGATGTTAGAACTGCTATCCTTCCAATTGCCTAAACCATAATTAGGAATTTCTTAGTTTTTTCTTACTTCAGAGAGACAACTCTTTGAGAAGAGTGAGCTCATGATTTAATGGGCAAAGGGCCAGGGCTAATTAGGCCAAATGCACACAGAAACCCAATCAGGGGGAAAAAATCCCTCTTTAATTATTTTCTTCTTCAAACCTTGAAAGTAAAACAGAAAATTTCTGTTTTAATAATACAATCTTCTGTAACATAAACTTAGTTTTCAACCTTAAATCTAAGCAAATTTTTAGGGGGGTAAAATTGGTTTTTGACGTAACCTTTATCAAATTCTGAAAATAGAACAAGAGACTCTAAAGGCCTTTGTTGTAGTCTCTGTCCCAAAGAGTATTGTCCCCCACCTACCCTTAGTTATGGGTAACAGAATTATGTCACAGTCTAAGCATGGCAGAAATCTATGGTTGACATCTGCTCAGGATTCGTATCAGTGTTGGGGGTTGTAACCATTGCATGATAAAAGAGTGTAGGAATAGGCTTCCAGTGGCATCTGTTCTGTGAGGGTGTGTTTATACGGTGTGTTATACAATCAAAACTCTTTGACATCTTTTATTTGTTCTCACAACACCCTCTATGAGGTAAGCAAGGTAAGACTAACTATCCTTAGTTAGCCAATGAGGTTCAGAGAAGTTGGCAGATTTCCAGACCTTTTTTTTTTCAATTAAGTAAATATTTTTATGGTTCTTTTTTAAAAAAACCTACTATTTGTTTTAAACATTCTTTTCTTTTTAAATTTTGAGTTCCAGATTTTCTTCTTTTTTCTTCCCCCTCCCCCACCCACTGAAAAGGCAAACATAATATCAATTACATGAAATCACATAAAACGTATTTCCGTAGTAGTCACATTACAAACAAAAAAAGCAGAGAGTTAGAAAATTATACTTCAATTTCACTCAGAGATCATCAACTCTTTTTGTAGAGGTGGATAGCATTTTTTCAACAAGAGTCCCTTGGAATGGTCTTGGATCATTGCATTGATCAGAGTAGTCAGGTTTTTCACAGTTGATCACCATTACAACATTCCTATTACTGTGTACCCTGTTTATCCTTCATTCTCTCTCTTTTTTTATCCTTTCTCTCCTCAAAAGTCTGCTTTGTTTCTGACCACTGCCTCCCTCAATCCACCCTCCCTTTTATCACCTCCCCCATATCTCTTATCCCCTTCCCCTTTTATTTCCCTTTCAAGTAAGATCAATTTTTATATTTCTATACCCAGCCGAGTGTGTGTTTGTGTGTATTCTTCCCTCTTTGAACCAATTCCAATGAGAGTGAAGCTCAAGGACTGTCTTCGACCACCCCCCATTTCTCCCTCCATTATAGAAACTCTTCTTCATGCACCTCTTTTATGAGAAAATTTTCCCCATTCTACCTCTCCTTTGACCCTTCTCCCAGTGTGCCTCTCTTTCTCACCCCTATTTTTTGGAGGAGAGAAGATCCTAAAATAGGTGACTCACAGCCATGCTTCTATGTAAGCTCCTTCTAACTGCCCTAATAATGACAAAATTCTTAGGAGTTACATGGAACATAGTCCCTTATGGGAATGTAAACAATTTAACTTCGTTGAGTCTCTTATGATTAATCTTTTTTTTTATATACTTCGCTTGAGTCTTATGTTCAAATGTCAAATTTTCCATTCAGCTCTTGTCTTTTATATCAGGAATGCTTGGAAGTCCCCCACTTCACTAAACGTCTATTCCTTCCCCCACACCCTCTCTGAAGGATTATGCTCAATTTTGCTGGGTAGGTTATTCTTGGTTGTAATCCTAGCTCCTTTACCTTTTAGAATGTCTTATTCCAAGACCTGTGCTCCTTTAACATGGAAGTTGCTAAATCTTGTGTGATCCTGACAGTAGTTTCATGATGTTTGGGCTCCTTGAAAAATTTTCTTCTTGACATAGGAGTTCTGGAATTTGTCTATGATATTCCTGGGAATCTTCATTTTGGGATTGCTTTCAGGAGGTGATCAATGGATTCTCTCAATTTCTATTCCACCTTCTGAATATAAGCTATTGGGGCAGTTTTCCTTGTTAATTTCTTGAAATATGATGTCTAGGCTTTTTCTTTGATCATGCTTTCAAGTAGCCCAATAAATTATCTCTCCTTGATCTATTTTTCAGATCAATTATTTTTTCCATGAGTTATTTGACATTTTCATCTTTTTTTTAATCTTTTGACTTTGTTTTGTAGTTTCTTAATGTTTCATGGAGTTATTGGCTTCCTGTTGCCCAATTCTAATTTTTAAGAAATTGTTTTCTTCAGTGAGATTTTATACCTCCTTTTCCATTTGGCCAATTTTGCTTTTTTTATTTTTTAATTTAAATTTATTTATTTAACATATTTGGTTTTCAGCATTGATTTTCACAACAGTTTGAATTACAAATTTTCTCCCCATTTCTACCCTCCCCCCCACTCCAAGATGGCTTATATTCTGGTTGCCCTGTTCCCTAGTCAGCCCTCCCCTCTATCACCCCCCTCCCCTCTCATCTCCTTTTCCCCTCCTTTCTTGTAGGGCAAGATAAATTTCTATGCCCCATTGCCTGTGTATCTTGTTTTTTAGTTGCATGCAAAAACTTTTTTTGTTTTTGAACATCTGATTTTAAAACTTTGAGTTCCAAATTCTCTCCCCTCTACCCTTCCCACCCACCCTCCCTAAGAAGTCGAGCAATTCAACCTAGGCCACACATGTATCATTATGTATAACCCTTCCACAATACTCATGTTGTGAAAGGCTAACTACATTTTGCTCCTTCCCAACCCATCCCACTTTATTGAATTTTCTCCCTTGACCCTGTCCCCTTTCCAAAGTGTTTGTTTTGACTACCTCCACCCCCATCTGCCCTCCCCTCCATCATCCCCCCCTTTTATTTTTTTTTATCTTCCTCCCTCTTCTTTCCTGTGGGGTAAGATACCCAACTGAGTATGAATGGTATTCCCCCTCAGGCCAAATCTGACGAGAGCAAGGTTCACTCATTCCCCCCTCACCTGCCCTCTCCCCTCCTCCCACAGAACTGCTTCCTCTTGCCACCTTTATGCGAGATAATCCACCCCATTCTATCTCTCCCTATCTCCCTCTCTCAGTATGTTGCTCTCTCATCCCTTAATTTCATTTTATTTCTTTTAGATATCTTCCCTTCATCTTCAACTCACCCTGTGTCTGCTCTCTCTCTTTTACATATATATATATATATATATACATATATAAAAACACACATATATATACACATACATACTCATACATACATATACACATAGATATATACATACATACACATTCACTTATATATATACATAAACATATATATATATATATATATATATATGCATATTCCCTTCAACTACCCTAATACTGAGGTCTCATGAATCATACACATCATCTTTCCATGTAGGAATGTAAACTAAACAGTTCAACTTTAGTAAGTCCCTTGCTATTTCTTTTCTTGTTCTGTTTTTGATTACCTTTTCATGCTTCTCTTGATTCTTGTGTTTGAAAGTCAAATTTTCTATTCAGTTCTGGTCTTTTCACTGAGAAAGCTTGAAAGTCCTCTATTTTACTGAAAATCCATATTTTGCCTTGGAACATGATACTCAGTTTTGCTGGGTAGGTGATTGTTGGTTTTAATCCTAGCTCCATTGACCTCCGGAATATCACATTCCAAGACCTTCGATCTTTTAATGTAGAAGCTGCCAGATCTTGGGTTATTCTGATTGGGTTTCCACAATACTCAAATTGTTTCTTTCTGGCAGCTTGCAGTATTTTCTCCTTGATCTGGGAACTCTGGAATTTGGCAACAATATTCCTAGGAGATTTCTTTTGGGGATCTATTTCAGGAGGCGATTGATGGATTCTTTCAATTTCTATTTTGCCCTGTGGCTCTAGAATATCAGGGCAGTTCTCCTTGATAATTTCTTGAAAGATGGTATCTAGGCTCTTTTTTTGATCATGGCTTTCAGGTAGTCCAATAATTTTTAAATTATCTCTCCTGGATCTATTTTCCAGGTCAGTGGTTTTTCCAAGGAGATATTTCACATTTTCTTCCATTTTTTCATTCCTTTGGTTCTGTTTTATAATATCCTGATTTCTCATAAAGTCACTAGCTTCCACTTGCTCCAATCTAATTTTTAAAGTAGTATTTTCTTCAGTGGTCTTTTGGACCTCCTTTTCCATTTGGCTAATTCTGCCTTTCAAGGCATTCTTCTCCTCATTGGCTTTTTGGAGCTCTTTTGCCATTTGAGTTAGTCTGTTTTTTAAGGTGTTGTTTTCTTCAGTGTATTTTTCAGTATTTTTTTGGGTCTCCTTTAGCAAGTCATTGACTTGTTTTTCATGGTTTTCTCACAACCTTCTCATTTCTCTTCCCAATTTTTCCTCTACTTCTCTAACTTGCTTTTCCAAATCCTTTTTGAGTTCTTCTATGGCCTGGGGCCAGTTCATGTTTTTCTTGGAGGCTTTTGCTGTAGGCTCTATGACTTTGTTGTCTTCATTAGGCTGTATGTTTTGGTCTTCTTTGTCACCAAAGAAAGAATCCAAAGTCTGAGACTGAATCTGGGCGCGTTTTCGCTGCCTGGCCATATTCCCAACCAACTAACTTGACCCTTGAGTTTTTCAGTGGGGTATGACTGCTTGTAGACTAACGAGTTCTATGTTCCATGTTTGGGGGGGAGGTGCCAGCTCTGTCAGACCGCACTACTCCTTCCCCAAGAACCCCCAGTCCAGACTGGGCTTAGATCTTCAGCAGGCTGTTGCACTCCTGCTCTGATCCGTTAATTCCTCCCACCAGGTGGGCCTGGAGCCGGAAGCAGCAACAGCTGTAGCTGCCCCACCTCCGCTGCCCCCGGGGCTGGAAGCCGAACCACGAACTCCTTCCACTCCCGCAGCTTTTCCCACTAACCTTCTCCGCAGTCTTTGGTGTTTGTGGGTCTAGGGGTCTGGTAACTGCCGCAGCTCACATATTCAGGGCACTAGGGCCCCCTCCGCCTGGCTTCTGGTCTGGCTGGTCCACGCCGCTCAGGCTGGGCTCTGCTCCACTCTGTTCCCAGCTCCCAGCTCCGTGTGGAATAAACTTCACCCAGAGACCATCCAGGCTGTCCTGGGCTGGAGCCCTGCTTCCCTCTGCTGTTCTGTGGGTTCTGCCATTCTAGAATTGGTTCAGAGCCATTTTTTATAGGTTTTTGGAGGGACTCGGGTACAGAGCTCACTCTAGTCCCTGCTTGCCAGCTGCCATCTCGGCTCCGCCCCCCCAATTTTGCTTTTTAAGGAGTTCTTTTCTTCAGCATTTTTTGTGTCTATTTTACCAAGCTGTTAATTCTCTTTTCATAATTTTCTTACATCACACTCATTTCTTTTCACCAATTTTTCCTCTCCCACTCTTCATTGCTTTCTTTAACTCTTCCAGGAATTCTTCTTGGATTTGGGTCCGCTTAGTATTTTTCTTTAAGGCTTTGTTTGTAGCTGCTTTCACATAGTCTTCTCTGCCACTGTAGTAGCTTTTTATAGTCAAGTGCTTTTTTGTTGTTGTTTGCAATTTTCTCTACCTGTTTCTTCACTTTGAACTTTATGTAAAAGTTTGGCTCTACTCACCTGAAAGTGGGGAGATACTACTCTAAGCTTTAGGATTTTTTGTGCTTCTGTTTTCAGAGCTAATTCTGGGGGTCTGCAAATTTTGGTGCTTCCATAGTGGTGTAATCCAGGGAGAAGTGTGGTCATTGCTCTCCTGATCTGCACTCTGGTCTTCACACAGAAAAGACCCTTGCTCCCCCATAGCCACAAACTCTATTACTCCTCTTTGCTTTGGAATTGTGACCAATGTCCTTGCTCTCTTGTGACCAATCCTCAGCACTCCTCTCCACCCTGGAACTGTGACCCAGGACTATGTATGAGCAATAGTGTTGCCAATCAGGGCCAGTTGTACCCAGTGTCAGCAAAGGGTACCCTGTAATTTCCTTCTGACCCATTGTTCAACCCCCTTAATCTGCCTGGGCTGAGGCCTCCTGAAGCTGCTTCTACCACTGCTGGATTTCCAGTCTTATCACATACTACTCCTTCCACAAACGCCCCACTCTAGCTACGCTTTCATGTTAGTTGTTGTATGTTCATGACATTTTGTCTGCCACTTCCATGCCTTTGCATAGGTGGTCTCTCAAATTCCCTTCTTTTCTCTTCCTGGCTGAATCTCTAGCTTCTTCCAAAACACTAATAAGGTGTCACCGCCTTCGTGATACTTTTCCTGATTCTCTCAATTTTGCTAATATTCTGTACCTCTTGAAATTGCTTATGACTTCATGTATTATTTGCACTTGCATCTCTGAGTGCTCAGGATCAGTCAGTTATTAAGGATCTGAGCCTGGATGTGATCTCACGTATTCCCAATACCTGGTCCAGTGCTATATTCAACTGCATGACCTAGCTACTGCCCACTCTAGAACTACCCACCCTGAACTCGGTGACTTTGGGTAAGTCACTTGATTGCTGTCTGCCTCAGCTGTCTCATCTGTAAATTGGGGTAAATCAAAGTTCTAGGGTTGTTGTAAAGATAAAATGAGATATTTGTAAAGTGCTTTGCTAACCTTATAACATCATCATCATCATATTATTATTATTATGTAGGACTAGAAATCACAGGCCGTGAAATCCAACTGAGACAAATAGCAAGAAACATTGCTTCTTTCTCAGTTCTAAAGCAAATACTCCCTCGCCTCTGCTACACAAAATCGAATGAGCTTTATAAGTGCTGAATCATAATGATAATCATAACTTGGAAGGTCACCAAGCCAACCCCTATTACCTCCCCACCACCACCACTTCCTTTTCAGAGAAGGAAACTGAGCCATAGATAAGTTAAGCGACTCATCCAAGGTCATGCAGCCAGTAAGAGCCATGTGCCTTGTCATTATGGTTTTGCATAGCCCCCTTAAAAGCTTCCCCCCTAACCTTTCTAAGAAAGTATTGTGATATTATGAAATTTGGGTGCTGATTGTTCCATGATCATGGCTTGTCTAGCCTCATTTGTTTCTTTCAGGCCTGAATTGAGTTGCAAATCCTGAAATGATGCCAGTGAGGGAGCTGAGAGGACAGAACCCCACTGCCTCAGCCAACCACTCCACTTGGCCTCAAAAGTTGCCAAGTCACTTAATTTAATATAGTGATAGTGGGAAGGGGTGACTGGGGCTACTACCAGCAGCAGTTTCCTTTCAGGACCCCTTGTCTTTGGTGTCAGGAGGCCAGATTCCTTGCTGGTCTGGCAACAAATGGGTTTAACATTCTCTAATGAGTTTTGGCAACAATTGCCATTTTTCTTTGTGACGTTCCATAATTAAGCTAGTATAATTGCTCTTTGATAACTTATTTTCAGAATTTCTAAAGTAAATGAGAAAGTATCATTGGGAAGATGAATGAGAATCCAAACCTCCCCATTTTTGTGGGAGCAGGATGTCTGGGACAGAAGAAAAAACTCAGAGAGAATGAAGTACAGAAAAGTCAATCAGCTGCATCTACACATAATAAATATATGGATATTTGGGAAAATCCAGCTGCTAAAAACACATACCCCTAGCATCCAGAAGACTGACTAAATCTTTATAACTCACCTTCACCTACGTGACAATCTCTGTGTCTCTCTCTGTGTCTCTGTCTCTCTCTTTCTCTGTGTGTGTGTGTGTGTTGTGTGTGTGTGTGTGTGTGTCTGTGTCTGTGTGTATGAGACTTACAAGTTTGAGGAATTTTGTATATTTGCAATTTTAGATATTTGAAATCTATTTCAAGCCAAGCTTTCTCTCACAAATTATTCTTTTTTTTTCTAGGCCTGGTAAGGTGTAGAACTGCTTACTTAAAATAGTGAGGAGGAGGATGGAGAGGGATGGTGTGTGACTACAGGGCTGACCAGGCATTTTACACCTTGACAGACTTATAATAGAGGAGTAGTAATCTGGTGGGTGTAGGTGGAGACGGAATATTGGGAGGGCCCCTGCTTGAAAATCTCCCTGCTTTACTTTCTACCAATTAGAGATGTATTTGGGTTCAGAAGTTCCTTTTTTATAAAATGAACTCATCCGCTGCCTGGGTTAATTCTTAGCCACACCTTCATGTGAATAAGCTTAAACAAACCAATATCTAACTGTCTGAGATTACCCTGTACCCAGGGAAGAGAAACTTTTATTGAATAAAGGAAAAGGGAGTGAATATTTTAGAAGGTGTTTATTGTAAAGCAAGCCAGGGTGGGTTGGAAGAATTTAAAGAGCAGGAGTCCATTGGGTGTCTGAGAGGTGGCATGTGGCAGGCAATGAACATGAAGAAAGAGGTAGGAAAAGGGTACAGAAAGGGAACGGGAGGCAGCTACTTAAGTGGTGCAATGAATAAAGAGCCTGAACTGGAGTCAGAAAGACCTGAATTCAAATCTGGCCTCAAACACAAGCTGTGTGATCCTGGACAAGTCACTTAACTTTTCTACTACCTTACTTTCCTCATCTGCAAAATGGGGATAATAATCTCAGGGTTCTTGTGAGGAACAAATGAGATAATAATTGTAAAGAACTTATCACAATGCCCGGTATGTAGTAGATATTATATAAATGCCATCATCATCATCATCATCATCATCATCATCGTCATCGTCATCACCATCATCATCATCGCCATCATCATCATCGCCATCATCACCATCACCATCAACATCATCATCATCACCATCACCACCATCATCATCATCACCATCACCACCATCATCATCATCACCATCACCATCAACATCATCATCATGATGTCAGTTGTGGTTTTCTAAGTCTATATGTGAGGATGAAATGAGATAATACTTATAAAGCACTTTGCAAATCTTGAAGTGCTACAAAATGCTAACTAGTATTATTATTTATTAGCTTTTCCTGTTTCATAGTTTTACCCAGTGCCCTCACAGCAACTTGATATACACTGGAACATCATTTATAAAGGCTGTTTATGTCTGACTGAAGAAATCAGCGATGTACTCATTTGCAGATCCTGGTTTTCCCTAGTGTAGCTCTGTTTCCTCTCTCTACACTAGTAGAATTTCACCATTTCAAGTTAAGCCCAATAATTAGCCATCTTATTTCCTTCCCTTCCCTCCCCTCCCCCAAAGGAGGAAGAAGGATGGAAAGTGATTTATAAAGCAGTTGAGTGTTGCCCTTCTTCTAAGGCACAGAGCCACTGACTCTGCCCTTCTCTATTCTATTCTTTGAAAAATGGCCTGTGGTAATTTTCATTGGACATTTCAACTGCCCAGAGGAAGATATAGGACAGAAAGCCATAAAAAAAGAAGTGTGCCTCCAAACTTGAGGACTCACTTTGTAAGGTACAAATGGGAGGCACATCACTTGAACTCTGGGAGACTGGAGAGATAAAATATTTATTATGAATTCACTATGAGGTGGGAGGCAGAAATCCATTGGAGCATCTAGGAAAGTATAGTTTCAAACTAAACCTGTAGAAATGCTTTGCATGCATGCTGGGATTTTGAAAAATAACAGAAAATTCATATCATCCAGAAACATCCTAGTTTGCAAAGAATGAATTTGCTGTAACCCTGTTAGTCTGGAATCCCGCGCAGTCTCTCCTAAGTCCAGCAGTATAAAAGCTGGTACCATCTCCTATAGGAAAGAGCCAAATAGCAGGGAATTGTTGACCACAGCAAACGATGAAGTCCATAACAAGAAGGATCCATGGAACCCACCAAGAATAAGAACAATGACAACGAGGTAAGGTTTCTGCCACAAATGGAAAGTATTTGCATTAGAATAATACTGCTTAAAGAGGAAAGAAGGTGGTGAAAGAGCAAGGATGACTAGAAAGGATAAAAAAGAAATTTATGTTAACTGAGAAAAAAATAAAAACAAGACTTAGAAAATACACACAGGATAAGCCAATGAAGATTACCAACACAAGGGAGAGAATCAACAAGGAGTGCTGTCAGGAAAAGAGTACCGTGCGGCAGATCATAAATATAAAAGAGAAAACCCAGAGTTCATTCACCTCATTAAATTGCCACCTCAGGTAGTAACTGGTTCTCTACAGGTCTCTAGAGGAAGAGTGGACTCTTCAAGGGGATTTCCCTTGACTCTCTAGCTCTCTGATGCAAATCTTTTCTTATTCTTTTATTATGGAAGCAAAGTTATCTTACATTTTAAGACCTTGTAAGCTAAGTGCTTGTAAGGGGAACTGATGGTCATCTTTGGTGAAGTGGCAGATACTAAAGTTGCCACATTTTGCCTGTGTGTGATAAGAGAAAGGCCCTCCAAGTGCATTAGACCCTCAATATCAAAGTGGAACCTTTGATATGAATTTAATAAGAATAACTCATTTATATAATACTAAGGTTTATAAAGTTATTTCCTCAAAACCTTAGTACAAATGTTACTATTTATGTTTAACAGATAAGAAAACAAAGGCCCTGAGAAGTTTAGTGATGTCTGCAGTTATATAGCTAATAATTCAGGATTTCTGAAAAGGATAAGACATATATACCTCATCTCCTCCTTGTCCCTTTACATTGAGAATAGTATGATATTGTAAAATGTCCTCCCACCCAACCCATGGACACCTTTAGAATGTAATCCCTACACCTATAGGAATGTTGAGGGCTTGTTAGATCTGATTTATTTTTCCTTCTTCTTGTTCCTATTTTAGAGTACAAAACAACAGAAGACAGATCTGAATTTACAATACTGAGTATATTTTTCCTAGCTTCTTTTGCCTCTGGTTACCTCCTTCCAGGGTCTAGCTGACCGTGTTTAAGAATGCTTCTGACTGTTAGTAATTTCAGGTTCACCAAATGATATTCAAAGCAAATGATAAAAGGGTCTAAATGCAAGTCAAATATAAGACATCAACAGGCTCCTTGTCCAGAGCTTTCTAATTCTTAAGAAGTGTTTGGCTTCTTATTTGATGGTTGGATGCTTTTCCCATCAATCGATCAGTTAATTGTAGCATTGCGTTTTCCAGCGGCATAGTAGCATAGTCAATAGACTGCTGGACTTGGGAGTCAGGAAACCTGAGTGAAGGTCCTGCCTCTGACATTTGTTAGCTGAGTGGTACCTGGTAGTGTTACTTCAATTCTCAGGTCAGTTATCTGGGATAGAGTTCCCACACCTACAGTTTCCAAGATGATGAAATCACAGATCTTTGAAACATTGACCATGCGTTCAGCCCTGTGCCAGGCACTGTAAAAGAAAGACATACTCTCTGCCTTGGAATAATATCAATGCATATGTAACAGAAAATAAGACAATCAGTAAGTCAGTCAATAATTTATTGTCAACAGTTATTAAGTGCTTACTGTGTGCCAGGAACTATGCTAACCGCTGGTGATACAAAAAAACTACTCTCCTCCAGTCCCCAAAAAAGACCTTGCAGTCAAAAATCTCCTTTAGGGAGAAACCATGTAAATAAGGTGAATACAATATAATTTCAAAGTAGATGGAAAATAATTTAAAAAGGAAAGTGACAAGCAGCTGGGAAATTTGGGAAAGGACTTCTGCCTAAGGTGAGGTTTGTGCTGAGTCTTGAGAGAAGAAGCCAGGAGATTTGAAAGACGCTAAGGGAAGTAAGAGGCAGAGAGGAGGAGAAAGCATTCCAGAGAAGAGCACCATTATTGCAAAGGCATGGAGATGGGAGATAAAGTATGTTTAAGGAAAAACAAGTAGAGGAGCATAGGTAGATCTTAGAGTGCAAGGAGGGCATTAAAGTGTAAGAAGACTTGAAAGATTGTAGAGGACAAGGTTTGGAAGAGCTTTAAATACCAAACAGAGGAGTTAATAAAATAAAAGACTGTGTTGTCTTACACAATAAGAAATTTAACTGGGTATGTTCACCACAAGATAAAAATGCTCTAAGTCGTGAGGATGAATGAGCAACATGGGCTGGAGGTACTGGGGAAGACTGCATGGAGGGGGTATGATTTAAGCCAGATCTTGACAGAGATTTGGATGGTAGGAAGAGAACAGAGATTATTGTGAGGGTGATCTCTACACAGTGATAACTTTCTTTGAATCATTGGCATCGGAGTTAGAGTGAGCTTGAATAAGACTGTCCTTCAAAGACACCCAAACCATCAAAGATACCTGAATCAGCTTCATGGGAGAGCATGCTTCTCCATTGTATGTCTGGCCTGGACAAATCGGATCATACTGATAAACTACATTGGGAGAAGAGCAGATGGCAGTGATTAGGCCATCTTCCCAGGCTATTAGCAAATGTTCAGCAACATGACTCAGTTTTGGTCAGAGAGAAACTGAAATCAGACATAAGTATTTTGAATATATGGAGTTTCAGATGATTGGTATTCCTGTGTTTGTCTAAAGCCTGTTTCTAGGAGTGTTCTTTGTTTTAATGAGCCAAGTAAGGTGGAGAATGACTTATCATGGTTAGGAAAGGGACACAGGTGGTTGGTGTGAGGTTTGCAGGGCTCATTTACATCCCCTATTACAGAAAATAGAATCAAAAATGTCCCCTGCCTCTGATGGTTTTGGAATAGTGGGCTATATTAGAATGCAACTTGAACTTAAAATCAGAAGACCTGGGTTCAAGTCCTTACTCTGCCACTGATTGACTGTGTGATAATGAAAGTGAGAGAAATGGGGCGAGGGGAAGGACGAAACATTTATTAAATATCTTCTATGTGCCAGGCACTGTGTTAAGTACTTTACAGATATTCTCTCATTTGATCATGGGTAAATCTCTTAACCTTTCCGAGGCCTAGTATCCTCACCTGTAAAATGGGCATAAGAACACACATACTATTTATCTCAAAGAGTTTATTGTCACATTCCAAAAAATTTGTGTGTGTCAAACAGCTTGGAAACTAAATCCTCTGGAGATGGCAACTGTGATTATTCATTTCATGTGCTAGCATCATGCTCTGGGATAGATGGGGAAAAAACAGCGGCATGACAAAGTTAAAAGAATCTTAATTTTTTCTCCAGGAAATTAATATTTATATTATTCCTGTCCGTGCCATTTTTGATTTCCAGTTGTTGATAGCAGCTATGTTTATGAATTCAGTGTCCAGAGTTGGGTAAGTTAATATAGGCAGTCTTCTTTTTAACCTAATAGTTATTTTAATGGTGGCTTTTTTTCCACAAATAAAGACTCAAGCCTATGACGACAGTATTTCTTGAGGCTGACGAAGCTTTCTAAAATATTTGTGCTTTTACCTCTCCTTTCCAAACAGGGGCTCTTTCATTGCCCTTTTCATTTCAGCTCCCATTTTGATTCTTTCTTCTTTACTGTGAACTTAACAATCAGCAATCTTTTAATATTCTAGCAGTCCCTGAAGAGAACAGTTATATAAACAAGCCATGAGGTTAAGAACAGATGTTATGGAATGGAATCATGAAGTCTCAGGATTGGAAGGAACCTAGCTTGCCCAGTGTTCTGAAACATAAAGTTCATGTTTGTTTTAGCTTCATAAAATAGAACTCATGTATTTGCAGGGCTGCTGTCTAAATCTTTGCTTCTCTGTCACAGACTTATTAATCAGGTTATGTATTTGAGGGAACAAAGGGACAGGGAAAAGGACTGTGTGGTATGACTTGGGGGTTTTCAAGGGAATCACATGGGATATCCCTGGTCTAGTTCAATCCCCAGCCTGAAGGGTCAATGGGAGAGGTGCAATTCATCTGCTCTAATTGATCAGAGATACAAATCTCCACAAAGAAGGAAAATTGCCTCAATCACAACAATATGGTGTTCATAAGTCAAACATGCATCATTTGTGTTTCTTTAACTGCCGATCTTTGGTTCATCCCTAGGGAGATTGGACTTCAAACATTTGACCTGAGATAATGGAATAAGTCATTTCCAATTCATCTAGCCTTTTTCCTTTTTTTCTTTCTTTTTTTTCCTCTTTTTGGCAGTCTTTAGTCAGATCCTGGGAAATGCTGTAAATGCTTCATGAGGAGAATGAGAAGACAGTTTGCAATGGGAGTTTTGTCAGTTCCCATTTGTGAGTGTGATATGTGTTCTGTTCAGAGTTGAAGCTAGGATGAATTTTCCACTCAGAGTTAAATTCCATTACTCCTTCCCCTATTCATCTTTTCTAGCTTTCTTTAATGTCCTTTGTAAAACCTTCCATCTCAATATCTTTGAACTGTTTTCACTGTAGATGCAAGAGCTCTTTGGGTTTCAGGAATGTGCTGAAAACTGTTCTCGTATTGCTACTTTCTAGATGATCACTGAAGGTTGGGAACTCTCCTCTGACTGATGCTACTGAGGAAGGGTCTTGTGAATAATCATTTCAACGCTCTGAGAAGCTGTGATTTCCTCAGTGTGAGAGTGTTACAACCTTCTGCTCTAAAATTCAATTCAGCCCAACAAACACTTATTAAGGGCCTGCTATGTTCTGGGCTCCATACTTGGTGCTAAGATACAAGGCAAAAACAAATAGTTCCTACTCTCGTGGAGCTCATGAGGGGAAGGGGAAGAGGATGTATGTAGATAAGCAAATAAGTATAAGTGAAATTTAAAGGGGAAGAGTGCTACCAACTGGGCATATCAGGAATGGCCTTGTGTAGGAATGACCTTGAAACAAACCTTGGTAGGGATTCTACAAGGTGGAGGTGAGGAAGAAAACTATGCTGGGCATGGGGGACAACTGATCCCATAGTGCACACAGATGCAGGAAATAGAACAAAAGAATCACACTGGCAAAAAAGTCAGTACAGTTGTACCATACAGAGCATGGCGGGAGGTAGTAATCAGTTAGCTTAGAAAGATAGGTTTGAATCAGATTTTGAAAGCTTTAAAATGCCAAACAAAGCAGTTTGTATTTTATCCTAGAAACAGTAGAGAGCTGCTAAAGCTTCCAGAGCAGGAAGATTGTCATGGTGGGACCTACTAAATGGTCTTTGGCACCTGTTAGGGCGAAAGAATTAATCACACTATGACCAACTTGGTGATGAATGTCAGTGATTATAGTTAGGCTGTCCTTAGATGATAGTCACAGAGTGAATTGCTAAGCGCATATTCTAAGCCTTTCCAGGTTGATGTGACCTTCAAGAGAAGTCTATATTAGCTATCCCACAGTCTGTTGAACCCAGGTTCATCTAGTTTCTTACAAAGATAGGCTGTCAGAGGAAGACTTTGGCAGAAGAATAGTCATATCCATTAACAAAAACCTGTCCACAATATCCACTTTGAAACTAATATATTCATAAGGCAATTGAATGAGCATTTTGTTCTAATCATTGTATTGTGTGTTGGAGATACAAATTAAAAACCAAAGTAGTCCCTGTACTCAAGAAGCTTATATTCTACTATCAGGAACCACTACATACATAGAGCACTAGACATTGTGAAAATGTTTTTGACAATATCTGCCAGTCTTATGTAGGCTGTAACTGACTAAACATTTAAGAGAGACAATGTGGTTTGGTGGATAGGGTGCTGACCTTTAAGCTAGAAAGACCTAAGTTTAAGTCCTGTGTCTGACACATACTGACTGTCAGTCAGTTAATGAGTATCTGTTTTATACACACACATACACACACATGTACATGCGTGTACATATGTATATATGTGTGCATATGTATATTTGTGTATGTGTATTATATATACATATAATATTATATATGTATATATATATATATACACAGAGAGAAAGAGAATCAAGGAGAGGCAAAGAAAGGGACAGAGACATAGAGTCAGAAAGAGAGAGTGCAGAAAGGGGTGGTAGAGAGAGACAGAGAGAGAGAGGTGGAGAGGGAGAGATAGGGACAGAGAGAAAGAGGGAGAGACAGAGGTGAAGAGAGAGATGGGGGACAGAGAGGAGAGAGAGAGAGAGGAGAGAGAGACATAGAGAGAGACACACAGAGGAGGAAAGAGAAACAGACACACAGACACACACACACAGAGGGAGGGAGGGAGAGAGAGAGAAAAAAGAGAGAGAGAGAGAGAGAGAGAGAGAGAGAGAGAGAGAGAGAGAATGAGAAAGAGAACACACTGTGTTAAGTGCTAGAGAGATAAAGAAAGATGGGGGCTGGGGAACGGTTCCTGCCATCAAGGAGCTCACAGTCTAATAAAGACAACATGCAAACAAATATGTATAAACAAGATACACACAAGATAAATTGGAGATAATCTCAGAGAGAAGACACTGAGATTGAAGATGACAAGGTAAGGCTTCTTGAAGAATGTAGGACTTTAGCTCAGTTGCAGGAAGCTAGGATGAGGAGTGAGAGCGTTCCAGGCATGCAGAACATCCAGTAAAAAAAGATCAGGAATCAGAAGACAGAGTATTTTGTGGATAGAAAAATAAAGCCAGAGTTATTGGATCTTAGAGTATGTGGGCAGGAGGGGTCTAGAAGGTAGGAAGCGCCCAGGCCAAAAAGAGGATTTCGTATTTGATCATGGAGGCCATAGAGAGTCATTGAATGAGGTAGGGGCTGGGAGGCATGATTTGGTCAAACCTGTACTTTAGGAAGATCCATTTGACAGCTGAGTGGAGGCTGGACTAGATTTATGAGAAACTTGAGGCTGAGAGAACAACCAGAAGGCTATTGCTGTATGATCCTGGGCAGGTGATTTAAACTCTCCATGCTCTAGGCAACTGAATAAGACTCTAAGCTGTAATGACCTACATTGGCAGAAGAAATTTCCTTGCCTGGAAGTCCCCTATCCCAATGAAGTCACAGGGCTAGTCCCTATTCTATTCAAGTAAAATTGTGGTTGTAGTTCCTACCTACATAGAAGCAATCGAATCATATTCCAGGTGTTCTACTTGCAATTCTTTCACATATCCTTGTGTAAAATAATAATGGTTTATATTTGTTTAGTGCCTTATGGTTTTCAAAATACTTTACTCACAAATATCCTATGAGGCAAAGTAAATGGATTATAAGGACTTCAGAGGCCATGGACCCTTCATTCAACAGATAAGGAAACTGAGGCCAAGGGCAGTCAAATGATGTGGCTAAGGTGATGCAGATTAGCATACAAGGCAGGATTTTAACCGAGGTCCTCTGATTCCATGGTCAATGGCATTTCCCACATACCATACTTCCTGCCCACACATATGAGTATGAGCATCTTCATGGTAAAGGTGAGGGGCCCAGAGAGGCGAACTCACTTGGCCGTAATCACGCAACTGATAAACTCCTGAGCTGAGTCAGACTGAGACCTTCTGACTCTAAGTGTAACATTTCCTACTGTGTCAGCTATTATTCTTTTTTCCAGGAATCCCTGATGGTCTCATGGCAGTTTCAGGTTTTCATCCTAGTTGGCTAAACATAGACAAGACACGACTACTACATAGAGGCCATGGCACATAATCTTACAGACTTTCGTTTTTTTCCCTAACAAGATATAGTGTTAGAATAACCAAGTATTAATAGTAACTATTCATTGATTACTATGTTTATTGTAATTATGTGCATATACATTATAAACTAATTAACAATGCGATTTACAGGAAAAAATGCTTTTGTGGTTAGACTCCTATAGAGTCTACATTTGACTCTCCAGCCCCCTTGCTGCAGAACTTAGGCATTTAACTTACCTGCCATACTAAGTGCTATACTTATGTAATATGTATTTATATAGTCATCAGTTCCTGTTCTAAAGTGATACCCTGGTGGGCTTTTCATTTACATTGTATTGGTCATTCACTACTAAGCACTAGCCAATCAGGTAGCAAACTCAGGAATCTCAGCCCTTAGCAGTTGGAGGGAAGATTACTTGAGAAGATTACTCTTCAACTTGCTTTGAATTTCTTAATCAAATTCAGTAAACATTTATCAAACACATACCATGTGCCAAGCATTTGATATTTACTGGAGGAGTCAACAAAATTTAGGTTAAACCAATGTCCCTGGCTTTCCAGATGGTAACCTGGCTAAAATGTGGCTAGTATAGAGCATCTGACTAGTTAACTCCCCACTTTTTTTCTGTTTAAAACAAACAAACTAGGGGCTTGATGGTTAGAGTTTAATTTAGAACAATGAAAGAAGGAGTATGGTTTCAATTAGTGAAATTAAAATTGCAGTATACTTTAAAAGAAATATATTGATGCCCAGTAATTCACCATTACCCCATATTGGATAGTAATGTACCATAAACAGAAAGTTCTATGATACAAATTGCTATACTCCTTAATTTTCTAAGCTCATGATTTGACAACGCTTTTGAATGTATACTAGCCTCCCCTTAATTCCTGAATAAGACTGAAAATTCACAGAGGAAGAAAACATTTCAGACTTTTTTTAATTTGATCAAAATAACATCCATCATGTCGGGATGTAGAGCCAATTCTAAACCATTGGGGTCTAAGTTAATGAGCTTTTACTGTACCTCAGATTCCAAATGAGTTCATTTAAGAAGAAAAACATATTATGGGGTATTTGGAGCCCAGAAGCAGCTTGCAGAATAATAGACATTAATTTGGGAACTGTAAACTAAGTGTTGCTATTATCCATTTCATGTCACAGTGCACTTTCCAAAAAACACATTAAATTAAGTTCAGTCACTGCAGTTCTGACTCAGAAATGGCCCAGAGGAGACTCTAAACTCTTACTCATTGCCCTCAAGACTATCTCATCAAATCTAGCAGCTTTGCTCCTACTTTTACTCTCATCCTTTAGTCTGATTGGCTTCCTTGGGCAGTTCCTTCTTTGAGGAAGTGACTTAACCCTCTTTGTATTGTTTGTTTCAATTCAGTTTCCTTGAAGAAAAGTAGCATTTCTGCTTCAAATTTGCTTGAGAAATAGAAGCAGGGAGACTTGATTGATTCTTGAGACATGAATGCCATCCTGAAACTAGCCACAGAACTGTTTTTCTTCACCAGCCTGTTCCCACACCAACTGCTTTTTTCTTAGGTAGAATCGTAACAGCCATTTGGACTGAAGCCAGCTGACCTACCTAACACAAGTGCCATGCCCCACCCAACTTTCATCCTCTCTGATCCCCCAAAGCATCAGATTAATCCTCCTAAGATCATTTTCTTTGCTCTTCTTCCATATTCAATAATCATTCTCATTCAGTTTATAAAATTTTTATGTAAATTAGGTAAAGATACCGAGTCTTTCTGGACCTCAGTTTCTTTATGTGTAAAATGAGGGCGTTAAATTAGAAGATCTCAGGGCGGAGCCAAGATGGCGGCTGGTAAGCAGGAACTAGTGTGAGCTCCGTACTGAGTCCCTCCAAAAACCTATAAAAAATGGCTCTGAACCAATTCTAGGATGGCAGAACCCACAAAACAGCAGAGGGAAGCAGGGCTCCAGCCCAGGACAGCCTGGATGGTCTCTGGATGGTCCCACACGGAGCTGGGAGCTGGGAGCTGGGAGCTGGGAACGGAGTGGAGCAGAACCCAGCCTGAACGGCGTGGACCATCCAGACCAGAAGCGGGGCGGAGGGGACCCTAGCGCCCTGAATCAGTGAGCTGCAGCAGTTACCAGACTCCTTAACCCACAAACACCAAAGACTGCGGAGAAGGTTACTGGGAAAAGCTGCGGGAGTAGAAGGAGTTCATGGTTCGGCTTCCAGCCCCGGGGGCAGTAGAGGTGGGGCAGCTACAGTTGCTGCTGCTTCTGGCTCCACGCCCACCTGGTGGGAGGAATTAAGTGGCAGATCAGAGCAGGGGTACACAGCCTGCCGAAGATCTAAGCCCAGTCCGGGTTGGGGGTTGGGGAAGGAGCAATGCTGGTGTGGCAGAGCTGGCACCTCCCCCCCCAAACGTAGAACATAGAACTCTGTAGTCTACAAGCGGTCATACCCCACTGAAAAACTCAAAGGTCAAATTAGTTGGCTGGGAATATGGCCAGGCAGCAAAAACATACCGAGATTCAGTCTCAGACTTTGGATTCTTTCTTTGCTGACAAAGAAGACCAAAACATACAGACAGAAGAAGTCAATAAAGTGCAAGAGCCTACACCAAAAGCCTCCAAGAAAAACATGAACTGGTCCCAGGCCATGGAAGAGCTCAAAAAGCAGTGGGAAAAGCAAGTTAGAGAAGTAGAGGAAAAATTGTGGAAAAAAAATGAGAAGGATCTGAGAAAACCATGAAAAACAAGTCAATGACATGCTAAAGGAGACCCAAAAAAATACTGAAAAATACACTGAAGAAAACAACACCTTACAAAATAGACTAACTCAAATGTCAAAAGATCTCCAAAAAGCCAATGAGGAGAAGAATGCCTTGAAAGGCAGAATTAGCCAAATGGAAAAGGAGGTCCAAAAGACCACTGAAGAAAATACTACTTTAAAAATTAGATTGGAGCAAGTGGAAGCTAGTGATTTTATGAGAAATCAAGATATTATAAAACAGAACCAAAGGAATGAAAAAATGGAACATAATGTGAAATATCTCATTGGAAAAACTACTGACCTGGAAAATAGATCCAGGAGAGATAATTTAAAAATTATTGGACTACCTGAAAGCCATGATCAAAAAAAGAGCCTAGATATCATCTTTCAAGAAATTATCAAGGAGAACTGCCCTGATATTCTAGAGTCACAGGGCAAAATAGAAATTGAAAGAATCCATCGATCGCCTCCTCAAATAGATCCCAAAAAGAAATCTCCTAGGAATATTGTCGCCTAATTCCAGAGCTCCCAGATCAAGGAGAAAATACTGCAATGCAGCCAGAAAGAAACAATTTGAATATTGTGGAAACCCAATCAGAATAACCCAAGATCTGGCAGCCTCTACATCAAGAGATTGAAGGGCTTGGAATACGAAATTCCGGAGGTCAATGGAGCTAGGATTAAAACCAAGAATCACCTACCCAGCAAAACTGAGTATCATGCTCCAAGGCAAAATATGGATTTTCAATAAAATAGAGGACTTTCAAGCTTTCTCAGTGAAAAGACCAGAACTAAATAGAAAATTTGACTTTCAAACACAAGAATCAAGAGAAGCATGAAAAGGTAATCAAGAAAAAGAACAAGAAAAAGAAATTGCAAGGGACTTACTAAAGGCGAACTGTTTTGTTGACATTCCTACATGGAAAGATGATGTGTATGATTCATGAGACCTCAGTATTAGGGTAGCTGAAAGGAATACGCATACATATATGTTTATGTATATATATATATATATGTATATATATATATATATATAGGTGAATGTGTATGTATGTATATATCTATGTGTGTGTATATATATATATATTTATATATATATATATATATATATATATATATATATACAGAGAGAGAGAGAGAGAGAGAGAGAGAGAGGGAGAGAGGGAGAGAGTGGACACAGGGTGAGTTGAAGATGAAGGGAAGATATGTAAAAGAAATAAAATGAAATTAAGGGATGAGAGAGGAACATACTGAGAGAGGGAGATAAGGTGAGATAGAATGGGATGGATTATCTCCCATAAAGGTGGCAAGAGGAAGCAGTTCTGTGGGAGGAGGGGAGAGGGCAGATGAGGGGGGAATGAGTGAACATTGCTCTCATCAGATTTGGCCTAAGGAGGGAATATCATACATACCCAATTGGGAATATTACCCCACAGGAAAGAAGAGGGAGGAAGATAAAAAAATGGGGGGGATGATGGAGGGGAGGGCAGATGGGGGTGGAGGTAGTCAAAAACAAACACTTTCGAAAGGGGACAGGGTCAAGGGAGAAAATTCAATAAAGGGGGATGAGTATTGTGGAAGAGTTATACATAATGATACACATGTGGCCTATGTTGAATTGCTTGACTTCTTAGGGAGGGTGGGTGGGAAGGGAAGAGGGTACAGAATTTGGAACTCAAAGTTTTAAAAACAGATGTTCAAAAACAAACAAAAATGTTTTTGCATACAACAAGAAAATAAGATCCACAGGCAATGGGGCGTAAAAATTTATCTTGCCCTACAAGAAAGGAAGGGAAAAGGGGATGGGAGGGGAGTGGGGTGACAGAGGGGAGCGCTGACTGGGGAACAGGGCAACCAGAATATATGCCATCTTGGAGTGGGGGGGAGTGTAGAAATGGGGAGAAAATTTGTAATCCAAACTCTTGTGAAAATCAATGCTGAAAACTAAATATGTTAAATAAATTAAAAAAAAAATTAGAAGATCTCTAAGATCTCTTCCATTTCTAAAAAACTAGGAACCTATGGCCTTATGATATTTATTTTTACAAATAAGGAAATTAAGTTGATATTCAGTGGTTTGCCCATTGTCACAAAGCTAACATTTAATACCTCATAGAAATAGCTAAGCACACATGTAATTTATTTTTTAAAAATGTATTTAGGGCATTACATTGAGGCTCCTGATCAAAATTTTTCTTCAGTTGGGCCAAAGAATGTTCTCAAAGTCATTTCCAGATTATGAAGGTGGGCGAGGTGGGAGGAATCAGCATAATGTGTTTCTGTTAGTGATAACTAGGTTAGAGTGCCCTGTCTCTTGTTTACTCTGTCTATTTAACTCATTATTGTTCACGGGTGAATGGAGAGAGGAATGCAAGGGACACAGCTAGAATCCTGATGCATATGGCAAGCAATACTGTTTCTGAGTCTAATTGAAGTAGCTTTGTGATTTAGGATGAGATGTTGGCTTCTTTCCCATTGTAGCTCTGCAATGGTAACTGAAGAAGCACTTTAGTTCTTGGTGAAATGACTAATTTAGAAGCAGGATACTGTTTCTCCTCTTCCTCCCCTCCCCCCATCATACCTCTCATAGCCTCCCATCCTTCTCTATCTCTGTGATAATGCACTTTTGGGTAAAGTGTGCTATTTAAATTATCAGAGGGTAATGTACTCAAATATATGTAAAATTCTATTTCACAGAATCAAAGGTTTCCAAGATGAGATACACTTTCTAACAGATCCAGTCCGTCAGATGATTATCCTCTCTCTCAGGAATCTTCCAGTTCATTATCTTGCCCAGGTTAGATATCTAGGGAGGAAAAAGAAAACTCCCAATCTAACGATCTAATTGTTAAAACCTTGGCTATTGGACTCTGGTGCTAAATCTTGCTGGGATTCTCACTTCACCGGCTGAGTACAGAAAGGAAACTGAGAAAGACACATCATTTCCCAGTGTTAACTGAACTCAGATTCACTGATACTTTTCCTTTGTTCTCTCAGAAGCTTGCCTCAGATTCCCAGCTCTAGGGTAGCAATTTTGCCTGGGCACTTGTCTGAAAGAGTTAGCACTCTCACTTGTAATATTATATCCTTTGGGGAGGATTTTTTCTAATCTGAAAAAAGAAGGATGTGTTATCTGTCTCCTTTCCCAACCCCTGGTTTTCAAAGACCACCACCACTGAATCATCCCACTCAGATAAAACCTAGGTTATTTTTAAAAGACTCTAAAGGAAGAATTCTTTCCTTAACAACACTTATAATGGTATAGCCTTTGGAGAAATTAATTCTAGTTTGGAAAAAGGTGAGTTTGCCAATACTTGGCTCCAGGATTACCATCCCAAAGCAGAGCCATAATTAGGAACTGGTGTGCCTGGGCAACTGTGTCTGTGACAAAGCAGTTTGAAGCTCTTCATCAGTTGAAGGGTATGAGTGAGAGCCACGGACCTCAGAGCATTGGCTCCTGTTGAGGATGGTGTTGGGTGGCTTGACCCAGGCCACCATCTGATAGCTTCCTGCTTAAATAGTTATTTCTGGTAACTAAAGGACTAAAAATATTATCTGTGTTCTCTAAATGTGGTAACTTGTGGCAAAACCCTGATCATTTCACTCTCGTTCAAGTTTCATCCTGTACCATGTATTTATGATTAGTCCATGGTGTGGCTTTGCTTTTCCCTCCTCTTCCTAATAGCTATTGGTCATTGAAGGCCAATCAGTATTTACCATATTCTGAAACCTTGAAACCTTTATATGCACATATAACAGAAATGGACTAATACATCAAAGCTCTATCTCACAATCACTGAGAAGCCCTTGTCACACAGAAAGCTAACAGGATGAAATTGTTGTTTTTCATCCTTCATTCTCAAAGAGGACTAATGACATCAAGAGGAGGATGCTTTCGTACTAAAAGATACTAGAGTGGTTTACTCTTTCCTTCTCCGTCTCATTTTACAGATGAGGAAACTGAGGCAAGTGAGGTTAAATGACTTTCCCAGGGTCACACAGCTAGTAAATGTTTGAGACCAGATTTGAAGTCAGGTCTTTCTGACTCTAGGCCCAGTGCTTTATCCACCATGCCACTTAGCTGCCCCTGAAAGTTTCCATCAAGGAAAAAATAGAGACTCTTGGGTGATTTTGGATTATAAAGATGATGAGTGCTCAAATATAACCTTGTCCATCCTCTTACCTTCAGGAAATGAACCATCCTAGAAGGATAAATGCTATATTATTTTTAAAACCTTCTAGAAAGACTATAGAATCACAGATTTAATGCTTAAAAGGATTTTAAAGATAGTAGAACCCCACACCTTCATTTTACAGATGAAGAAACTGAGTCACGGAGACTTTCCCAAGGGACCTTCCCAAAGTCACACAAATTGTTAAGTAGAAGAACTGGCTTACAGAACCAGGTCCTCTGACTCCAGATCCTAGACTCTTTCCCACAATAAGACAATTTTCTCCCCTCAGTGCATAGTTGCAATGTTTCCTAAAAATCAGTTCCTTAACCTTTGTGTTTGTTTTGTCCCTGTCCATCTCTTCACAAAGGCAAATCATCATGGCATTATTCCATTCAATGAGCAATATCAGGTTTGGAGTAGAAACGGTTCTTCTTGCCAGAAATATCCTTACCCTTTTCTTCTACTTATGTAAATTTTCTATTCATCAGCTAGAATTTCTCATCTCCCATGAAGACCTCTCTGCCATTGCTTGTTCATAGTGTTTTATCCTGCTATTATATAACATTTAATTGTTTATGTCACGCACCTTAGAAATAATTATATTTGATTTATGGATTTACTCTGCATTGTCTCCATATTATTTCCAAATAGTAGCTTATATATGTAATGCTTTTGCATTTATACTTTGCTCACAAGAGCCCTGTGCGGTAGGTAGTGTATGCAGTATTATTCCCATTTTATAGATGAGGAAACTGAGGCTCTAAGGGATTTGAGACATATCTCATCACACAGTTACAGATTGTCCAAGGCAGGGTTTGAACCCAAGTCCCCTATCTCCAAATTCAGCCTGGACTATACTGCTTTCACAGTGCTTAATTGTTACCTTAAGTTTGCTTTAAGTTTGTGAATTTTGGGGGAACAGAAACTGTATTTCCTGCTTTCCATTGTCCTCATCACCCATAATAGTGTTCTGAATCTAGTAGTCACTTAGTCACATCGTAATGAATTGAATGGAACAAGCTAGGTAGGATTTAGACCTGGGATAACATAGGGTCAGAATAGCTGCATGCTATGTATTGAGGCTTTGAATGAGCAGTTTTCCACTTTTACCTTCCTAAAAAGCTGCAAAGTTTGCTCTCTTCAACACAAAGAAGATCCTTCAATACTTTACCTCCATGAGTACATGACATCATTGATATGGGCTCTTCTACAGTACGGACTGCAGCCCATGTATACTTTCTTATCCTGGATCATTTTCATACTTGCCCTCTCATAAATCATCCATAGAGGAGACCTTTCTGCAGGTCTAATATTCTGTGGGTATCAGTGCAGTGCTAGGAATTTCCATTGATGATTATCCCTTGCCATCATCTACTCCTTTACTAATCGCATATTTCCGGAGGGTCAGCTAGGTGGCAGAACTTGGAGTCAGGATGACTTGAGTTTTAATCCTGCCTCAGACACTTACTAGCTTTGTAACCCTGGGCAAGTTAGTTAGCTTCTTTGTGTTATCTATGAAATGGGGATAATAATAGCACCTATGTCTTGGAGGTTGTCCTGAGGATCAAATAATTTAAATTATGTAGTGTTATACAAATCCGGAAGAGTTATATAGCTACTACCAATTATGATGATGATGATGGTGGTGATGATGTTTATGTACTTGTGCATTTTATTATGGTATGATAATATGGCGTATACAATTTAGACCTACCATGCATCTTTCTGTTGTTTTAAGGCAATTTTGGACCTCTGGAGAATGTGGTGTTCCATAATTCACCATCATATGTTTCTCAGGTCCTAAAAATTCTTAAGAGTACAGAAAGGTGGATCAGTGGAACAGAGCAGACATATAATTCACAATAGTAAACTATCATAGTGACCTCATGTTTTTTTCAAATGTGAAGATGTAAACTTTTAGGATAAGGATAACTATTTGGTTAAAATAATGTTAGGAAAACTGGAAAGCATTCTGGCAGAGATGGGATATAAAACAATATCTTACACCATCTATTAAGATAAGGTCAAAATAGAACATAACCTAGATATAAAAGGACATATAAGAAAATTAGAAGAACATGGGACATGTTACTTATCAGATTTATGGATAAGAGAACTTGTGAATAAACAGAGATAGAAAATATTGTGAGAGGTAAAATGGATAACTTTGATTACATTACATTAAAAAGCTTTTGTACAGATAAAACAAATGTAGCCGAGATTAGAAGGAAAACAGAAAATTGGAGGTGGGGGGGGGGACTTTGTAAACAGTTTCTTGGATAAAGGTCTCATATCTCAAATATATAAAGAGCTTTGTCAAGTTTATAAGAATATGAGTTATTCCCCAATTGATAAATGGTTGAAAGATGTGAATAAGCAGTTTTTCAATGAAGAAATCAAAACGATATATAATCATATAAAAATGCTCTAAATCATTATTGGTTAGAGAAATGCAAATTAAAACTGTTTTGTGATATCATCTCATATCTATCAGATTGGCTAAAATGATAGAAGGGGAAAATGACAAATGTTGGAGAGGATGCTGAAAAATTTGGACACTACCACACTGTTGGTGGAATTGTGAACTGATTTCATCCATTTTGGAGAACAAATCCGGAATTATTCTCAAAGAGTTATAAAAATTGTGTATACCCTTTGACCCAGCAATACCACTAGTAGGTCTGCTTCCCAAGGCGATCATGGAACATTTATAGCAACTCTCTTTGTGGTGTCAAAGGACTGGAAGTTAAGGGGATGCCTATCAGTTGGGGAATGGCTAAATAAGTTATAGTATATGATTGTGATGCAATACTACTATGCTAGAAGAAATGATGAGCTGGTTGATTTTAGAAAAATATGAAAACATTTGCATGAAATAATGAAAAGTGAAACAAGCAGAACCGAGAGAACACTGTGTACAGTAACAGCAATATTGTTCAAAGAATAAATGTGAATGACCAAGTCATTTTGGGTATTATAAATACTCATATCAACTACAAAGGACCTATAAAGGATGATGCTTTCTACCTCCAGAGAAAAAAAGCAGATCAATAGATGTACGCATAGTATGATTTTGTACATATTTATAAGTTTGTGATATGGTAGTCTTCTCTACTGCAGGGTGGGTAAGAATGGAGGAAGACAGTTTAAATCTTAATATGTAACAAAAAATAAATAAAATTAATTTTTTAAAAAAACTACACATGCTACAGAAGGGCTACAGACCAAAAACACAGTTTTGTGCCCTGTCAAAAAGGAAAACTGGAGGATCCATATCTCAGGGTTCTGTTTATGTTGTTGTTGTTCAGTCCGTTTCAGTGGTTTCTGACTCTCTGTGTGCCCCCCACTAGAATGGTTTGCTATTTTCTTCTCCAGCTTATTTTACAGTTGAGGAAACTGAGGCAAATAGGGTTAAATGACTTGCCCAAGGTCACACATCTAGTAAGTGTCTGAGGCTGGATTTTAACTCAGAGAGATGAGTCTTCCTGACTCTAGGACTGGCACTCTATCCATTGTGCAACCTAACTGCCCTGTTTATATATTTATATCTGTTTATATATTTAATATAAAAGATCACCAATTCTTAAACCAAGTGAGGCTCTATAAATTAATTATAGGTGATAGAACACAAAAAGTGTGACACATATACAGTCACTGAAGTAAAATATAAGTTGTATGAGAATAAAACTATTCACATGCATCCACACACTTTTTCATTTACTTGTAAGCAGTAATGACTTTAATCAAGGTAAAGCATTTTACTTGAAGCAAATGATAGGCTTTGAGAAATAAAAGTGTAAGAAGAAAAATAAGTGATAAATTTGCTGACTGGTCTTCTGTGCTCTTGCTGTGACACAAGTTTGTGGTCTTGAATCACGTCCCATGCTTAGGCTAGGGCTTTGAAGCAGCCTCGATAATGTAGCTTCTTAAATTGAAGTAGAAAAGGAAGGACAAGGTAATGATGGTTTCAGCTTCTGTGGGACCAAAACAGTACTTAGCCATCATTTCAAAACCTAAATACATGTGAATTACATATTTTGCTATTTCCTATCATGATTCTCGGTATTCCTTTATCAATTTCCAATTTTACTTTACTGCCAATCATCTCTTTTTCCTCATTACTTCCATGATTTATAATGCTCTAAATTTATAAACTTGCTCTAAGAGCCATTTTTTTTTTCTCCATGCATTTGTCTGCTCCCTCTGGCAAATCTAGCAGAGGAGTCAAAGGACAAGAGATCCCAACCCCACAATGAGTGTCTAAGAGATGTTCAGACCATAGGATAATGTAGGAAGTCGCCCTTAGTGATATGCTGACTCTAGTCCTTGTGTTTATTTATTGAAGAGTGTTAAATGTGGCACTGTAAGGTTTTGTGATAAATACTGCCAAATTACATCTAATCTCTTTACACCTGAACAAGGAGGAATAATGCAGCCTTGTATCTCTGACTCCTGAGAACACTTAGAGCAGAACAACAGAGACCCAAGTTTTTAATTTTGAGGAGTCTGGGGCATTAGTAGAGATGGACTTTGCAAATGTAATGGCATTAATTATGTTAATAGGATATAGAGAAACAAAGGTATTTCTATCAACCTGATTTTCCTCCCAGTTCAGATTTTCTCTGAAAAATCTCTTTGATGCAAGAAGTTCCCACCAACTTAGAAAGGAATTTCCCTCCTGGTAGATATATATGAGAGTGTGAAGAATGATGAAGATCTACCCCTTATCCCTGAGAAAACTGAAAATATTACTTATTCTCCACCTCACTCCTTGGAAGGATCTGCTTTCATTTCTTATCTGAAGAAAAAGTGTAACTTTTAAAAGTCAAAAAATGACTGGAAATCAAGACCAATCATTTGTACAAAATGACTAAAGGCTATTCTGAATTAATGACAAATCTGGGTAGCTGGCTTTCTTTAGAGAAATCTATTTTCAGAAGTTTGTCTTATATGAACCTCTAGGGTACCTTCTAGCATGACAGTGTGGTTCAATGGAAAGACCATTGGATTTACAGTAAAAAAAAACAAACCTGTATTTAAATCCCAGCCACATGCCTTGCCACCTGTGTAATGTTGGGTAAATAACCCTTCTAAAGCCTTCTTTTTTCTCTTCTAGAAAATAAAGGACTGGGACTAGAAGACATATGAGTTCCCCACCATCTCTAATCCAGTGAAAGGTTCAGAGATGAATACAGTTATGTATATATAACACTCTGTACTATACATACACAGCAACACACAGTCATGTATATATATGTATATATATATGCATATATATATACATATATATACAAATACATACACACATGCGTGCACACACACACACACACACATATTTGTGTCAGTATTTGTCAGTGTCTCAGCCATCATAATTTACTGATCGAGGAAAAATCCTGACTCTTGTGCTAACCTTCTCTTAGCTACTAAGCTTAGCAACATTACTTACATGCTCCCGCCCCCATCCCTGGCCAGTCAGCTATGTACCTGCATGCCACTGTGGTAGGGACTCCCTGATTCAACCCAGCTCATCAAGCCTTTAACTCCAGTCTGTTACTAGCTCACATTTATATAATCCTTTAAATTTTACAAAGCACTTTTCCCACCATAGCCCTGTGAGAGAGTGCAGGTATTGTTTGGTGCATTTTATAGATGAGGCACCTGAGATTCTAAGAAGTAGAATGACTTGTTTACAGTCTCATAGCTAATCAGGATCAGAGGATCATATATTTAAGGCTATAAAAGGGACTTCAGGGGTCATTTATCCAAACCCCTAATATTACAGATGAGGAAACTAAAACCCAGAGAAGTTAAGTGACTTGTTCATGGTCACACATGTAGTAATAGCAAAACAGGGATTTGAACTTGGATCTTCTCATGTCAATTGCCATGCACTTTCTACATCAGTGCTTCACTACAATTTGAATCCAGGTCTCCTGACTCCCAGGTCTACCACTCTTCCATCACACTACACTTCAAGTCCTAGCCAGCTTGATCAAGCTTCATTCTAGTCCATAGCAAAAAGGGTCCTGATTTCTCTCACTGAGCTTCTAGCCTTGCCCTCTGTTCCTGAATATATTTTCAGGGACCTGCTGGCTGACCGATTCTAACCCCAACCCAGGACACACTTCTGGGTTTATGCCAGGCACACTGAAGCAAATGCACAAAAGTCATCCACAAAAATCACCCACAGTTTGGTTCTATTCAACCGCTATTGACTTGGTTTTCCACAAGTCCTTGTCATGTTTACCCATTCTTATGAGATGGATTTCTTCACTGACCCACTACACACTATTTATTCTGTCCTCAGTGCCTCTAGTCATTCAATTCCAATTCAATTCAGTTGAACAAATATTCTTTGAGGGCCTGCTTTCATCAAAATGTTGGTATAGATCAAAGGTTCATCACATTTTTCGTGTGTCATGGAATCCCTTCTCAGAATAATATTTTTAAATATGAAGGAAATGCTAGGTTTCAGTTGTTTGCTCTTGTTCAGTCATTTTTCAGTTTTCTCTGACTCTTCATGACCCCATTTGGGGTTTTCTTGGCAAAGATGCCAGAATGATTTATCATTTCTTTCTCCAGCTCATTTTACAGATAAGGAAACTGAGGCAGTCAGGGTTAAATGATTTGCCCAGGGTCACACAGCTAGTAAGTATCTGAGGCCAGATTTGAACTCAGGAAGAGACGTCTTCCTGACTCCAGGCTTGTCACTCTATCCACTGTGCCATCTAGCTGCCCATCTTTAAACCCTCAGCTTGTCCTAGACTGATTTGACTAATCTAGCCCACACTTCTGTATCCCTTCTCTAAATCCTGCATTACTTCTGATATGCAACCTACAAGTTAGCACTTGTTTGTTTAATGACGTATTGCTTTTTAATAATCTGCTATTATTTCACATGTAGTTAGTCTATTTCTTCTCAAAAAGGTTAAAAGCACTTTGAGAGGAGGGCATTGATGTCTTATATGATGCCCTCACTACATTATGTTCTTAGTAAAGACTTGTGGAATGACAGAATTTAGAGCTTGAGATGGGGCTTAGAAATGACCTTGTCACAGGATCATAGATTTAGAAGTGGGAAGGGGATATTCAAGGCCATTTCATCTCTGCCCCCTCACTTTATAGATGACAAATTGAAGCCTAGACGGTTGAAGTTTCTTGCCCAAGATGACACACGTAGTAACTAACAAAGTAGTTTTCAAAACCAGGTATTCTAACCCTAAATCCATTGCCCTTCATACTATACCATTTGTTGACAACTTAAGCAAGTATTTATTAGGCAATTACTATACACCATTCCCTGCTCTCAAGATGAACAGAGAGTATTAATTACTAGATGAATGTGGAGTAAAAGATGACAAAATGAAAGGAGAAGGCATTCAGTGAAGTGCAGGAAATCTTTTATGTTAACCACATTTTCCAAACCAAAAATCAGGACACATGGTCTAACAAAAGAGATTAATCTTGCAAACCTTCGATAAAGTACCAAAAAGCAACATCCCGCCCCCTTAAAACTGGGATTCTCCTGGAAAATCCAGATAATTTGATCACTATAGTCATATTATCTTACCTCTTCCTCTCTGACTCCTTTTACCTTTTCTTCTACCTATCCATTACCATTTCCTTCTTCTTTCCTCTCCCTTTCTCTCTCTTCCTTTTGCCCTCCATTTTTCACTCATTTTTGTTACTTCCTTCCCAAGTAATAGGACCGTGAATGTAGAGCTAGAAATAACCTTTGAGGTCACCAAGTCTTCCTAGCCCCTTTAGCCAAATACTATGCATTTTTATTCATACTAATCTAGACTTGAGGTTGGAGTAGAAATGCAAATTAGTTCCTTTTAGGACAGACCCTGCTTGAAGGTCAATTACTTCACTTCAAAAAGGAATTTTCAAAAAGAAAGGAAATAAAATAAACAGTCAAGAAGTGTTTGTACCCAGCAGCTTTATTGGAAAGCATTATTGGACCAAATGAACCAAGTCGAACATTTACATTAATTAAATTGACCATAAACCCAGTTTAATGTTTCATTTTGCATTTTTACAGACATTTCTATGCCTAAGTATTTGGAAGCCCAAGCACATTCCCACTGGCAAAGAGGGCGGAGAAGTATCAATGACAATGTTTATTATTAAAAAGATTAAATTTGGTATTAATTAAAGGAAACCGAGTGGTCAAAACTGAAGTGCAATAACGTGACATAGTCTTGTAGCAAATTAGGACAAACATAGGTAATTAAATCACATTCATTCTGGAAGGGAAGCCCTTTACTGGTCATTTTGGTGGGCCACATTTTTTCTTAAAGATTCTCTGGTTTTACTTAACCAGGGAAGGCACCAGGCATGTTCTCAGCTTCTGACCATGTATCTTGTAGTTTCTGAGTTACATATTCATTTATCACTCTTAAACTGAACAAAATCATCTAATCCAACCCTCTCTGTTTTCAGGAAACTGAGGGTCAGAAAGACTAATCAATGTCTTCAAGGTAAAGCTTAGCAGAGGGTATTTGAAACCAGGTACTTTGACTCTAATCTAATTCATTGTGTCGTTCTGTCCTTCCTTCTCCCTTTCTTAACAGACTGAAAGTTTCTGTCTAACTCTAATGACTTTGAATAAGCTCTAAATTGCCCTTTGGCTCTAAATCCTACAATTCTACAATCTGGAAACAATCATAGAACATTATAACTGGAAAAAATTTTAGAGATCATTTCCTTTAGTCCAATCCGGTGTCCCATGCCCATTATTGGATTATCCAATAGCACACAGCTCAGTGGTAGTGAAATAATTAGTAAATGGAGGCCAAATTGGCTTCTACTGGTAAAGCCTCTTTGTTCTTCTGCAACCAAACATTGTAGTTCCAGACTCTGGACCTTGAACCTGTGCAATGCCTAAGAGCCAAAGAGACTTTCTAGTTGGCAAGCCTCCTCAAAACCAGGACCTCCTACCCCCCCTCCCCACACAGACACACTCCAATTTCAAACTTGAACTCAATTCCATTTGCACTGGCCCAAGGCCTGGGCTCTACAGTGAGTGCTGCTTTTGCCCTCCTCAGCACCACTCCCCTGTGCAGTGCACTTCTGTAGGAAACCTCCTGCTATCATAGGTAGTATATAGGACTATCATTCTATTATTTGAAGAGAGGGGGATTTCATCTTGTCAATACATTTATTTCATTTAATGATTGTCACCTTTTCTCAAATTCCTTTGTTTCATTTTTATTAGAAGTATAAAATACTCAATTTACCATTGATATGATTCTTGTACTTCCTGAATCTACTTTTTCATTCACCGTCTTACAAGTCTTTGTTATATTTTGAAAATGAAAAAATAGAGCAGTATTCATTGCTTAATTTTATGTTTCAGTTTTAAAATAAAAACTAAACTGTTGAAAATGACTTGTCAATGAAATAATGAATGCCATTTTCTATTTTAAATGATGTCATTTTAAAAAAAAGTTCTTCAGCATAATACTTTATTTTTAAGAGACTTATAGCATTAAAAACCCTGAAAAAAGAACACTGAAGTCCTGGTACATAGGGGCTCCAGAAGGCCTCAGTCTGGAGCTGTAAAACTCTTTAATTTTGATGATGATGAAACTAAGACTCAGAGGTAGGAAACGAAATAAAGCAACTTGCTTAAACTCACCCAGCCAGTCAGGCATCCACTACCTACAAGGTCTCCTTGGCTGACCATGGGCTGGACTAAAGTGTTTGACCCTGGTGATGAATTGTTTAGTCTACCCAAAAGCGGCCAGACACTGACAAGTTCTATAATTTCCTGCCATAGGTACAAAGGTCAAACAAGCAAAATTATGACATTTTTGAAGCCCGTCTTCACTCTGCCCTTCCCCCCTCTCCTTTCCCTTTAGTCATTCTTACCACCTCCCACTTTAGTGTCTATCCTCTCCCACAAAAGCTTACCCACCCTGTGCCTCTGTCTTTCCCCATAGAATCATATATTCAGAACTAGATGAGACCTTAGAAGCTATTTAGT